>NC_081798.1:23981031-24300364 GCF_963082965.1 Carassius carassius
AAAAAAGTAGAAAAAAGTATTCTTACCAAGACACATCTGGTGTCTGACTGGTTCATTGTAGGTTTCATTCTGTTTACTGACAATCCTCGACTCTCTGCTTTAAAATGGAGCACTGACGTGTTTAAGGAGTGGCCTCCTGGAGATCCTGTAAAATATTCATGTTTTCTCATGTTATGTTTATTAAAAGCCCTCGCTACGTGTACTGTGGTTAAGCTAACTGAGACTTGCTATAGCACTAGTATATCATTGCTCTTTTGTTGTTTTTGATTGCTTCCATTGTCCTTATTTGTAAGTCGCTTTGCATAAAAGCGTCTGCTAAATGACTAAATGTAAATCTTTTTAATAATTTCAGGCAGTCAGAGATTGATCGTCTTTAGCTAAAAGGTACCTATGTCTTGTGTGTGAACTATATCTAATTAAATAAATATAACGTCTGTCTGTTTGTCTGTGTGTTGTCAGTTTCCTCTTCACTCCACAAGGAATTTGTTTTTTTACTGCTTTTTGGACATAGCAACAGTATCTAAGGAGGGTGGGGTTTTGCGAAGGGTCAATTGCCTTTCAACATAATTCCTGTTTGACAAACCTTTTGTTGATAGTTGCATAGCAACAAAATATGTAGCAGCAACACTAATACTGGTTTGAATGTTACTATCACCATTTGAAGTTAAATATTAGCAGAGTGTTTAAAGCTTGTTTAAAATGTAACTTTGAAGCAAGTGCACTGAAAGCATAACATCTGAGAACAAAAAAAAATGCTATCACACAAGCTTAAATTTAATTCATTTATTTAGAATAAATAAAGAACTGTCCCAATTTACATGAATCCACCTTGATGTGAGCTGCTTTAATGAAAGTTATTTTGTCTCTAAAAAGCTTTAACTGTGAACTGCTTTGATATGGATCAAAAGATATGGGGGAGTGACTTGATCATGGATGAATGACATATCACTTTGCCCTGATTGGCTGAATGGACCAGTTTCAGTGTGTAATCACTTACGTAGAAACAGAGCCGTTGATAAAAACAAAAAAACTGTTTCTCAAATATGGTATGAAACCCTACCTGTGTAGTTACCATGGCAATGAACTCTTAAAGACATTTTCTTAAACCTGAAAAACCAGTACTTACCTGGGTAGCCAATGAAAACCTTTTTCATTATAAACTAATGAGAAAAATGGAAAATCGGGACTTATTTAAAAAAAAAAAGAAATAATAATAAAAAATGCTTTAATCCCAGAGTTTCATTAAATTTAATTTAGTAGACTGAATGCTACTATAAATCCTCCTGTCTTTAACTGTATTGATATTTCTGTGCAAACTTTTTCTTAAACATTTTATTGACAAAATCGCTGCTACCAGATCTTCTAACTATGTCATGATCCATCGGTTCCTCCATCAACATTCTTTGCTGTCTTTCATCTGTTTTCTATTACCACCCCACACTGTAAACCCCGATAAGTTAAGATAACTCAAAAAATTTGAGGAAACTTATTACCTCAAAACTTTTAAGTTGATAAAATTAATTGTTTTAAGTCAATTACACTTAAATTCATAGAACAGATTAACTCAAAATTATTTATTTGAATACACTTTTTGTATGCATTTTATAACTCAAAACTTTTAAGTTGATAAAATGTATTGTTTTAAGTCAGTTACACTTAAATCCACAAAACAGATTAACTCAAAATTATTGATTTGAATAAACTTTTCTTCTATGTATTTTATAACTAAATTTTTATTGATCACAAATTAAAAGTACTAAATCTTTGTTATAGCCTACATTTAAAAATATATAAAATACTTAATTTGCAATTTTCTAAGAAATTTGACCTCAAAATTAACATTAGCAAAATATTATTCCTTAAACATTAGAAAGTAAGACAATTTCAAACTCCATATACACTGAAAAAAAGTTTTACTGAATTTACTAAAGCAATACACTTACAGTCTACGTAATACATTTATGTTTAAGATGGAAACATAATTTTATTGTTTAAATTCTAAATGAAATTCAACACAATCATCAAAACATGATATAATCACTTTGCAAGAAAATGTTCAAATTGTTTCAGATTTCAAACAAATGGTGTTCACGTAAAATGATTTTTTTCTGCTGTTTGATTTACTTAATTAAAATAGCCCCATGTCACACAATTACTTTGTATTTTTTTCTCAACTTAATTCCATTGTGTAGGCTATAATTAATCTAATTCCGTCTTGTGAAATAGCTGTTTGCGCGGGAGCAACGTGCGCGTGCGCATACGCATGCGCTTTGAAATCCAGCCCACACCAGGACCGTTGGTTTGGAAAGGACACGAGGGGACTGACTGACTTGTTTAAGCTCGTTAAAAGGTAAGAATTTCAGTAGAAAATCATATGATATAGTATAAAAATGCAGTCATTGTCAGATTAAATGCAATAATAATGCTTTAAGATAACCCCACACGCTTTTAAATCATGTTGATGGTATATTTCATCCGAGCGCCAACCTCCCGCTCTCTCTCGTGAGGCCAATAAGGAAGTGACTAAAACTGCAATTCATCGACTGGCCGCTTGAGGCTGGCTGCAAAAGGGAGTCAGTACCATAGACTCCCCATGTTAAAATGCCCAACTTTACAGCAGGAAAAAACATGTTTACAGCCTGGTTCAAAAAATGATTTTGGTCTAAATAGCTAATTTTGCCCTTCATGACAACTGTGAGGGTGTGAATATTTTTATTTTTATATATTTTATTTTTATTAAACTCATCCGTTTAAATTATTTTACTTACTTAAAGTTCTGCATAATTAAGGGCGTAGTCACTTGAGTGACAGGTGGATTGCCGCTGCTGACACTGCCGTCGTGCTAGGTGGGTGTGGCTACAGCAACTAGCTCCCGCCTTTTTGCCCATTTTTGATTGTCCGGGAGAGTCGCGCGGTGACGCGCTGCCAAGATGGCGACGGCTCGCTCTACACACTTTAGGCTTCAAAAACTCTCTTCAGGAGTCTACGGGTGACGTCACGGACACTACGTCCATGTTTTTATACAGTCTATGATTTCGTCGAGTGTCGTCGCAGATTTTTTTTTTTTGGGTGGGTAGGTTAACTGTAATGTTAAGTAAACCATAAATATTACTGGTAACGTTAGTTTATCAAACTTCTACAATGCGAATAAATAATTTAAAAATGGAAACCAAGTTTTCATCAGGTGAATAATAATGCCTTTCAATACATTGGCTAACTTGATTTAGATTTTCAAAATCGGTGATCATAAATATTTCACGTTTTGTGCTGAGGGTTTATAGGAAATAATGCGTACGTATTAACAAAAAAAGAAGGAACCTTACTGAAGCATAAATTAATGCTTCACAAGATCGAAGTTTAATATTACCTAATGACAAAAAATAAATTATTATCCAAGTCTAACTATCGAGTTGGAGATTAACAAATGTTTTTGCATTTTACGTGGACCTTCAAGCATTGAAATCAGTTAAAAATGTAAACGTTATTGTGCTTTGTATCCAGAAAAAAACCCACTGCTTCCAAGTTCACTGCTATGTGTTTTTAGGACTGGTATTTCTACAATCTTGCTACATCTCTGAGAATGAGCTCCCCTCCACTGACTGTAGGATTTGTGTGGGGGAAGGGTTCATAGCCGTTACCATATCACGGCAATGGATCAAGCGCTCAATGCTCTGTCAGTGCATGTCTTTGATTTACCAACGAATAATCATTAAGTTAAACATACAGTGTTTTTAGTGCAATTACCTATTTTATCAAGTAAATGAATACTCGATAGCCCCGTCCTCGCCCCATAACTCACAAAAATCTCTCTCAGACAGGTTTTAAGATTACAATATTAGGATTTCACATCTAAGTTAATTAAATTTTGGTAGGCTTACTAACATGATTGTCACTTTGAGATGGATATCATAATATAAATGACTGCTGCAATAAAGGTTATTTTATGGTATGCTATAAAGTGTATTTTAAAGTGAATGTTGGTTAATTTTCTAGTACTTACCATACATTTTGGAAAAAAAATTAAAAGCCTTTTTCCAAAAAGGTACATCTTAAAAGGGGGTAATCTTATCTTAACAGCATTGTCTTTAATTTGGAAGAGTACAGTAAATTGATGCTTAAAATCATTAATTGTTGTTGTTATTTATGACTAATTTCTGCTGTTTCTCTCTTTACAGTGACATTTGCTGTATATGTGGAATTGCAAAGCCTGTTCAGTTGTTGTACCAAGTAGGTTAAAACTTCTGTAGCATTATAGGTTAAAACACAGGCATTTCGGATATAGTAGTCGTTTTCCATGTGTTTATTCAAACTGCCCCTGCACATTTAGAACTTGGAATGCACTTAGAATTCCTTTAAATAGATTTCATGTGTCTGAAACTAGGCAGAAACAGTTTCAAAATATAATATTTAGTTGCCATATATGTAATTGTGGAGGACTTAACTTGGAGAAAGATTACTGGGCTCATATTAATGCACATCTTAAGAAAAATGAATTGATAACTTGTATGTTTTCAGGTTGTAACTTTAAAACAAATATCTGTGGTGCTTTTAAATCTCATAAGAACAGAAAGCATCATTCTTTTTTACTAAATGATTTTAAACCTGAGATAGTAACAACTACAACAGTAGCTTCACAAGAGTCAGATTTTGCAGATGATGTTGAGGTAGAGGCATATTATGAAATTGAATCTGATGTCCATTCTTCAAATAACCTTCCAAATTAAATCAAACACATTTTTGCAGCAGCATTGTTAAAGCTTGAACATCTGTCCCATGTACCCAGTGCAGCCACTGATGAATTTTTACAAGAGCTTTACATCCTAAATAGCACTTTGTCAATTCCTCTTACTACAGATGTTTTAGTAGATGCTTTTCAGAAGCACAATCTTGAAGTTGACAAATCTGTCCTGAAAGAAATAGCAACTACACTGTCCACAGATAACCCTATACACAAAGCTATACAAAAAGGTGGCTGTCTTGGTTCTGCTTATCAACGTAGGCAGTATTATAAGACTAACTTTAATGTAGTTGATCCTGTTGAATATATTCTGGATGCTAAAAACAAAAAGACTTTTCAGTACATTCCAATTATTGTTTCCCTTCAAGTGCTTTTAAATCGGAAAGATATTTTAGAAAAGATATCTCAGAATCAGAAATCACAAGAAACTGAGGAAGACAGTGTGTATCAGTCTTTTAGAGATGGTCTTCATTTTAAACAAAATAGCTTTTTGTCAGGTCAGGAGCTAAGACTTTTTGTGGGTTTATATGTTTATGATTTTGAGCTCTGCAACCCCCTGGGGACATCCCGCAAAAAACACAAGCTTTGTGCAGTCTATTGGGTGCTAAGTAACCTACCTCCTGGGTCCAATTCATCATTGTCCTCTATATATTTGGCCCTACTATGTATAACTGATGATGTCAAAACATATGGCCATAACAGAGTGCCACTCCTAAAAGACCTCAAATACTTGGAAGAACATGGAATTTTCATACCACTGTTAGGAGAAACACTGAAGGGAACTGTTGTTACTGTTTCTGCAGACAATTTAGGAGCTCGTGGTTTAGCTGGCTTTAATGAAAGTTTTTCAGGGAATTATATTTGTCGATTTTGTACTGCAAGCAAACAAGACATTCAGTCAATAGAGGTAAGAACAGGTGCTCTCAGCCTCAGAACAAAAGAGCTCCACAGTGCTCATGTGAGGCTGGCTGAGGATAGTGATATTAACTATTTTGGAGTGAAAAAAGCTTGTCCTCTAACTGAAGCTCTTTCTCATTTTCATGTCCTCACTGGCTACCCTCCAGACATTGCCCATGATATTTTTGAGGGTATTATACCTGTTGAGCTTGCACAGTGTCTCACATTGATAATATCAAAAAAATACATTACCTTGGATAAAATCAACAAATCAATTTTGGATTTTCCATACAAATATAGCGATAAGACTAATAAGCCTCATGTTTTGCCTCAACCTTTATCAACCAGGAAAACAATAGGAGGCAATGCTCATGAGAATCGGAGCTTGTTACGCTTGCTTCCATTTTTAATTGGTCCTCAGATTCCTGAAAACGAGCCTGCATGGCAAATTCTCTTAGACTTGAAAGAGATTGTAGAACTTGTTGTTGCCCTAGTTCACAATGACGAGTCCATTGCTTACTTAGAAAGTAAAATATCAGAGCACAGACAAAGATACCAGGACTTATTTCCTGAACAGAGATTGCTGCCCAAACACCACTACTTGGAGCACTACCCTCAAATAATCAGGTTGTTTGGTCCTCTTGTGGGGTATTGGACAATCAGGTTTGAAGCAAAGCACAGCTTCTTTAAACAGGCCATTAGACATACCAGTTGCTTCAAAAATGTCCCATTCTCCCTGGCCACAAAACATCAGCTAATGATTGGGTACCAGCTAACTTCACCAAGTCTTGAGAAGTCAGAGCTGGAAATATCAAGTGGATCTGCAGTCCCAGTGGATATTTTGAAGGAAGAGATAGCTATAGTTGTGAGGCAGAGATATCCTAATCTCTCTGAAATTCATATCACAAAAAAATTTTTGGAGCAAGGGTACCAACTACAGGACAGGAATGATCGTTGTTCATGGATCTGAAGGCGGATTACCTGAATTTGGTCAAATTGAGCAAATTTGTGTTTTGCATCAAAAGTTGTTCTTTATTGTGAAACAACTCTGTGGATGGTATAGAGAGCACTATAGAGCTTACAAGCTAAGTCAGTCCCCAACAAAGGCAGTTAGCCTTGTAGAAGTCAGTGAATTAACTGATGAATACCCCTTGGCTGACTATTTGATTGGACATGTGCAGATGGTAACGTTAAAGAGATTTGTCAGCTGCAAAGGTAAGGAATAAAAAAGTAAAAATAGCTTCAAAATCGGTTTTTAAGTTTTTTGTTTGTTTCCTATAATGGAAAAGCTACTTTGATTTACAGTGATATTGTATAAATTCTTTAATTATTCCACATTTAAAAAGTGCTGTATCCAAACATGCAAACAGGTGTTGCAAGTGTGTTCACTATTGCTTTTTTTTTTTTGTTCAACTTACAGACTGAGGCACTGGACAATGACATTGGCTGTTCTTCAAATCATTTTGGGGGAGAGCAGCTGCCAGAGAGTGGTTTTTCCATCTGGCTTGCCTGAATCTGTGACTGAACTAGAAGATGCTGTAAGGAGTCAATGTAAGCTACAGGACCCCTTTCGTCTGCAGTTTATGGACACTCTTTTTGATAACCAGTTTATGAATTTGACTTCAATTAATGAAATTAAGGACAAAGCCAAAATAAAAATAATAAACATGACTGACTCCCTCTCACCTCTGAATGCTACTTCAGCTGGCACAATGAACAGTTCAACTTTTGCGCCAGGACATTACGAAGTCTCTACATCCATTTCTTCTCTCTCCTCTACCACACGATCTTCTTGGCCTGAAACATTCTGCATTCCACCATTTTCATATGATGCAGAATTTAAGCTTGAATAGGCAAACAGTGTCTTTAGAGAAAATGGAACACTGCTTATTTGTGATATAAAGCTGAAGTCAGATATACTTGAGGGGTTGGTCCAAAAAATTGTTCAATACAAGGTCTATGTCACAGACAGAGAGTTTGAACAAGTGGGAGAGGTACTCATCAAGAAGCATCCATGTTTAACAGAAAGGGGCTCAGACACTGGGTATGGGGGTTGGAAAGTGAGCCTTAAGTACAAATTATCTAACTATCGCACACATCTCCGAAAACTTGGATGTCCTGAAGTTACTGTAAATTCTTTAAAGCATAAGCCAGATGGAAAAAAAGCCCTGCCTACAATGTAAAGAAGCCCAAGAGAAGTGAAGTGCACTACTGCCCCTCCTATTCCCCTGGAGAGAACGACCATACTCTGGAGATTGCAAGAGTTGAGCTTCTTTCAGATGTGAAAAAAACAACAACAACAGAGAGACTATTAAATCTAAAATGCAGAGAACATTTGCACTTAGGAGACAAGAAGTGCTTCGTTATGCCCCTATGATCAGCGATTTCATGATGAGATGGCCAGCTCTCTTTGATGTCACTGAGGTTTGTGATAGATTTCCAAAATTGGATGAATATGTCTTACAGAGAGTCATATCTTATTGCTACTCTAATTTCTTTTTGTTAACATTCTACTTTCAGGTGAATTCAGAGTTCAAGTGAATCACAACAGTTCCTCTACAGTCAAAATTTCTGTCACAGCTTGACCTTCACTATGAAGGCTTTCTGAAGGTTTTTGAAAAGCGACCAGGGCAACTAGGCAGAAAGCTGAAAGAGATGATGTCAACTGTAGTTGAAGTAAGTGAGCAAAGTTGCACTTGCATTTGGTGATCACATCAAAAACATTCATATAAGCCCCTTTCACAAAGTCTTTTCAGAAGGCTTTCTGAGTCGCACCCATAAACAGCAACATAATTGATTTTGATTTTAATCACAATTTTGACACACAGATAGACTATGCTTTACAGTAATAAATGCATTCAGTATGAATTTGAAACATATTTCCAAAAGAAAACCAATTAGAGCTTTATCAAAAAGTTGTAACATGTCTCTAGAACAGACATAAGTCAAAATAATCACTAAGTAAAGGTGTAACAAAATATCTAGACATATGGCAAAGAAATATAAATAAATAAATCCCTTGTCCGGGGACTTTTTATTTGCCATGTATTGTTCATAGAGCTCATTGTAGCGGTGCTTCAGGTGTTGAAATAGATTTGTTATACATTATACAGTCAGTACAACAGTACAAAAAACTCCTTTATTTAAACCTTTCAACATTACAAAAACTGAACATTAGTGGGACTTGGCCTTCAAATAATTAATAAAATGGAACAGTTTAACTTTACAATTGCAATTCTTATTTATTTAAAGGCATGGTTTCTTAAACGTCATGTCTTAACCAAAAGTTATTAGCTAATAAAATAATTTTAATCAATATATCATGTTTAATTACTTACTTATTAGGTAAGTAGCCACATAATAAGCAGGGTAATGTACAGACAGCTGGCTGTTATAACTGAATAAACCCCTTCAGTGTGATACAAGACCCTCATTCACGTCAGGTCCTGATCACACTGTCTGGATTTATTCTTGTGATAATGGCTGATTGCCTGTAAAAGATCCCTTTCATGTAACACACTTAACCAAAAATTATATAAAGTCATAAGGTATTTTACAGTCTCCAGGCTCACATCTCTTACATCAACATTTCATAATTCATACAACATTTCATAATTCATAAAGAATGAATTGCTGTCAGTGTATATTAGGGGTGGCACGGTTCGCTGAAAGAAACCCGTACCGTTCGGTTCACCACACACGGTTCGGCACGCGCTGGGACCGCGGTTTAACTTAAATCCAAAGCATCTGTAATATGGTTTGCTATAAATAGCAGTTAATATATGTTTCTGTTGATGGATGTGCATTCTGGATTCCCAGACATTACAACAATAGCGATGAGGGGAAAAAAAACTGGACAAACCATTCACTCTTGATCAATGTGAAAGATTTATGCTGGAATATGGAATATGAGCAGTCATTTATTCTGTCATCATCCGGGTGCTGAAAGCGCGTGCGCACAGATGAGACCTGAACAGCACACGTTAATATGTATTTAAACTAAACTCATTTAAGCTTTGTCAGTTTAAACATTTAAGAACCAGAGGAAGCGAGCTCGCGCGCGCAGTGAGAAGATTTGTGTATGCGCTCATCTGAAGCGTGCAAACCCGCGCCTCAGAAACGCGCGCAAATATAAGATCCCTCTGAAGTATTGTGTTTAAATGGGCAAATTCTGACAAAAAATTGTCAAAATGCCTGTCTTGGTAAGTGTCCTACAGCAGATTTAGCCAGCTGAACGCAGGCCACTGTATCAGTGTATTCTCTTAAAGTGACAGTCTTTATATTAGCTAATAGAAACAGCAACAACAATCACTCACTGCTCTTGATTAAAATGCTTTTATAACTTTAATAAAGAATTATCTTTAATTTATATAGTCCAATATGCAATGCTGTTTTACATTTGATTACTTTATTTAATTTCTGTACCTAAAACTTATGCTAGACCTGCCCAAAAAAAACAACAACTGAAAATCACTGTTTATTGTTTGTATCTTTACTCTATTGTATTTATGTGTGCTGTAGCTTTTAGTTGGATAGAATATTCTTCTTTTTTTAATTAGAAAGTATAGTTTTTCCATAAACATAGCACATACCGAACTGTACCGAAAACCATGACTCTAAAACTGAACTATGAAAAAGTTGAACCGTGCCATCCCTAGTGTGTATGTGTGTATATATATATATATATATATATATATATATATGCTAGTGTCTTTCTCAACTTTTTCACCCCAATGTGTTTGCATCCCTGAATATCACCATTTACATTACTTCCCCTGTCAACAAAAGTTTTTCTTTGTTTAAAGTGCCATATTTTTGTCTGATGATGTATTTATCAGTAAGATGTCTATGCAAATATGTGCAATATGTTTAAATATTGACAGATTATAGATAGAAATAGATTTTAAAGGTTTACTATATTGTTGGCTAATTGCATTATGATGACGCTGAATTAGCACAAACCCTCTCTTGGTGTTAAAATATTATCAAGTTTTACTATAAAAATGCATTGGGAAATTAGTGATCAAAGGCATGAACTAGTGCTGGGCGGTAAACCGGTTTATACCGAAAACCGGTGTATATTTTCGTTACGATGTTAATTTTGAATATACCGCCATACTGGTGTATTTAATTACTCAGCGTTCGGAACGAACATTATGCTGTGCAGCCGCGCGACACTGTTTCAGACGGACTCTTTACAATGTTACAGTTCTAAGCAGCGACTGCGAGGTGTGGTGAGGGTACACACAGCAGTGCTCTGGTGTTACTTTATAACGCCGGTTTCACACATAGTCCGTCTGCTGTGCGTATTAACGGATTTCAGCTACACGAGGTGTCAAGGAGCGGTGCTCTGCAGCAGTGCAGCGATTGTTAATGTACTGAGTCTATTTTTGCTGTGCTGCAGGCGCTGAATTAAAGTGAAAGCGCATTGTTCGCGGGAAAAATGAACATGGATTGACATGGAAACGCAGTCAGATGGGTTTTTGGCTAGGTTTAAAACAAGAAAAAGAGCACTTTTAGATAAACAAGGAAAACAATATATATATATTTACTTTTTTGGAAGCTGAAAAACAAAGTTCATTATAAGACCCGTGGGATTGCTTGTGATAAAGATTTAAATGTAAAAATGCACCAGACTGTTTCTGTCTGTGGTGATTTAATTTTAAATATTTTAACAAGAGGCTAATTATTTTTTAAATGTTTTGCCGCTTGCTTGAGCAACTAATTATACACACCTAGAAGTAAAATGCATGAATAATGCGTTGTTTATATTTATTGAGTTTAAACTAATGTCTATATGAAAGATTGTTACTGTTCTGTGATAAAAGACTTACGATGCTGAATTTATTTTTTTTTTTTAACATGATATGAAATCAAAACAATGAACAAATGTTGTGTTTTTGGACTAACCAGATGCGGATCAGTAGCGGACTGCAAACACGTCCTGTGTGAAAGCACAATGAGTCCGTGCTGCGGACTGCATATGCACTGCAGGCAGATTATGCATATATAATATCAATTTTATGCAAGTGCTGTCGGGCTTAAATTGTCGCAAAGGCAGCAATATGAGCAATTTGCTCCAGCACCTTAGCCGCAAGCACGTCTTGGAATATCAAGCAGCAGAAAATGCATTGTACACCTGATTATTCATAAAAAAAAAAAAATGTCAGAAACCGGAAAACCGGTGTAATTTTGAAATAAAAACGGGTAAATACATTTTTGGTCAAACCGCCCAGCACTAGCATGAACAGTTATTTTTGCACCTGACTTTATTGAACTGATTTTTCAAAATGCATTGTTTGGATGTCAGGTTAGCACACTATATATTTTTTTTTTTGTTTGTGTGCATGAATTCACACTCTATTTTTTGTAATTGATGTTAATAGCATTAGGTAAGTTGTGTTACATTTCACAATAAAATCAAGCTATTATCTGTATTTTTCTAGACTACAACATATTTGCCATACACATACATTTTTAAGAAACTTTTAGTGAATGAGACCCACATTTGTGCTCTTTGTTTAATTGTGATTTGAGTAATGTCTTAACCTAACCTTTCTTTCTCTGCTCTGACATCAGAGGACTGTGTATCTATCTTAATGAGGACCCTAAAGATCTCATTCAGGAGTATGTGGTGAGTAGTTATAGCTTAACTGATGGAATCTGTACTATGTTCAACAAGCAATACATTACTACATCTAAAAACCATGGTTTCATCAAATATGCACATTGCAACATAATTAAAAAAAAATGTATCCACTACATGTAGCTATAATTGTTTAACTTCTAAATGTTCGTACAGAGCACACAAATTATATTACAGCTGGTGTGGGGGGGGGGGGGGTTAGTTCATTGGAGTTTCCCTCATTTATTTTGCTTGCAAATGGTTTGTAAAAGTGCCATGCACATTTTACTTTCACCTTTAAATTAGCAGCAATTGAATTGCTGCAATTCGGCGTCAAGCAATTGTTCGAGTTTTTCCTCTTTTCCTCTGATTTCTTGGCTTCTTGTTATTTTACTTTAACTTTTACAAGCAACAAATACATCAAACTCAGAACTTTTATTAACAAAACAAATAAAAATACAATTTATATGCCTAATAAAATAACAATACTTACTGTGCGTTCACACCGCCGGCGTCGAGAGCATCAGAAATCGCTCTTGCCACTCTGCTCACGACGCTGCAGAAAGAATGCGTTTAGTTTTTAAACATGTCTGTCCTCTAACTGAACTAGGCTAAATTATTTTTGTTACTATTAAAAATCAAAACCGCGGTGGGGGGCAGTGCCGCGGTAAACAAAATGACATAACCAGTATGGCTTAACACCGGTATAACTAAAAACACTGTCTATTGCAGCAAACCTATTCCCTATAACACTACTGTGCATATTCAATACCATGATATGCCACATTACTTAAAACCAGCACATGGCTAGTATCACATGTGGGAAACAAATTACATTTCTCATTTCTAACAAGTCTAATTATATTTGTCTTATCTCCTATTCTTACAGTGTTATGACTTAAAGCCAGGGGTGTCGAACTCAATTCCTGGAGGGCCGCAGCTCTGCACAGTTTAGCTCAAACTCTAATGAAACACACCTAATTCAGCTAATCAAGGTCTTTAGGATTACTAGAAATCTCCAGTAGATCTCCAGGAGCAGGATTGGCCACCCCTGATGTATATTTTACAGATGGTGTCAAATTTAACATACATTTATGTGCTAATTTGGAATGTGAGATGTCAACACAGATGTTTAGAGTTCTAAAAAACTAACCCAATTTTAGTAGTTCTTAAGTAAAAAATATAATGCGGGGGAAATGTGATAGTCCTTTCTTTAAGTAATACTCCATTATGCTACCCTTCATATTTCTTGTTCATGTGTTAAATACATATTCATCTTTTTTTCTGTCTTTAGGACGTGGAAGAAGATCTTTTACAGAGTGCGATTGAGAAGACTACCATGGGCATCTTCGTGATGAAGCACACTGCAGACAATGAAGCCCATAATGTAGGAATTGTGCTAG
This sequence comes from Carassius carassius, assembly GCF_963082965.1. Lineage (NCBI taxonomy): Eukaryota > Metazoa > Chordata > Actinopteri > Cypriniformes > Cyprinidae > Carassius > Carassius carassius. The sequence goes on from NC_081798.1 coordinate 23,994,695, forward strand.
AGGGTGTGGCAGTGCTTCAGGACCTCGACAGCGTGGCTTTTGCAACTTCAATGTTGTTTGGTCTAATCTATACTCTTAACCTGCAGTACCCCACAAAGTTGCGTTTTACATTTGAAATTTTGCAAAAACTCATCATGGAGTTGGATGGAGGTGAACTCTCTATCAAGGCCCAAAATTTCAAATCTAAACTCCACCAGTGAGATGGACCGATTTTTGAATGACTACTGAGACTACAAATGAGCAACCACAGAAAATTTCAGCAGACTTCAGGCAAGACCACCGCAGAGGATAAACCGTGATCTTGTTGTTTAGACTGTTCCCCTTTGCCTGCTCTTGTTTCTTGCTGCAACGTGATCTCATGAGAATACGTGTGTATTTTTACGTTAAATGTGGTTCTACCACACGTACATTTACTTACGTTTTCATGCACATAAAAACGTACAACTTAGACATATTAAGGCAGTAAAACGGACAAATACTTACGTGTTAGCAGCTAAAAAAACGTAAATAATCTAACGTAAAGTGTGAATTTATATGAATTCCCATGTATTAATATTAAATCGTGGCTTTAATGATTTAAATCTGTTGTATTTAATTGTCATATCAATAAATGTTTTTATTGAATTTATTGAAAGCAGTTTACTCATCTACTTAATAGGAAATAACATTTCTGTGCATGCTGCAAACCATAGATACACAAAAGCACAGCATAAAATTACAAATCACATCCATTTTATTTGTTTGCTGTACTCCATATCTTTAGGATCCAGATGTTTGCAAGGAACATATCCATATCAATCGATCTTCATCTTCATTCTCAGCAACAGCGTCCGTCACAGTCAAAGCCCGCGCTCGTTATGATTCGAATTTGAAAATAGCGCCAGTGCGCCACAGGAACGTTACGACATGGTTTACGGCACTAATATCGAACTCTCATTGGTTCTCACATAATTCGTCACAGATTGCGACATGTCGTGTTTCAGTTGATAGACATTTGAAATCAGTACTGCTACTGCGCCAGTGCGCCTTCACGGAGAGAAGACAGATTCATAATTTCACGGATTAATAAATTAAATTCTGCTCTGTACCCTATAAAAACTATTACCTCCAGAGAGGACTGCGACTGGAACTCATTATCATTTGAACTACTTTTGGTACCACTTTTGATATTTTTTCGCAAAAAATAAATGATTAACATTATGTTTGTCTGTTATTTGTTTATTTATAACAGTAACGTTGTGTAGTTTTTAGAAATGGTTATGGGTAGGTTTAGGGGTAGGTGTAAGATTAACGTTAGTGGCTCAAAATAACGTTTTCATGTTATATTATTACAAAAATTGTGTTTTATTATGTTTTATTCTTTTAACATTCTGTATAAAATGGGTAGGTTTAGGTTCGGGTGAGGTATAGGGATCGTACATTTATCAATAAAAAAATTATAAAAAGGGAAAATATACATAAATATTTAAAAAAAATTATCCGATACGCATTGAAAAGCAGCTTCATGAGCAAATTTTTATGGATAACTGTCTGGTCAGAGAACACGTTCTATCTGTACGTATTTGAGGTTGTTTTTACGTAAATTTCGATACGTATCGAACCTGTTATTACGTCCAGATAATACGTAAATTACACTGTAAATACATAAAGGCACATACGTATTGGACAGTTTTAATTTACGTCTAAACATGTACGTTTTGATTGTGAGATCAGGCTGTGTTTCTTCATCTTTTTTTTCTGAATTTTGCCTTTCTTTGGACTGGCTCAGAAATTGATTGATTAGAGAGCTGAATCTATGACACATGGATGAACTAGCATAAATAAGATACACTGTTTATAGTTTAGGTAAGGATCAGATACATTATTTTGTAATGTCTATATATAATTATCTTTGAAACGAAAGTGTTTTTCTTGAAATAACAGTTCCAGGTACTGCTTTTCTTTGGTAAAATTTTAAGGTTTCTGAGAGAAATGAAATAAATTAGTGTTACAATGTTTTATTCATTTTTAAACACACAGTTACATGCAGTGTAATGTTACTTTTAAAAAGTTGTAAATCTTGTAAAACTTATGAAGGTTTACATATATTGTTGATCTACATGTTATGCATACAAAATGAACTGTCTTTGTTTTTATACTAGTCTAATTAAAACTGATATGTATTTTTATTCAATTTAATCAGAGTTATTTATGCTACAGTATGCAGTATGCTACGTTTTTAAAAGCACAATGTTATTGAGACATGCCATTTAAATTACACATTGTTCAAATGATTAAATTAATGATTTACAAAAGGTTTTTTGTGTTACATGAAATTAAACATGTGACAACAAACCATTGAAATATTTATTAAAATTGAATTTTAGTGAAGTTATCAAAATTATTTTAAGATAACTTGATTTAATTGCACAGAATTAACATGATTGAAGCATATATCTGAAATAAAATAATAATGTTAAACTAACATAACTGAATTATGTAAGTATAACTTAAAAAGATTATGTACACATTACTTTTTGAAATTGCATATGATTAACACAACCGTATTATAATGAAACCACATAAATGCATAGGATACTCTGAACTCAAACTGAATGTGTGGAACCAATGTCCATAATTCAATTGAGTAAATCCAACAAATCTTTTTTTTCAGTATATGAAAGTACGTTTTATTTTGCAAAAGCCATTTTTTGCAGCATTATAACAGACCTATGAATAATGTAACCGTATGAGACACAACAAATGTAAAGGACAGAGGTGTAAAAAACTAGTGCATCCAGAGATACAGGAAAAACTCTAACAAGTAAATTATTTTTTTAAACTGCAATCTGGGTGCTAGTGGCATTTCAGTAAAGCAATCCCAGTATTTATTAAGTGAACACAAAATCTATGTTCTGCAAAATTTCTACATTTGAGATAAGTATTACAACAGACTGTAACAATATTAAAGTCACAACAAGTGAAAAAAGAAAATTAACAGTCTCTTGTGCATCCAGAAAATTTAAACAGCAATCTGGGTGCTAGTGGCTTTCAGTAACGCAATCCCAGTTAATACTAGATGAACACAAAATCTGTGTTCTGAAAAATTTCTAAATTTAAGATAAGTATAACAACAGACTGTAACAATATTAGTCACAACAAGTGAAATAAAATACAATAAACAGTCTCTTGTTTATCCAGAAAATTTTGACAGCAATCTGGGTGCTAGTGGCATTCAGTAATGCATTCCCAGTAAATACTTAAATGAAAATGCATTTCTCCACTTCACTGGGAAATTTAAAATCTTGAGCTCAGTGTGTAATAGGTCAAATACAGTAGTCACAACAACTGAAAAGAACAGAAAATAAATTGTATCGCACTCGTACATCCATTACTCTTACTCCTTAATCAGTAGCTCATTTTTTAGACTCAGCAATCTGGGTGTTAGTGGCTTTGAGTCATCCAAACCCAGTAAGACTTTTTGGATGAAGTTAAAGGTGTGGGTCAGCTCTTTGGGGTAGTTGAGATGTAATGCATATATCAAACCAAACATCAAAAGAAAAGCATCAGCCAACCTGGAAATGTCCCTTAGAACAATGTCACCTTCCAGCACAATAGCAATCCCAGCAGGGTCAAACTGAACAGTGGAACTCGAGTCTCCATTCACCATGCTGACATGAGCTGAATCTGCAATGTCTGGCTCATCCACCTCTTCAGTCTGAAAAACATTAGAGAACTTCATAAGCAAAATCAGATAAATAACATTCAAATTCAAATGAGATGTATAAAAACCTACATTCCACATCTTGAAAAACACAGAGTCATCTTCGCGCAAGTAGACAGGGAGGGCTCAAAGTGTAGCTGTATGTCTGTTGTTAATATCGTAGTGATCCTGAAAAAAGACAGAACTGTCTTAGTGATCCAAGAGAAAAGAATAAAATAGAGATAAAAGTACAGATGAAAGAAGGGAAGAAATTTAAAGCAAAAAAAGTTCAAAGCCAGGTTTAAACAATTACCAGATAGCAGTAAAATACTTGTGCACATTAACCAATTAACTTGTACTTTAAATGTACAATACAATTAAAGACACATGAACACACAAGGACTGACATAAAATGGTACAATTTTATTTTTGTCTAGGCAGTCATCAAATTCAGTCATCAACATTTAAAAGGCAATTTAGATAAGGTATTCTATTGTCAGAAACATGACACTGCATCAGAACAAATTTTGTTCATAAGATGTTGGGCTAAATAATTGTAGATTCACAGTCACTTGTATTAAAAGTTCAAATTAAACAAAAGACAGTCTGGTAAAACATTTAGCAATTTCAAGACAACAATTAATACAAGGAGCAATTTCCAACATCCAATTAGTACAAATAAAATTTACATATACAAGAGAAAGTCTTAAGTGTCAATTTTCCAAAATTGAGATTTATACATCACATAAAAGCTGAATAAATAAGCTTTCCATTGATGTATGTTTTGAATTTCTTTTGAACAGTTTGAATATCTGGAATCTAAGGGTGCAAAAAAAAATTGAAATACTGAGAAAATCACCTTTAAAATTGTCCAAATTAAGTTCTTAGCAATGCATATTACTTATCAAAAACTAAGTTTTGATATATTTATGGTAGGAAATTTACAAAATATCTTCATGGGACATGATCTTTACTTAATATCCGAATAATTTTTGGCATAAAAGAAAAATCTATCATTTTGACCAATACAATGTATTTTTTGGCTATTGGTACAAATATACCCCAGCGACTTAAGACTGGATTTATAGTCCAGGGTCATATATAAGTTGTTAAAGTAAAAATATCTGATACAAAAATACTATAGATACTATAGATATGTTCCAATTTTTTTTTTCATTTCGTCTTAATGAAATAATATAAAATAAAAGAGCAGCATCATGCAGCAGGTATTTTTGAACATAGATACATTTCTAAATATGAAATAAACAGATGTGCACACACCTATATATTTAAGGACCAATTCACACTATTAATTATTAAACTAGCAAATTAGGAGTACATTGAGGCAAAAGAAATAAATAAAACAAAATAAAAATACAAAATAATAATAATAGTCAATAGGTTGTTACTGTTTACTATTGTCCTCTTTTTAGAACTGCTTTATAGCAGTATTGAATCTTGTTTGCATTACACTATTTCTTAACTGTAAAGATACTTTGACACAATCTGTGTTGTATAAAGCACTATATAAATAAAGGTAATTGGACTTGAATAGTTAGTTAACAGCTAGAATTGGTCTTTAATATAAGACTTAAAATAAAATATTACAAATATTGTATATTATAAAAAATATACTGCAGTATTTCTCATTTTAATTAATCTTTGAATGATGATATACAGTATTTGATGATGGCCTTTTTCCTGATTTAAGATTTTCTTCACACTCTCTGAATCTTTTATATGGAGATATGCAATGGATCTCCTTAAAAAAAATAATAGAAAAGAAAAGAAAAAGACCATCAACACACATTCAGTCAATATTTCATTAATGTTTAAATAGTGTTTGTTTTAATGTAACAAAAACAGAAGTACAGAATGAAGAGAAATTTATTTGTTTACCTGCAGAGCTTCCATTAGATTCACCTGATTTACTGATTCTGCAAAAAAAGCAGGCTGCCAGAAACACAGCCAGAAGGACAACAGCGGCTATCACAGGTGAGCAACCATACCTGAGGATTTGTTTAATATTTTATTAGAAATTAAACTTGCCATCAATTTAGTTTTTGCAAAGCAAAGAGGATAATAAAAAAGAAACTTACAAGGTTATCTGTTGCACTTTTCATAAAGGAGAAGAGAGAGGGTGATGATTAGAAAGAATGTGCATAGTACACAAATACATGCAATTTAACAAATAGTCAAGAAACCTCATCTACAGGGATGTTAAGGATTATGAAATTCAGTTCTTAAAGATTGGTCTAGTGAAAAACATATTTCAGCCAAGATTACTATCAGGAGATGTGTATAACTGCCATGATAAAAATTATCAGGGTTTATGATTTTATAAGCCCACCCCAAACCAGTTTACAGGAAGCCGATTGAAAGTCATTTAATAATTATTTTCACTTTAGTTGCCAAACCTAATTATATGAAATATATTTCAAAGTTTCTTTGAGTAACACAATAGTGACAAATGTTGTGAGAGCAGACACAATAATATAACAATTTCTACTAAAGAAACATTTCAAGAGAAGTTACAAGGCATACATGTCATTGTGGGGCGGGGCCAAGAGTCTTGCGATGGAGCTCTTTTGTGTTTATTTTATTATTACACTTTTATTTAAATGTTCGCCAGTTCCCGCCTCCTTCTTCCTGGATTTCGGCACCAGTGTAATACAGTTTATAGTCACAGGAAGTAGGAGGCAGGAACCGGTGAACTTTCAAATAAAACTTTAATAATAAAATAAACACAAAATAGCGCGACAGCCCTTCGCGGACGACTGTCGCACACAAAAAGAACCAAAACACAAAAAAATTCATGCCTGGTCCTCTCTCGTCCAACACTGTCAATACTCCACCTTTAATCCTTCCGGAGATCCTCAGTGGGACTCGAGGCCGGTGAGTGGTGCAGATGTCGCACATTCTCATTACTCCCCCGGCCTCACTCTGTTCCCATGGCTCTTGACCCCACCCCACTCAACACAGTCATATAATGTTTGAAAAACTGACAAAATTGCAAGGTAAGTGCAATACTTACTGTGTATGCTGGCACACTGTGTGTCTGAAAACCGTGTGCAATTGGAAACAGTTATCTCTCCAATTTCTATAGTTTGTGGAGGGGGGGGGGGTTATTGTTGTTAGAGCAATATATCTTATTTCAATATTAGTTGTGTAAACATTCATGAAATGAATTGTTGCATACCATCACATCTGCGGCATAGATTACATAGCACACCAATGTGGCCTCTGGGTCCCTCAGAGCAGTTGCGAGCAACATACTCACCTGTAGATTTGAATTGTATGATTATTTATTGATTCACAGTGGTATCCTTCATTTTCAGATTATCTCTGTAGAATTTACCATTTTGGCAGTTCAAGCAGCACAGGTTTTCTTGAACTTGGAAATGGTTCTCTGGGCATGCTGCTACACATAGAGTACTCGATGCAGCCACAAATATTGCCTGGAGATTTAAATTATTATTTTTTTTTTCAGTGTAAATCTCAAATTACATATGCCTAATTCATGGATTGGGAACAGTACAAGAAAATATAATAATAATAATAATAATAATAATAATAATAATAATAATAATAATAATAATAATAATAAAAACACTTTGGAAACCAAAAACTGGAACAAAATCATTTTAAATCATTCCAGTGTGAATTTATTTACATGCTAGTTACCGGTTAATAAATGCATCACATTATTTTAATAATCTAACAACTCTTTAATCCAACAACAAAATACTGTCTAAAATTTCCAGTTTTATACTTTCTTCATAAATATAATTATACTAAACTGACAATTTAGTATTTGTAAATTCACAAAATAGCTGACAATTAATTTTTTTTTTTTTTAAATGAGAAAGAAAAAAGTAGAAAAAAGTATTCTTACCAAGACACATCTGGTGTCTGACTGGTTCATTGTAGGTTTCATTCTGTTTACTGACAATCCTCGACTCTCTGCTTTAAAATGGAGCACTGACGTGTTTAAGGAGTGGCCTCCTGGAGATCCTGTAAAATATTCATGTTTTCTCATGTTATGTTTATTAAAAGCCCTCGCTACGTGTACTGTGGTTAAGCTAACTGAGACTTGCTATAGCACTAGTATATCATTGCTCTTTTGTTGTTTTTGATTGCTTCCATTGTCCTTATTTGTAAGTCGCTTTGCATAAAAGCGTCTGCTAAATGACTAAATGTAAATCTTTTTAATAATTTCAGGCAGTCAGAGATTGATCGTCTTTAGCTAAAAGGTACCTATGTCTTGTGTGTGAACTATATCTAATTAAATAAATATAACGTCTGTCTGTTTGTCTGTGTGTTGTCAGTTTCCTCTTCACTCCACAAGGAATTTGTTTTTTTTTACTGCTTTTTGGACATAGCAACAGTATCTAAGGAGGGTGGGGTTTTGCGAAGGGTCAATTGCCTTTCAACATAATTCCTGTTTGACAAACTTTTTGTTGATAGTTACATAGCAATAAAATATGTAGCAGCAACACTAATACTGGTTTGAATGTTACTATCACCATTTGAAGTTAAATATTAGCAGAGTGTTTAAAGCTTGTTTAAAATGTAACTTTGAAGCAAGTGCACTGAAAGCATAACATCTGAGAACAAAAAAAAATGCTATCACACAAGCTTAAATTTAATTCATTTATTTAGGATAAAAAAAGAACTGTCCCAATTTACATTAATCCACCTTGATGTGAACTGCTTTAATGAAAGTTATTTTGTCTCTAAAAAGCTTTCACTGTGAACTGCTTTGATATGGATCAAAAGATATGGGGGAGTGACTTGATCATGGATGAATGACATATCACTTTGCCCTGATTGGCTGAATGGACCAGTTTCAGTGTGTAATCACTTACGTAGAAATAGAGCCGTTAATAAAAACAAAAAAAAAACTGTTTCTCAAATATGGAATGAAACCCTACCCATGTAGTTCAAGTTACCATAGCTATGAACTCTTAAAGCCATTTTCTTAAACCTGAAAAACCAGTACTTACCTGGGTAGCCAATGAAAACCTTTTTATTAAATAAACTCATAAGAAAAATGGAAAATCGGGACTTATTAAAAAAAAAGAAAGAAATAATAATAAAAAAAAATGCTTTAATCCCAGAGTTTCATTAAATTTCATTTAGTAGACTGAATGCTACTATAAATCCTCCTGTCTTAAACTGTATTGATATTTCTGTGCAAACTTTTTCTTAAACAGTTTATTGACAAAATCGCTGCTACCAGATCTTCTAACTTGGTCATGATCCATCGGTTCATCAACATTCTTTGCTGTCTTTCATCTGTTTTCTATTACCACCCCAGCAGAGATTGTTGAACACTTGAAGACTTCTACTAGTAGCCACAACATTATTCCAACTCATATTTTTAAACAGGTGTTTGATTTTATTGGTGCTAGTAATTTGATTTTAATAAACTGATGCTTGGTTTCAGGCTCTGTGCCAGCCTATTTTAAACATGCTATAGTGCAGCCTCTAATTCAGTGATCTAATTTGGATCATACAGACTTAGAGCTTTAGACAGATTTGCTGTCTTTACTCTCTACATTTCTAGAGAAGGTAGTTTTTTAGGCACTGGACTAAAAATACATTCATCAGACATCACTCCCAAAATGAATCTTGTTTGCTATGAATTACAACAATAAAATAAAATTTGATCATGAACAAGAACATGAACAACAATATCACATTTGACCACAGAAATTCTAAAATTACATTTCCCTTACATTCAACTTCCAAAAGTGCATTCATCTTTGCCATGTTACATTCATTTAGTTGACTAGTGATATATGCTGTATTAACACCAACACCAACAAGCTACGCAATATATGGTGTTCATAATCGAATGTGATTCATCTAATAAACGCACAATTACGTACCTTGTTGGTGATCTACAGCTTTGTGTATTAAATGCTGTAGTTTTACCAGTAGGCTACTATTAATCACAGAATCAGCTTTACTGATGAGATGTGCATGGCAATCGTATTCGATTTATCATGCAGACCTTGTTTGTTGATCACAAAGTACAAAGTAGATGAGGAAAACAAGGAATGCCGGTTTAATTCAAATTGCTGCCATTACTGTCTAGAGTGCGTGGAATGGTACACTCTGATTAGTGAGTGGATATATTGTATTCTGCAAAGAAGGAAGACTGGCGTATATCGCGGTTTGGAAAAAAAGGAGAAATTATATGCTATTATTTGTGTACACTCACAATGAAAAGAAAACATTGTGCTTCTGTCTCATCTGGAACACCATGTTGGAATCCAAGGGGTGGCCCTTCAGTAGTTCAAGTCCAATGTTTGGGGTCAGATTGGAAATCAGATACCTTTTTTGAGTAACTGTTAAAGTAATAAGGGAAAAATTAAGAAAAGAAAAGAAATCTAGAGTAAGTGCAGAGGCGTTGTGTGTCCTGTGTGAACATGATGCTTATGCTATGCGGCGGCAGGTGAGCTGCAAGTGTTTTTTGATAGTTTCAGCCCGACGCAGTTCTCATTTTCACGTCCTGTGGTAAATTTTTTAACTATCAAATGCATTTGCGCCCGTCTGTGCGCCCATAGGCATGCTGGTGTGAAAACGAGGTGTATTCAGGTGCATTTTTGTTGTTTTTTTTCTGTTTTGAGGCAGCTTAAATAGACTGTGTCATTGACCAACTAAAACCTGGTCTAAAGTCAATGGCGCAGTATTTTTTATTATTTAAAGAGTGCTTTAGTAATATTCACCTACTGGCAGTTCCACAATGCGATTACACTCTTATTACATACACAGGGGTGCACAGCAGCACACAAACATGCCAAATGTTAAAAATTAAAGGATTACAAGGTAAATTATTATTATTGTCTAGGCTATATAACTATAAAAATCCCTACATGTCATAATGGATAGTCATTGCATGTATCAGAATAAGCAGCTCCATTTTTCCTGTTGTTAAACTAGCAAAAGTAGATTCGGACACACCCTAAGTTCACCTGCGCTTTAGACCATGCGCTTAGAATCTTTAAAATAGGGCTCTAAATGTCAACATGCATTCACCTACACAAAAACAGATTCAGTATTCCTTAAAATGAATAAAAACAGTCAAATGCAAACTCAGAATATTATACAAACTGCAATAATTAAATATGTTGATTAAGACAAATATAATTTATTTAATCCCATTTAACCAATGTTTTTTCTTCTGACATTCAATGATTCAATTCAACCATACTACTAACAATAATAATAAATAAATAAATAAATATATATTTTTAAAAAGAGTGAGAGAGAGAAACAGTTTGATTTAATTTTTTTAATTTTCTTTAAGAAACGGAAAACAAAAAATAAGCTTGATTTTTCATATTTTTGTTCATGGGTGTAAAAATACAAATAAAATTGGATATGGTTTAATATGTTTTACAAATGTGTGGTTGACCCTGAAATGCCTCAAGAGAATTCTATAGCCATGTCATGTAGGCTGCTAGCAGCACTTATAAAAACAGACCGCTAACAGTGCTTATTGAATGTTTTACTCAAAATCCTTCATTTCTTTTCAAATGAACAAAGAGACGTGAGACAGTCTTATATAGATGACAATATGCAGTATATACACACATATACTCAGTACACACTGTGTACTATTAGACATATTTTTTGTCAGGATTTAGACCGTATCATAGTACTGAGACTGCTCTCCTTAGAGTTACAAATGATCTGCTCTTATCATCTGATCGTGGGTGTATCTCTCTATTAGTTTCTCTATTGGATCTTAGTGCTGCGTTTGACACAATTGACCACAACATACTTTTGCATAGACTTGAACACTTTGTTGGCATCAATGGAAGTGCATTAGCATGGTTTAAATCGTACTTATATGACCGCCATCAGTTCGTAGCAGTGAATGAAGATCTATCATATCGATCACAAGTGCAGTATGGAGTACCTAAAGGCTCAGTACTAGGGCCGCTACTCTTCACGCTTTATATGTTACCCTTGGGAGATATCATCAGGAAACATGGTGTTAGCTTTCACTGTTATGCTGATGATACTCAGCTCTATATTTCTTCGCGGCCCGGTGAAACACACCAATTTGAAAAACTAATGGAATGCATAGTCGATATAAAAAACTGGATGACGAGTAATTTCTTACTGCTAACTTCTGAAAAAAACAGAGGTGTTAATTATAGGACCTACAAACTCTGCTTGTAATAACCTAGAACACTGTCTAAGACTTGATGGTTGCTCTGTCAATTCTTCGTCATCAGTTAGGAACCTAGGTGTGCTATTTGATCGCAATCTTTCCTTAGAAAGCCACGTTTCTAGCATTTGTAAAACTGCATTTTTCCATCTCAAAAATATATCTAAATTACGGCCTATGCTCTCAATGTCAAATGCAGAAATGTTAATCCATGCACTTATGACCTCAAGTCTAGATTATAATAATAATAATTATAATAATAATTCATTACATTTATATAGCGCTTTTCTAGGTACTCAAAGCGCTTTACATAGACAGGGGGTATCTCCTCATCCACCTCTAGTGTGCAGCATCCACCTGGATGATGCGACGGCAGCCATAGTGCGCCAGACCGCCCACCACACACCAGCTTACTGGTGGAGAGGAGACAGAGTGATGAAGCCAATCAGCAGATATGGGGATTGTTAGGAGGCCATGATGGTCGGAGGCCAATGGGCGAATTTAGCCAGGATGCCGAGGTCACACCTCTACTCTTTTCGAAAGACATCCTGGGATTTTTAATGACCACAGAGAGATTATTGTAATGCTTTATTGGGTGGTTGTTCTGCACGCTTAGTAAACAAACTACAGCTAGTCCAAAATGCAGCAGCAAGAGTTCTTACTAGAACCAGGAAGTATGACCATATTAGCCCGGTCCTGTCAACACTGCACTGACTCCCTATCAAACATCGTATAGATTTTAAAATATTGCTTATTACTTATAAAGCCCTGAATGGTTTTGCACCTCAGTATTTGAATGTTCTCCTTTTACATTATAATCCTCTACGTCTGCTACGTTCTCAAAACTCAGGCAATTTTATAATACCTAAAATATCAAAATCAACTGTGGGCGGCAGATCCTTTTCCTATTTGGCGCCTAAACTCTGGAATAACCTACCTAACATTGTTCGGGAGGCAGACACACTCTTGCAGTTTAAATCTAGATTAAAGACCCATCTCTTTAACCTGGCTTACACATAACATACTAATATGCTTTTAATATCCAAATCCGTTAAAGGATTTTTAGGCTGCATTAATTAGGAAAACCGGAACCGGAAACACTTCCCATAACACCCTATGTACTTGCTACATCATTAGAAGAATGGCATCTACGCTAATATTTGTCTGTTTCTCTCTTATTCTGAGGTCACCGTAGCCACCAGATCCAGTCTGTATCCAGATCAGAGGGTCACTGCAGTCACCCGGATCCAGTACGTATCCAGACCAGATGGTGGATCAGCACCTAGAAAGGACCTCTACATCCCTGAAAGACAGCGGAGACCAGGACAACTAGAGCCCCAGATACAGATCCCCTGTAAAGACCTTGTCTCAGACGACCACCAGGACAAGACCACAAGAAACAGATGATTCTTCTGCACAATCCGACTTTGCTGCAGCCTGGAATTGAACTACTGGTTTCGTCTGGTCAGAGGAGAACTGGCCCCCCAACTGAGCCTGGTTTCTCCCAAGGTTTTTTTCTCCATTCTGTCACCGATGGAGTTTCAGTTCCTTGCCGCTGTCGCCTCTGGCTTGCTTAGTTGGGGTCACTTCATCTACAGCGATATCGTTGACTTGATTGCAAATAAATGCACAGACACTATTTAACTGAACAGAGATGACATCACTGAATTCATTGTCCATTGGGGACAACAGTGGTGGATGATCAGAGAATAATCTCTAAGGTTAAGAAAAAATGTTTCACAACATCCAGCCAAGTGAAGAACACTGTCCAGGAGGTAGGCGTGTCACTGTCAAAGAATAACAATCATAAGAAGACTTCACCAGAGCAAACACAGAGGGTTCACACTTTGCCAAAAAAGCACATATAAAATAAAAAGCCTGACCACTTCTGGAAAAGCATTTTTTGGATGGCTGAAATTAAGATCAACCTGTACCAAAATGATAGGAAGAAAAAAAGTAGGGAGAAGGCTTGGAAGGGCTCATTTTCCAAAGCATACAATGTGCTACAAGGACATTTGATTTTTGTATGTTTACAGTTTTACAGTTTTAAAAGATTATTTTATTCTGTTGTTATTTGAAGGCTTTATCTGTCTGCCAAATCAAGCAGGGCATTTGTTAAGAGGGCAGAACATTCAGCATCATCTCTGAAACATTGTGGAGCCGTGTAATGGCATGAGCATGCATGGCTTCCAGTGGCACTGGGTTACTAGTGTTTAGTGATGACAAGACAGTAGACAGAAGCAGCAAAATGAATTTTGAAGTGTATAGGGATATACTCTCTGCCCAGATTCAGCCAAATGTAGCACAGTTGATTGGATTGCGCTTCATAGTACAAATGGACAATGGCCGAAACATACAGCAAAAGCAACTAGTAAAAAGTGGAATATTTTGCAATGGCCGAGTTAATCAATCTCCTGATCTCAACCCGATTGAGCATACATTCCACTTGCTGAAGACAAAACTAAAGATTGTTTTATTTTAATTATATTCTGGTGGAATACAAAGCCAAAATTATGAAAATTGTGTTTGTTTCCAAATATATATGTACCTAACTTTAAAAGCCAAGAGGAGACTGGTTTTCCTTCGCTTGGAACTTGGTTCTATCGAGATTAGCATATTGTTACACCCCACTTCTTGGGTAAAGGCTTGTCATGAAAGAGAGTACGACATGGTAGAGTTCTTTTAAAAAGGCAATTGATCACTGTTATAATGAACATAATAGTTTTGGCTTTGGGAGCCAACAAGGCCAAAATGACACCCCTATGCCCACTTTTGTGCATTCACGTATGACTGTTAAAATAGTGTTAAATATAGATATTAATCTTACACAAATGCACCGATTCACTTTTGAAGGCCTTTATTCATTTCATGGAGCTGTGTGGAGTACTTTTTATGATGGATTTATGCAAATTATTTTTCTTAAAAATGTCAAGCACTATTGGCTGGACATGTTTTGACATGCCCAGACAGTTGTGCTTTTTAATTATCTTAAAAACATATTAATGGATAAAGTCAGATTACACTATAATCAGCACGAACTGGGCTACAATAATATGTACGCTGCATGAATGTACTTTTTTTTCTGCTCTGAAAGTGACTGAAATAAGGCCATAAAACATATACAGAAATTTTTTTCACAAGACCTTTGATAACAGGATGTGGTAGACTACAGTTTTTGCTACAAAATGATGTGAAAATCATCCTGTTCACTCATTCACAGAAAACAATATATTTATTTAACTTTTGTAAAGGCATATTGTAATTTTCATCTAAAATTAGTATTTTTATCAGGCTCCTATATGTATGTTCAGTTATTTCACTTTAATAGCCTGGAAAAGGACCTGCACACATGTTCAACTTTTGAAACAAGTAAACCATACATGGTACTTTCCAATGTGGAAAAAAATTAGTCATGAAGCCCTTTTTAACCATATTTGAGTAGTTTTTCTGTCCTTACCTCTGTATTTTTTGGATACTGCCATTCAAAATTTTTGTGTCTTGTTTCATAGTGGTGTTTGACATTTCTACTCCAACTCTATTTGTTACAAATCAAAAATAATGAACAAAAAAATATTTTCTTCATCAACTTTCCTTTTCTTTTAAACTGACATCCTCATGCAACCAAACGCTTACTTTGGTCAAGCTTAAGTGCCACCTGATTTCCTAGCCTGATTAAGTCAAATGTCATAAGCTACCTCGATGTCATGACAAAAATGTCATGCAGGAAACTTTTTAATTGTTTCAGACCATCTCCAAAATGACATAACAAAACCTAAACAAATGATTTACAGGTTTAACATGCTTTTATTAAAGTAGGAAATCCAAACTTTTAATCACTTACACATAATTAATACTCTTGAAATACGAAATAGAGGTAGGTCTGGATCCAGACTGGACATGTTTGTGCATCTCACGTGGCTAATAATAATATAAAGAGCCACGTTCGGCTCGTAGTCACATTAGAGATAATGAGGTCAGACGGGAAATATAGGACATTGTGTTGGTTTCATACTAATTACTTTACCAGAGAATATTTGCTTTCGATAAGGCTTACTGCATCTAAAAGTAGACACTTCAAGCTTTCTATAGATATATTTATCCTCTCTGTGTGTCAAGTAATTGCTGAATTTTTTGGTTCTTTTTTGTTATGTATTTCAAACAGATATTCACAGAGAGCAAGATGGCTGAAAGTACACCCTATTTATTTTATTTATTATACAAAAGCATGTTTTCTGATATTGTGAGTGACATTTTGTGAACAAAGAAAACAAAAATAAATTCAAGTTGAAGTACATTTATTTATAAAGCACATTTAA
The DNA here is from genome assembly GCF_963082965.1 of Carassius carassius. NCBI lineage: Eukaryota > Metazoa > Chordata > Actinopteri > Cypriniformes > Cyprinidae > Carassius > Carassius carassius. The sequence goes on from NC_081798.1 coordinate 24,010,881, forward strand.
AAACAGCCAAAAGACTGACCAAAGTGCTGAACATTAAAATCAAACCATATACATATAAAACATATGAATTTAAAACCCAAGGAATGACAGATAAACAAGACCATAATACAATGTAATAAGATTGTGATATTAATAGGCCAGATCAAACAAGTGTTTTTTTTGTTTTTTAAGAGACTTAAAAATGGATAGGGAAGGTGCCACTCTAATCTCGAATGGCAGATTGTTCCATAATTAAGGGGCCAATCACAGAAAAACTTGTTCCCCTCTATGTTTTAGTCTGGACTGAGGAACTAAAAGGAGATTCTGGTAACTGGATCTTAGACTTCTAGTGGGAATATAAAAATGCAGCAGCTTGCTGCTTGCCAACATGAAATATGTTTCTGACCCATGAAATAAAAGTTTTTAATGTTTTAGAAGCTCTATGCACATAATCTTATGTTAGAGCTTAAACACACAGGCTTGTCAGTTTAGAGCTCCGAGAACACTAATGCTCAGTTAGTGCTTCTGGTGAAATGGAGTGAAAACAGGCCCAAATATGCTAAAAAGCTACTCTCTCAGAGAAAGAAAGTTGCTTTATACAATGTTGAGTGCAAAACTTGCCAACATGACAGATGGTTCTGACTTATTAATAAAATGTTTTTTGCAATGCAGCAAGACAGTTTTTAATGTTTTAGAAGCTCTATGTAGAGAATCTTATGTTAGAGCTTAAACGCACAGGGAGCAACAGAGTGTCCCGGTTGGTAAACCGTGATCTCTGGGTTTTGCACTTTGTGGGTGAAGTCTGTGTGTTACGCGTCAGCACTGATTAGTTTGTGAGCTTCTCCATTAATTGTCATCAGCAACAGCTGTCACTCATTACATATCCATATATATTGGCTTGTCTAGCGTCTTGTGTTCGTGAGAGCGTTGTTTCATGTTTGTAACCTATGCCTTGCCTTCTTGTATGTTTCTGCGTTGGATGTCCGTGTCTCCCTGGAACCCCGTCCACTCTACGCAACCCACCACCAAGCAACACCACTTACCTTCGGCTTGCTTCACCGCAGTTCCTGTGTCACCCTCTCCTGCTGCCAACTCACCTCCGCCTTCCGGATTCGTCATTCCTCACCACCATCTTGGACTGTGCATTCCTCCCAGCGTTATTTGTGTCTCAGTTTTGTATTGTCTCATTGTCTTCATTAAATCTCATTAATCTCACACTTGCTTCCTGCCACTCCTTCACCCAGTTGTTACACAGAGGAAGAGAAGTTACCTTGTTTGACAAATAAAAATTCTGTCTGATGAAAATGACTGAAACCACTTAAGGACCATACCTTTTAGGGCCACTTACGACTCTAATCTAGATATCAAAATAGAGTGTCAAATGCTGCTGATAAATCTAAGAGAACCAGGACCACAGATTCACCGGTAGCTGAAAGGATATTGCTTAACACTCAGAGAAGGGCCGTTTCAGTTCTATGAGCAGTTTTAAAACCAGATTTGAAAATTCAGTAATACAGTTGAGATTTAGAAAGAGCTGCAGCTGGTCAAACACATTTCTTTCTAAAACCTTTGAAATAAATGTTAAAAACATGAATGGAATGGAAGTTATTCAGAATAAAATGATCTAGTGAAGGTTTCTTGAGAAGCGGAGTGACAGTAGCCACTTTAAGTAAACCACTTTAACTTTTTTATTTTTTAAATAATGTCCTTCTGAGGGCCGAACACCCCGACGATGTGGTGGTCTCCCTCTCGAGAAATTGAGAAATTGAATCTGGTGAAGAAAAGTGCCCATCTAACTTGGCGGGGATTTAGATTTGGCTTCTCTAAGGTATTGTAAATTCTTATGGTCTTTGAGGACAGTGAATGGATGAGCCGCACCCTCTAGCCAGTGTCACCACTCTTTATCACTCACTGCGTGCATGAAGTCCTGAAAGATGGAAGGTGCGTTGACTTGGCCATACGGCATGACCCGGTATTCGTAGTGGCCAATAGGGGCAACAAATGCAGTCTTCCACTCGTATCCTTTGCAAATGCGGATGAGATTATATGCACTGCGTAGGTCTAGCTTGGTGAATACGGTGGCTCCTTTGAGCTGTTCCAGGGTGGCTGGGACGAGGGGAAGAGGATACCGGAACTTGATTGTAATCTGGTTAAATTCACGATAATCTATGCAGGGCCGCAAGCCTCCGTCCTTCTTCACCACAAAGAAAAAGCTGGTAGTGGCAGGGGTGTTAGATGGAATGATGTAGCCTTTCCCATGATTTTCCCATGAGGCACTGGCTCACCCAGAATCAGATAAATCACACAATCCCACCGTATAATCTCACCAGATGACCAGGAGGATTGGATTACACTGCACCAGCCAGGGACGACCCAGAATAATATCAGCTGTTGAGCCTTCGAGAACTAGGAGATTGATGGATTCTGTGTGCAGAACGGCAAGCGTTAATTTGACTGGACCCACGCTGAACCAGACGTGCCTTCGGCTCAATGGTTTGCCTGTGATTGAGACTATTTGGTAGGTGGTTTCTATGTTGGTGGTTGGTAAATTGAGCTGACGGCAGAGGTTCCCCAAGATTAAGTTCCCGGCTGAGCCAGAGTCAAGGAGGGCGGAAACTGAAAGAGTGACATGGGCAGCAATAAGTTGGGCAGTAGTGGTGAGTGGATTCATCTTAACAGGTGTCGGTTTTAAGAAACTCAACACAGGTTGAGGAGGACAAAGGGGACAGGTGAGAATATGATGCCCACTTGTGTCACAGTAGAGGTATGAGCATTGGGTCATCGGTCTTTGATGTTCACTGGGTGTTAAGCGGTTGAGTCGGTCTGTATGGGTTCTGGGTCAGCTTCATGGGGGATCTGGGAAACGGCACGGTGGTAACGGGTTATTGGGCTGGCAGGTGAGCACTCCTGGAGACAAGATTGTATGCGATTTGAACATCTGGTGCCATGCGGAATAAGACTTTCAAGGCCTTGGGAATCATCGAACATCGCCAGTTGGAGGCGGAGTCTGGGTTCTAAACATTGGCGGAAGGCGGTGTTCAATGACGCCTCGTTCCATCCACTGGCTGCCGCAAGGGTTTTGAACTGTAGGGTATACTCATGCATAGACATTTTGCCTTGTTTAAGATGGTATCACCGATTGGTGAATCACCCTTTGTGATACTAAATACTTCCCAGAAGTGTGAGATGAAGTTCTCATAAGTTTGAGTTGTGAGACCAGCTTGGTTACATCCGGACGTCATCATACACTCGGAGACTTGGGAGGACCACATGGAGCAGCTGCGGAGGGTGCTATCGGAACTGCGCCGGGCTGGCCTGACCGCCAACCCCCGGAAATGTCACTTGGCCCTCTCTGAAGCTAAGTACCTGGGGTACCAGGTGGGTCGCGGCCTAATTAGACCTCAGGAGAAGAAGGTGGCAGCAATCATCTCCGCGCCGTGGCCCACCTCTAAAACACAGGTATGGGCCTTTTTGGGGTTGGCAGGGTATTACCGCTGTTTTATCCCTAACTTCTCCTCCTTAGCATCTCCCCTGACAGATCTGACCAGGAAAGGGCAAACGGAGAAGGTCCCGTGGACCCCTGAGACGGAGGCGGCGTTCCACCGGATAAAGGCAGCCCTCACAACGGAGCCGGTACTCTGAGCACCCGACTTCAACTGTCCTTTCCTGGTGCAGACGGACGCATCCGACACCGGGTTGAGAGCCGTCCTTTCCCAGGACCATGACGTTGAAGAACACCCGGTGATCTACATAAGCCGAAAGCTGACCCCCGCGGAACAACGGTAGGCTACGGTGGAGAGGGAGGCGCTGGCCGTCAAGTGGGCAGTCCTTGAGCTCAGGTATTACCTCCTCGGCAGCCCCTTCACTCTCATTACAGATCACGCCCCCCTGCAGTGGATGGCCCGGGCCAAGGAGACGAACGCGAGAGTGACGCGGTGGTTCCTGGCGCTCCAGGACTTCAACTTCACCATGCAACACCGAGCGGGGACGGCCAACGCCGACGGACTCTCTCGGATTTGGGCAGCTTTCGCAGGTCTGTCAGGGTCCACTCCCCGCCCTCCCCCAGTTTCCCCGCTTCTCCACAGGACTAGGACGACACTTGGGGGGGGGGGGGGAGGGGGGGTTGACACGTGTCCCGAGCTCTCATCAGCGTTGCCCTGGAAACCAAGCAGTCACACCTGCTCTTGCTCGTCACGGGCTGAGCGGCCACAACTGCGACCCATCAAGAGCTGCCTTCTTAAGCACAGCAAACGAACACAGAGGTGAGAGATGTCTCCACGAGACTCGGCTAATCCCAACTATCTCAACTACCCCAATTTTACAGTCTCTGCACTGGCTACCTATTAAGTTCCGTATCAGTTACAAATTATCATTACTTACCTATAAGGCCCTAAATGGTTTAGCTCCTGCGTACCTAACTAGCCTTCTACCACGCTACAACCCATCACGCACCCTAAGGTCACAAAACGCTGGACTTTTGGTAGTTCCTAGGATAGCAAAGTCCACTAAAGGAGGTAGAGCTTTCTCACATTTGGCTCCCAAACTCTGGAATAGCCTTCCTGATAATGTTCGGGGTTCAGACTCACTCTCTCTGTTTAAATCTAGATTAAAAACACATCTCTTTCGCCAATCATACGAATAATGTATCTTTTAAATTGTGAGTGTAGTTGCATCTGATCAAATGTGCATTTTTATTCATTAGCTTGGGTTAAACTAATTTTACTTTGTTGGATCAGCAGCTATGCTAATGATGTCTCTATTTTGTTTCTATGTTTTGCCACGGGATTTACATCCCGTGGTAACTAGGATTTACACAAGCTCCAGTCTGGATCCAGAACACCTGAGAAGAGATGATGCTGACCCTCAGAGGACCCCAGATGATGCTTACCTTGAATCAACCAACAGAACTAACAATTATTGCTACATGTGTGACTGCATCATATAATAACTATTAATTAATAATATTGATAGTTCATCGTCTAGCTGACTACGTCTTGTATAATTATTATTTTTTTATTTTTTCTAAAATCCTGTCAAACGTGCACAAACTACTAGCCACTACTAAATATTGTAGAAACATAATTTTCTGTAAAGTTGCTTTGTAACGATTTGTATTGTAAAAAGCGCTATACAAATAAATTTGAATTGAATTGAATTGAATTGAATATCTGTCTCGCTTTCAGAGAGCAGTGTGTGACCGCCAGCCCCACCGCACATGGGAGAGCACAACGGACCCACACCGCCACAGCGCACAGGCCAAAGAGGAAGCTGAGCACCGTGCACCAAACCAACTCACGCCACCGCCATCGGGCCCACTCTTTGTCAATAAAATCCACCCTTCGGGGAACTCACCTGTACCTACTCGTCTAGTCCTTCTTCACCCCGCCACACTAGTTAGACTTTTGATGACTACAGTGCCATGCAGAGAGTTCTCAATAAAGAATTCTGTTGAATATTACCCAAGCGTCTCCTGGTATTCGTTTCTGAGTTTCCAACAGTTTTCGGCGCCGTGACCCGAAGCTTCTCACCTGAATCCAGATTGAAACTGCAATCTCAACAAAGATCTGACTTCATTCCAGACGGAATCTTTCTGACTAAAGTGAGTGTAACTCTATCTAAAAGAATCTTTAAGACCAGTATCCTCTGCGCTGCCAGAGAAGAGTTAACAGACAGTTGTAGAGTTTGGTTAGCTAAGTTACCCTCTAAAAAAATATTTTAGAGATGAAAGTAATCCTCTGTTTAGGCATGGAAGATTAGCATCACATGGTAACTTATGAACCTAAGAAGGAATTTCGGTGGGAGTTGTGTTGGGATCTATGTGCTTTTTTAAAACATTAAAATGTGAAATCATGAAAATGGTATAAGGGAAGATTTTATTAAGGTTTTAAGTACACAGTGCATTTCAAGAAAAAGGTTATAAACACAGACAGCAATGGAAACAATGTAAAAACGTTGTTAAAATTGTTACAAATTAAAAAAAAGAAAACTATGTTGCTGTTATTTATCTAAAACAACTAAACAAGTCAAAAAACTATTAGATACGTTTCGTTAAGCAACATGTGAAAAAGACGCGAGAGCTTGTAGCATTGCAGTTTAAAAAGGTGTAAAAACGTTGCTAAAGTTATTACAAATTAAAAAGAAAACTAGGTTACTGGATATTTATGTAAAACAACTAAACAATCAAAAACTAACAGATACGTTTCGTTAAGCAACACGTGAAAAGATGTGAGAACTTGTAGTATTACAATTTAAAAAGCTGTTTTGTTACTAGTTAGAAAACTAGGTAACAGAGTTTTAGCATTTGTACCTTACCTCATACTAAAAAAAGAAGTGACTGTAAAGAAACAATACAAACCAGAAAAGTTGGTGTTTGTCACGTCGGGATGAAAAATTAAAACAAAAGAAAAAATATGGTAGGCATTTACGCGGATCTCAAAGAAAATACATCAGACAAGATACTTGTCAAATCTATGCAGTACTTTACCACTAACTACAATTTTAAAAATCGAGACTGTTACTGACAGAGAGTTAAACAAAAGAAAAAAAGATCTCACAATAAAGTGTTACGACGTCTCCAGTTACGTTAGATCGACTAAAAAACAAAAACAAGAAGCTAACGTAAAGCAATGTTACAAACCAAGAAAGTAGGCGTTTGTCATGTCGGGTGAAAAGTTAAAACAAAAGAGAAAAAAAAGGTAGGCATTTACGCTGATCTCAAAGAAAATACATCGGACCCCGTCTTTAAAACACCAGCACAAGATAATTGTCAAAACTATGCTGTACTTTACCACTAACTACAATTTTTAAAATCTAGACTGTTACTGACAGAGAGTTAAACGAAAGAAAATAAAAAGATCTCCCAGCAGAATTTGCGAAGCCTTCCGTAAAACAACCTCCCAGCACCGCAGACACACTCAGAATGCTTACGTCCGGTCCCACTCAAACCACTCCTTCTTCCTCTTTCACGCAAAGCTTTAGGTGCATTTACCGCCACCTACAGGGGAAGGAGTGTGGAGCATTGACGTTAATGAAAACTAACTCAAACATAAGAGATAAAAGAAATACAAAAATAAAATGAATGATAATAATAAACTTAGTAGTGATCCTTTAAATACTGTTTATCAACTCTGTGAGAAAATTAATCTGTGAAACATTTCTATAGCCACATCTTTATTTAACAAAATCTAAAATGAGATCTGATTTATTTCTATATTAAGTGCTTCTGTAAGTTGTAATCTTTAGTTGTCATATCTTTTACATTTTATTAAAATAGGTTCAACTGTTTCAGGAAGATCACATTTAACACAAAGTACAGACACATGTTTTTCATCTTATAAATAATGACTGATTAAGTGCAATGTGTCCAATTCTATGGCGAGATCTTCCTTTCTATCCCCAAAATCTCCTTTCATTTCCAACTGTTCTTTGAATATTATATAAATGCCGTCCTTTATTCTCACTACCCCATTTAATTTGACACGTATCTTTTTATTTTTTATTTATTTTTAATTAGACTTTTTATTTCTAATTTACTCATTGGAGTATTAAATATGATGTCTGACATTTTAATGCTTTTATCTGAACCACTACTTTCATTACCTTAATTACCTATATGTGTGGGTATCCATACAAATAAATCTTTGTTTTTGCTTGTATTCTGAACAAACTCTGTAAAATGCCTGACAAAATGTCTTGTCTAGTAGAAGCTTCACCACTCTTTAAACTTGATAGTACTGAAAATGAGTCTGAACATATGACTACTTTAGGTATATTAATGTGTTCAACCTCACTGAAGAGCCAAAAATATGACAATCATTTCTGTAGTATAAACAGACGGATGATTAGATGTTCTTTCTGGTATTCTATCCCTAACCCTTGGAACATATATAGCTGCTGCTGCTGTATGGACTGTTTCAGGATCTTTAGATACATCTATGTATATGAGTTACTTTAAAACTAGGTTAGCCTATATGCTCTTTATTTTTAATCTAAACAAAAGTCCTTGATGTTTTATTTTATTTTAATAAGCCACTCACACTTACTTTAGTAGCCTAAATCATTGAATATGTCTTTTATTTTGTTAATATTAACTTCTGGCACGAAATTCTACATTCATAAATGTATGTTTTCCAAAATTCCACCACGTTTAGCGGCGTTTAAAGAGGAATTTGTGATGTATTTGGAGATGTTAAAAGGAATGAAAAGTCCCAAAGCAAGATTTTTGTATTCTTCATTAGAGGACTTTGGTTTCTTAATGTGAAAATCTGTTACTCCCCTACTTTTTTTCGTTCTTTATCATTATATTTTTCTTTTTTCTTGTGTTATTTTTTTATTTTATATTTATTTTGTTTTATGATGTACAGAGTGTGAACAAAAATTTAGTGTAATCTCAGACCGTATTTGTAAATCTACCAGTAATGTATGCCTTTCTGTATTAATGTTCAAAGCAACCAATGTTTTTACTTTAAAATTAGGTTAACCTATACGATTTCATTTTTTCATCTCAACAAAAATTCCTTGTTGGAAAAAAGTATTGTTTTATTTAATTTTAATAAGTCACTCACACATACTTTACTAGTCTAAATCCTTGAATACGTCTTTTATGTTGTCAATATTAACTTCTATCATTGCTATATCGTTGCTATATCAATTAAAACATGCGTTTAGACATACAAATATTAAACAGGAATGAATGTGGTAAGTCAAGATAGGCTTTTCTTGCCAAATAAACTTTTACAACATTACAGGAAAGGCTAAATATTTCATCTCAAGTAGTGTGTAGAAACATGTCTGGTGTCTGGCATCCAGGACAGGCTAAATATTTCATCTCAAGTAGTGCGTAGAAACGCGTCTGGTGTCTGGCATCTGATGTCTTTGTGTTTACTGTTACGACCATGTCAGCGAAGATTGTAAAACATCTAAAGGTTTTTGGGGTTTGCAACTCAACTGTAATCTAATTAGTTTTCCGGGGTTCTGGTGTTGTAAATGGTGTGCTGCAGGTCAGCTAAAGTAAAAAAAAAATTTTTTTTGTGTATTCAGTGATCAAAGGGTGACAATTTCAACTTTATGGCTTAGGTCTGTGATCGCGAGGTTAGCTGAAAGTTCATTTACTGGTCAAAAGGATGTGAAATCTTTTAACAAGTCAGACCATAGAAAAATGTTGTTTAACAAAATATTTATAACATCAACATAGACGTACTGAGAATGCAAACAAGTACACAAACACAACCATACAATCATAAACACACACACACACACACACACACACAAATGTAAACTTACAGAAACATGAACATGTAACCAAACAAATAGAAATATACACTCAAACAAGTACATAAATACACAAACAAACAAAATAGGTCACAAACACGAAAATACCTATATTAGATTGAAAATGAGTTGTTATAAGTTTTCTTTGAAACCAAAAGTGTTTGTTGCTACAAATGTCTCACAGAACTTTATACAATAGATTAGACGTTCTTTCTCACTTTCCAAATGGTGTTGTTAACCATGATGTTTAAAATAGTTTAAAAAAAGTATTATTTTTAGCTTTCATGTAGGATTCATGTCAGCACTCAAATGTTTTAGCAAGAGTCCAGAGACAGATGAAAATAGGTGCGTGAAGAAAAAAATGTAAGAGTTTTTAATGACAGACTAAATGGTTTCAAAACAATTGAGTTCATGCATTTCTCTTGAATGTGTGTACGGTAACCGTTGCATACATGAAGCAGAAGAAATACATAACCTCATAAACGCATTGTGGTTGATGTTAAACAATAAAAAAATATTATTTATATATCATAACTTACTTTCTTTTCAAAACACAATAAACATTCTTATGACTTTTTTAACTGCGAACAACCGGTTTGGTTGGAAAATAAAAAATAAATAAAAACATATTATGTTTCTAAGTTAGAATGCTTATAGTTTGTAGTAAAATCACATATATAAGCTAAAACATTTTTCTTTCAAACCACACGGTTTACACACACACACATTCCTCACAAAACTGCCAACAAGGATCTTAAGTTTTTGTTTTAATGTTTAGCTGTAGCTGAGACCTTGGTGGAATTATTTTACGCACAGTTTTGGGGAAGTTACTATGAACTTTGTAATAGGTTATAGATCACAAATTACCCTATTTAAAATCTAAAAGTTTGTGTAACTATATCAATTTCTTTAAAAAGTAATGTAACTGATAACATTTGATTACATGTTTTAAGACTTGTAATGTTTTCAACCGTTAATCTTTTGAAATGTGTAAACAGGACGGGGTTAACATTAGAGTGCTCAACAACTAATGACCATCAGACTTTTCAAAATCCTTCATCACTTAAATTAGGATTGTGATCATTTCATTTTAAAGCACAACCACCACGAAATCAGATTTGCTTAGAGATTAAATACATATTTAAAAACACAACAAGTAAGTTTAACAGCTATGATACTGTTTTGAAATCAGGTTTTTGCACACCTATGAAGGGAAATGCCACGGCATCTAACAACGGGTTGGTAAAACGGTTCAATTTAAGAAATAAATATACATCGGGTGTTTTTGGTGAGTGTAAGCGGTGAAAACGTAAATGTGACCGTCGAGTAACGTTAGCTACTCAAACGAAGACAAATTGCGTAAGTGTTCATTAAAATGGCGAAATTTAAATAAGCGTACAAATATTCATCATGACAATAAGTACAATATACCCTAAAAACACATTAGCCCCTGCTAAGTACACCTAAAATTTGCTAGAGTGGTGATATATTTACATTTACATTTATTCATTTAGCAGACGCTTTTATCCAAAGCGACTTACAGATGAGGACGGTGGAAGCAATCAAAAACAACAAAAAGAGTAATGATATATAAGTGTTATAACAAGTCTCACTTAGGTTAACACAGTACACGTAGCATGGGATTTTAAATAATATAATAAATAGAAAGAAAACAGATTGAATAAAAAAAGAATAGAGCAAGCTAGTGTTAGAGGTCTTTACACACACACACACACACATAAATAGGCGTTTACTTAACATCATTATATTATCCTTTGTATTATCCTAGTTTATATCAGATATAAGATACAAGATCGTTGTTTATTATTATTATCCAACCTTTTAATCATAAACCAAAATACCACGGCCGACTTGAGTGAAACTTATCTTGGGCGTGACCAATGTTTATGACTTCCTGATGACAATCCCCCATCGTGTACACCATACAAGGGGTTGAGGGTGGGTCCGATCACTAAAACCAACAAAGACCGTCTGATAAACGCTACAGTTGCCTGCTGTGAACAATAAACAATACAATAAATCAATAAACCGGAAATTCATCGTGAATTAAAACAGTACATCCGCATTCTGCGACAAAGTTCTATATCGATTAGGGGCAAAGTTTATGCCTTGGAAAGAATCGAATTCTGAAAAAGTCGTCTGACGCTGCACAAACGACCCATGGAGGGTAAATGCAGCGGCGCTGATGAGGTCGAAAAACACCTGTTTTGTAAAAGACATTATCGACCCTGTTTTTAAACTACACTACAGAGGACAGATGATTGGTCTGATGCAAAAGATCATCACGGCAGAATGCGAAACAAATCACGATTTTACGGGGGATAGCAAGCGGGAAAAAATCTCAGTAACCAAAACTTATTGTCATTATGAATATTTGTATGCTTATTTTCATTTCGGCATCTTAATGAACACTTACGCAATTTGTCTTCGTTTGAGTAGCTAACGTTACTCGACGGTCACATTTAAGTTTTCACCGCTTACACTCACCAAAAACACCCGAAACCTGTAACTCTGTCATAATTAGGTAAGTTAAAAATACAAAAACTTAATGCCTGACACCTTTGTAACTGACTAAAAACTGATGTTTAAGCTAAACAAACGACGGAGGCACTGTGCCTAAAACTGCGAACACAAACATCACTAACTTAAATGAACAAAAGACAATAACCACCAATATGTATTCACACAGTTAACTTTATTTAGATGATTCAGCATTAACTTAAATGAACAGATGATAATAACCACCAATATGTGTTCACACAATAAATTTATTTAGATGATTCACGGAAATAAAATGACTCTTGAGTCACAAAAAATGTGTACTGACGTAACTGCGAAAATGATTTAAGGTCCCTATGAATCGGTTCATTGAACCAAACTGTCCAAATGAATAATTTTTCAGAAGTGAATCGAACTTTGCATCGCTAAAACAGAAAACAAAAAAAATGAGGGTTTGTAACATCACAACATGGAAGGAGCGTATACTTCACAAACAGCGTAGAAATGTGTGTCTTTTTATTTAGGTTATCTGCGCATGTGTTTAATCAGGTGTCCAATGATTTAGAGCATTGCCACATACAATATGAGTATGTATCCACGACGGCCATGTTTGAAGCCTGAGGTGTGTGATGGGTATTGTAGTTCCCTGACCTGAAGATCTACATAGCTTGAATGATGTATTAGTTAAACTTATTAAATTTAACCCCTTTGTAAAACAAAAACATATAATACATATAACAACAATAAAATAACTGTAAACACATATTTAGACTAAACGACTATATTCAACAATAATACGATATACATGTGCTAAAACAGGCTAAAATAGGGTTGGCTATGCTGTAATGGAGCAACCGTTGTTATGTTATCTTGAGAAGCGTTAGGATTCGTGTGTCCTGAAACCAAATAATTGTCTATATCTTTAGAAAAAGACAATCGTGGCCTGCTGCTGTGGTCTGAATATCCAGTCTGTCTTCATCATGAAATGATGAACCCCATCATCAGCCCCCATTCTGGAGATTGTGTGTATGCTTGTTTATTTTTACAGACATATTTCATCATAAAACTAGGTAAGCAGGGCATTGTAATAATATGGTAAACATGTGATAAGTCGGTCAACCATGCATCCAGAGTTTATCTTACTGCATCTCTACAATAAAATTTCTGCAATGGCTAAATTTGTAACGGTGCTTTCAAGTCGGGGGTCTGGGTTGTTTTATGGACAAACCCTTGTTTGCGGACATTGTACGCATTTTTAAAGTTAAAGAGGTTAATGAACTCTTTCACCATCTATTATTGTTACAACACATAATCAGTGTTAGGGGTCAACTAGTCACATATAGCTAATTTATATCATTTGATTACAAAAATAAATGTAATCAGTTACAGTCACTGAGAAAAAATTATTAAATTGCGGTTAATTATGAAAATCTGAATATTTTTTCACAAACGTACAGATTTAATTGATATATTTCATAAACCACCTTAAATACTCTAAAATATGAGTCAGATGTTTGAGGAGTTAAAGACTTATGCTTATTTCCTATTTGATAATTTAAATTTCATAATTTAAGTGATGAAGGAGTTTGAAAAGTCTGACGGTCATTAGTTGTTGAGCACTCTAATGTTAACCCCGTCCTGTTTACACATTTCAAAAGATTAACGGTTGAAAACATTACAAGTCTTAAAACATGTAATCAAATGTTATCAGTTACATTACTTTTTAAAGAAATTGATATAGTTACACAAACTTTTAGATTTTAAATAGGGTAATTTGTGATCTATAACCTATTACAAAGTTCATAGTAACATCCCCAAAACTGTGCGTAAAATAATTCCACCAAGGTCTCAGCTACAGCTAAACGTTAAAACAAAAAGTTAAGGTCCTTGTTGGCAGTTTTGTGAGGAATGTGTGTGTGTGTAAACCGTGTGGTTTGAAAGAAAAATGTTTTAGCTTATATATGTGATTTTACTACAAACTATAAGCATTCTAACTTAGAAACATAATATGTTTTTATTTATTTTTTATTTTCCAACCAAACCGGTTGTTCGCAGTTAAAAAAGTCATAAGAATGTTTATTGTGTTTTGAAAAGAAAGTAAGTTATGATATATAAATAATATTTTTTTATTGTTTAACATCAACCACAAAGCGTTTATGAGGTTATGTATTTCTTCTGCTTCATGTATGCAACGGTTACCGTACACACATTCAAGAGAAATGCATGAACTCAATTGTTTTGAAACCATTTAGTCTGTCATTAAAAAACTCTTACATTTTTTTCTTCACGCACCTATTTTCATCTGTCTCTGGACTCTTGCTAAAGACATTTGAGTGCTGACATGAATCCTACATGAAAGCTAAAAATAATACTTTTTTTAAACTATTTTAAACATCATGGTTAACAACACCATTTGGAAAGTGAGAAAGGACGTCTAATCTATTGTATAAAGTTCTGTGAGACATTTGTAGCAACAAACACTTTTGGTTTCAAAGAAAATTGAGAAAACTCATTTTCAATCTAATATAGGTATTTTCGTGTTTGTGACCTATTTTGTTTGTTTGTGTATTTATGTACTTGAGTGTATATTTGTATTTGTTTGGTTACATGTTCATGTTTTCTGTATGTTTACATTTGTGTGTGTGTGTGTTTATGATTGTATGGTTGTGTTTGTGTACTTGTTTGCATTCTCAGTACGTCTATGTTGATGTTAACAATATTTTGTTAAACAACATTTTTCTATGGTCTGACTTGTTAAAAGATTTCACATCCTTTTGACCAGTAAATGAACTTTCAGCTAACCTCGCGATCACAGACCTAAGCCATAAAGTTGAAATTGTCACCCTTTGATCACTGAATAAACAATTTTTTTTTTTTACTTTAGCTGACCTGCAGCACACCATTTACAACACCAGAACCCCGGAAAACTAATTAGATTACAGTTGAGTTGCAAACCCCAAAAACCTTTAGATGTATTACAATCTTCGCTGACATGGTCGTAACAGTAAACACAAAGACATCAGATGCCAGACACCAGACGCGTTTCTACGCACTACTTGAGATGAAATATTTAGCCTTTCCTGGATGCCAGACACCAGACGCGTTTCTACACACTACTTGAGATGAAATATTTAGCCTTTCCTGTAATGTTGTAAAAGTTTATTTGGCAAGAAAAGCCTATCTTGACTTACCACATTCATTCCTGTTTAATATTTGTATGTCTAAACGCATGTTTTAATTGATATAGCAATGATATAGCAATGATAGAAGTTAATATTGACAACATAAAAGACGTATTCAAGGATTTAGACTACTAAAGTATGTGTGAGTGACTTATTAAAATTAAATAAAACAATACTTTTTTCCAACAAGGAATTTTTGTTGAGATGAAAAAAATAAATCGTATAGGTTAACCTAATTTTAAAGTAAAAACATTGGTTGCTTTGAACATTAATACAGAAAGGCATACATTACTGGTAGATTTACAAATACGGTCTGAGATTACACTAAATTTTTGTTCACACTCTGTACATCATAAAACAAAATAAATCTAAAATAAATAAAACAACACTTAAGAAAAAAGAAAAATATAATAATAAAGAACGAAAAAAAGTAGGGGAGTAACAGATTTTCACATTAAGAAACCAAAGTCCTCTAATGAAGAATACAAAAATCTTGCTTTGGGACTTTTCATTCCTTTTAACGTCTCCAAATACATCACAAATTCCTCTTTAAACGCCGCTAAACGTGGTGGAATTTTGAAAAACATACATTTATGAATGTAGGATTTCATGCCAAAAATTAATATTAACAAAATAAAAGACATATTCAATGATTTAGGCTACTAAAGTAAGTGTGAGTGGCTTATTAAAATAAAATAAAACATCAAGGACTTTTGTTTAGATTAAAAATAAAGAGCATATAGGCTAACCTAGTTTTAAAGTAACTCATATACATAGATGTATCTAAAGATCCTGAAACAGTCCATACAGCAGCAGCAGCTATATATGTTCCAAGGGTTAGGGATAGAATACCAGAAAGAACATCTAATCATCCGTCTGTTTATACTACAGAAATGATTGTCATATTTTTGGCTCTTCAGTGAGGTTGAACACATTAATATACCTAAAGTAGTCATATGTTCAGACTCATTTTCAGTACTATCAAGTTTAAAGAGTGGTGAAGCTTCTACTAGACAAGACATTTTGTCAAAAAGATGGGGTCCGATGTATTTTCTTTGAGATTTATATGTCATTTATATGTCATATTTTTGGCTCTTCAGTGGGGTTGAACACATTAATATACGTAAGGTAGTCATATGTTCAGATTCATTTTCAGTACTATCAAGTTTAAAGAGTGGTGAAGAGTAAAGAGTGGTGAAGCTTCTACTAGACAAGACATTTTGTCAGGCATTTTACAGAGTTTGTTCAGAATACAAGCAAAAACAAAGATTTTTGTATGGATACCCACACATATAGGTAATGAAGGTAATGAAAGTAGTGGTTCAGATAAAAGCATTAAAACGTCAGACATCGTATTTAATACTCCAATGAGTAAATTAGAAATAAAAAGTCTAATTAAAAATAAAAAAAAAATAAAAAGATATGTGTCAAATTAAATGGGGTGGTGAGAATAAAGGATGGCATTTATATAATATTCAAAGAATAGTTGGAAATGAAAGGAGAATTTTGGGGATAGAAAGGAAGATCTCGCCATAGAATTGGACACATTGCACTTAATCAGTCATTATTTATAAGAGGAAAAACATGTGTCTGGACTTTGTGTTACATGTGATCTTCCTGAAACAGTTGAACCTATTTTAATAAAATGTAAAAGATATGACAACGAAAGATTACTTAATATAGAAGCACTTAATATAGAAATAAATCAGATCTTATTTTAGATTTTGTTAAATAAAGATGTGGGTATAGAAATGTTTCACAGATCAAGTATCTCAAAGAGTTGATAAACAGTATTTAAAGAATCACTACTAAGTTTATTATTATCATTCATTTTATTTTTGTATTTCTTTTATCTCTTATGTTTGAGTTAGTTTTCATTAATGTCAATGCTCCACACTCCTGCCCTGTAGGTGGCGGTAAATGCACCTAAAGCTTTGCGTGAAAGAGGAAGAAGGAGTGGTTTGAGTGGGACCGGACGTAAGCATTCTGAGTGTGTCTGCGGTGCTGGGAGGTTGTTTTACGGAAGGCTTCGCAAATTCTGCTGGGAGATCTTTTTATTTTCTTTCGTTTAACTCTCTGTCAGTAACAGTCTAGATTTTAAAAATTGTAGTTAGTGGTAAAGTACAGCATAGTTTTGACAAGTATCTTGTGCTGGTGTTTTAAAGATGGGGTCCGATGTATTTTCTTTGAGATCAGCGTAAATGCCTACCTTTTTTTTTCTTTTGTTTTAACTTTTCACCCGACGTGACAAACGCCTACTTTCTTGGTTTGTAACATTGCTTTATGTTAGCTTCTTTTTTTAGTTTAAGTCGATCTAACGTTACCGGAGACGTCGTAACACTTTGTTGTGAGATCTTTTTTTTCTTTTATTTAACTCTCTGTCAGTAAGAGTCTCGATTTTTAAAATTGTAGTTAGTGATAAAGTACTGCATAGATTTGACAAGTATCTTGTCTGATGTATTTTCTTTGAGATCCGCGTAAATGCCTACCATATTTTTTCTTTTGTTTTAATTTTTCATCCCGACGTGACAAACGCCAACTTTTCTGGTTTGTATCGTTTCTTTACATTCGCTTCTTTTTTTATTATGAGGTAAGGTACAAATGCTAAAACTCTGTTACCTAGTCTTCTAACTAGTAACAAAACAGCTTTTTAAATTGTAATACTACAAGCTCACACATCTTTTTCACGTGTTGTTTAACGAAACGTATCTGTTAGTTTTTGACTTGTTTAGTTAGTTTAGATAAATAACCAGTAACCTGGTTTTCTTTTTATTTAATTTGTAACAACTTTAACACCGTTTTTACACTACCAAATACGACAAAAAAAACGACCATTACATTGTTTCCGTCTCATCAATGTTTATAACCTTTTTTGACTTGTTTAGTCGTTTTACATAAATATCCAGTAACCTAGTTTTCTTTTTAATTTGTAACAACTTTAGCAACGTTTTTACACCTTTTTAAACTGCAATGCTACAAGCTCTCACATCTTTTTCACGTGTTGCTTAACGAAACGTATCTGGTAGTTTTTTGACTCGTTTAGTTGTTTTAGATAAATAACCAGCAACCTAGTTTTCTTTTTTTTTTTCATTTGTAACAACTTTAACAACGTTTTTACTTTGTTTCCATTGCTGTCTGTGTTTATAACCTTTTTCTTGAAATGCACTGTGGACTTAAAACCTTAATAAAATCTTCCCTTATACCATTATCATGATTTCACATTTTAATGTTTTAAAAAAGCACATAGATCCCAACACAACTCCCACCGAAATTTCTTCTTAGGTTCATAAGTTCATATTTAGGTCACTGGGCTGTACAGGGAGGGGAGGGGGTGTACAAACAGGTGTCCAGAACAGTAAAGCCCTGCATTTCAGCCCGAGCCCGACGGGCCCCGACTTATTTATTCCCCTAGGGCCGGGCTTCGGGCCAATTTTCACGTTATAGCTCACATGCGGGCCGGGCCTCGGGCCTTTTTTGGGTTATCCTTCTATTTATATTTTTAGACATTAATAAAAAAAAATGAGAAGTTGACGTCGACGATAGAAAAACAAACATAGACATTTCATAACCTCATAACTTTCATAATCTGATAATTCAACCTGTTATAATTATACTGACATGACAGTCTCATGCACGCACGCTTTTCCGTCAGTGCGACCCACGATTATACTTCACTTATATCCACTTATTGTAGTAGTAGCTATTATAGGCCTCTAAATTAATGTATTAATCATAGCCTAGTTGGCCAACTAATAATTATAAAATGATGATTCATGTAGCGGCGAGCATTTCTGTGTCTGCACCTGTTGTTGTGGGCCACGCAGCAAAGAAGAGAGCGCTGGCCGAGTTTGAAAACATTGTGGAGTAGGACGAGGATGACGACGATGAAGTACAGCAATACATGCGCCTCAATCACAACATGGAAGGTGATGGACGAGATGTGCTGCTATGGTGCCCTTACAAAAGGAAAATATATTTACCAATATATTTCTTAAAATATATTGTGATATATTGTAATATATTATTTTCCATTTTTATTTTCTAACATATTATATATTTGAATACATTGAATAATATATTGATGATAACTATATTATATTATATATTGCAAAATATACAAATGATTGCCGCTTTCAGTATATTGCAATATATTGGAAAACATAAATATATATAAGAATATATGCCTAATATATTACATGATATTTTCCAATATACTGCAATATATTTTTGTTCCATAAGGGTGGAGACAGCACGAGACCCTGCTACTACAACTGTCAAGACTGGCTCGCTCTGTGTTTAGTGTCCCGCCAGCAGCAGCAGCGAACTTGTCTTCAGCGCAGCGGGAAGAGTGATGGAAGAGAGGAGGACTGGGTTAAAACCTTCCACTCTGGATGCTATTCTTTTTCTCCACGATGCTCTGTAAGAGACTGTTCTAACTTTTCATTTGACTGGACTTTATTTTCGTTTAACTGTTGGAAACTAATGGAAAAAAGAATGGACATGTTCTGTGGTGCATTTTTGAGGTAAGATAACCTGCAAGTTTGTTTTTAATTAATTTAATTTGTTTAGATTGTAGGCTATTTCTCATTTCGTTTGCGAGCGCTGTTGCAAGCCTGCCTCACCCTTATGAAAATTAACCATGGTTTTACTACAAATAAAACCAAAAAACCATGGTTACTATAGTTAAACCATGGTAACCACAAATTAACCATGGTTTTGCTAAATTAACCATAGTTTAACCATGGTATTTGTAGTAAATCTGTGGTTATACAAATGGTAGTCAACACGCCAAAACACCATGGGTTACTACAGTTTTACTATAATAAAACCATGGTTATTTTTCGTAAGGGCAGTATTTCAATTTTTTTTTATTTTACTCACTGTGGTTTAATAAATAAACATATGTTAAACTAACTGTCTGTGTGATATGCTTCAAGTGTTTTATATCTATGGATTTTATTGTTGCCAAGTAAAGTATTAGCGTTAATTTGAGATGCTTAATTGATTAAATATGTTTTAGGCTACTCGCTGTCGGCTCGGCTGATTAACGTAAATCTTCATTTAAAAAAAAATGCTCCAAACATTTTCTAAATTAACTTGATAAAGAAATGAAAAGAAACATAACACAAAACTGACCCCTTTTTTAATTGTTGCAAATAGGGCAGGCTTCTGCTGTGTAATAAAATAAATAAATAAATAAATAAATAAATAAAAACACGGGCTCGTGTCGGACTCGGGCTGATAATTCTGATGAGCTGTCGGACACGGGTCGGGCTAGCGGGTTGGCCGGTCGCCCGAGCAACATCGCCAGCGTTTCCGGTCCCTGGACTTGGGCGAAGCCGGTCGGCCCTTCGCGATGGCCCAACAGCTCCGGGACTCTTGCCGCAAGTGGCTACTAGCCGAGGGAAGCGACGTGGAGCATGTCGTCGGCCTTGGGGTTGCTGGAGCAGTTCATCGCTCGGCTTCCCAAAAAGACGGCCATCTACCTGGCGGAGGACCACATGGTGGCGTGCCCAGGGGTCGGCGCACCCCTACCTACAGACTCTCTCTCTCCTTCTCTCTCTCCCCCTTCTCTCTCTCGCCCTGTCCCTCTCCCTAGGTCCCGTCCACCCGGCCCTCCTCGTGTCCCGCCTGGGGGGCGGGACGGGACTGACCAAGGCCACTTCGCGAGTCCAAGGGCCCCGCCCAGCTTGTGGCTGTCGGAGGGGACAGTGCTTCCGTTTCTCCGCTCTCTCTGCGCCAATTCTCCAATCCACTCACTGCCACTGGGGCGGCGGATAGGTCTGGGCTGGCCTGTTGGCGTTGCCATCCCGGACGTCCCACAGGTCACCCCCGGTCAGGCTGGCAAGTACCAAATACCAGTGAGTATCAAGGGGGGTACATATCCGGCCTTGGTGGATTCAGGATGTAACCAAACCTCAATCCATCAAAGCCTGATTCAACCGGGGGCATTGGATACAAGCCGCGTGGTTAAGGTGCGGTGCGTACACGGGGATGTGGTGGAGTATCCGGTTGTCCCAATTATTATTCAATTCCGGGGACAAAAGCATAGTGTAGAGGTGGCGGTTAGTCCCCACCTCCGGCATCCGATAATTTTGGGAACGAATTGGCCCGCGTTTACGGTTTTATTGGGGTCGTTATGTGCGGATGCCTCTTGGGGAAGTAAGGCACAGAAGGAGACCACGCGGGTACAGGTGGGAGAATCTGAGCCAGGACCGCTGGGGTCTGCTTCAGAGGAACCGAACTAAATCGGGAGACTGATTCTCTTGGAGCGTGATGACTTTCCTCTGGAGCAGTCTCAGGATGAGACATTAAAGCATGCATTTCAACAGGCCCGATCTATGGCCAGCCGCTCCAACCTGCCCTCCCGGTCACCTATCCGTATTTTGCCATTTTAAAAGACCGGTTGTATCGAGTGACCCAAGACGCTCAGACAAAAGTGAATACAAACCAATTGTTAATTCCGAAGAGCTGCAGGGAAATGCTTTTCCATGCGGCTCATTCTAACCCTATAGCGGGCCATTTGGGACAGGCAGCAACACTAAATCGCCTCATGACCCGTTTCTTTTGGCCAGGCATTTATGACAACATGCGCAGGTGGTGCGCGTCTTGTCCGGAATGTCAGTTGATGAACCCACCGGCCGCCCCAAAAGCGCCTTTGCGCCCTCTTCCCTTAATGCAGGTCCCCTTCGAGAGAATTGGTATTGACCTCATCGGGCCATTAGAGCGATCGGCAAGAGGACATCGCTTTGCATTAGTCATAGTTGATTATGCAACATGATATCCTGAAGCGGTGGCCCTCCGCAACATTTCCGCTAAAAGTGTTGCGGATGCCCTGTTTCGTCTTATCTCCCGGGTGGGGATCCAAAAGAAATCCTCACCGATCAGGGCACGGCTTTTATGTCACGGTACGCTACGCGAACTGTACGGATTGTTGGGCATTAAATCGATTCGAACTAGCGTCTATCACCCACAAACCGACGGCCTGGTCGAACGATTTAATCGCACACTTAAATCCATGATCCGTAAGTTCGTTCAGGAAGACGCCAAAAATTGGGATAGGTGGCTAGAGCCCTTGTTATTCGCTGTGTGAGAGGTCCCACAAGCCTCCACGGGGTTTTCCCCTTCAAGCTTCTCTATGGACGCCAGCCCCGGGGGGTGCTCGACGTACTGAGAGAAACTTGGGAGGAGGGACCATCTCAGGGCAAAAACGAAATTCAGTATGTGCTGGACTTGAGAACAAAACTTCACACATTGGGGTGGCTATCCATGGAGAATTTGTTACAAGCCCAGGACCGCCAGAGCCAGCTGTATAACAGGGGAACTAGGTTAAGCAAATTTGCACCGGGAGAGAAAGTACTTGTATTACTCCCAACGTCGAGCTCTAAATTAATGGCTAAGTGGCATTAACCATTAATAATTAGTTTGAGGTCGCACGACAAGTCGGAGATCTCGAATATGAGGTAATACTGACCGATAGGAACGGGACCTGTCAGATCTACCACCTCAACCTCCTTAAAAAATGTAATGAGGCAGAATCAGTGATGTTGGCAACGGTAATTGGGGGGGGGGAGGATGATCTCGGACCAGAGGTGAATATCAAACCACAATCCCTCGCCCTGGCTGCAGGTGGAGATCACCTCTCGCCGTCCTAACTCACTGATTTAACGAAATTACAGGCAGAGTTTGGCGACGTCTTCTCGCCCCTACCGGGCCGTACTAACCTGATTCAGCACCATATCGAGACCGAGCCGGGCGTGGTATTTCGCAGCCGGCCGTATCGCTTACCTGAGCACAAGAAAAAAGTAGTTCAGGCTGAATTAGACGCTATGCTTGACATGGGGCTAATAGAAGAATCCAACAGTAACTGGGCGAGCCCGATAGTTTTAGTTCCGAAACGGACAGCTCAGTCCGGTTCTGTGTGGATTATCGCAAGGTGAATGCTGTGTCGAAATTCGACGCGTATCCAATGCAGCGGGTTGACGAGTTGCTTGATCGGCTAGGCACGGCTCGTTTTTATTCGACATTGGACTTAACAAAGGGCTATTGGCAGATCCCCATGTCTCTATTATCCAGAGAAAAGACGGCTTTCACAACGCCGTTTGGATTACACCAATTTGTTACTCTTCCGTTTGGCTTGTTCGGGGCACCTGCTACCTTTCAGTGCCTCATGGATAAGATTCTGCGGCCCCATGCTGCATATGCAGCTGCCTACCTGGATGGTATCATTATATTTAGTAATGATTGGCAGCGGCATATGCAGCATCTGAGGGCTGTCCTGAGGTCGCTGAGGGGAGCGGGGCTCACGGTCAACCCAAAGAAGTGTGCGATTGGGCGTGTGGAAGTAAGGTATCTGGGCTTCCACCTGGGGCATGGACAGGTGCGTCCCCAAATTGATAAGACAGCCGCTATTGCGACCTGCCCACTTCCCAAGACCAAAAAGGAGGTAAGGCAGTTCTTGGGGCTGGCGGGATATTATTGACAGTTTATTCCTAATTATTCAGACCTCACCAGCCCTTTGACTGACCTTACTAAAAAGGAGGTGCCAGATACGGTCCAGTGGACGGAGCCGTGTCAACAGGCCTTTACCCAGGTCAAGGCTGCTCTGTATGGCGGGCCGTTGTTACACTCTCCTGATTTTTCTCTCCCTTTTCTGTTGCAGACAGACGCGTCGGACAGGGGGCTGGGGCCAGTCCTGTCCCAGGAGATAGAGGGGGAGGAACGGCCGGTGCTGTACATTAGCCGGAAGCTTTCGAAGAGAGAGGCTAAGTACAGCACCATAGAGAAAGAGTGCCTTGCCATCAGATGGGCCGTCCTCACCCTCCTCTATTATCTCCTGGGACAGGAGTTCACCCTCTGTTCGGACCACACTCCGCTGCAGTGGCTCCACCGCATGAAGGATACCAACGCGCGGATCACTCGTTGGTATCTAGCTCTTCAGCCTTTTAAGTTCAAGGTGGTCCACAGGCCGGGTGTTCAGATGGCGGTGGCCGACTTCCTCTCCAGAAAGGGGGGGGGGGGGTATGTGGCGGGGGGGCGTGGTTTAGCAAAGTCTGCAGCAGGAGAGAGAATCAGGAGACGAGCGGTAAGTGAGTGGTTTGGGCAAAAATTATCATCACCTGTTTCTTGTTCCAGTAATTGGCGTGGAGAGAGTATAAAACGGAAGCAAGCGAGACAGAGACGGACTGCTGACCCAAGCCGGAAACGGAAACCGGAAGGAGTAAACCGAAAGTGTTACGCGACCGTGTCAGAATAAAAGTCACCGTTTGGGTGCTTGTAAACTTTGAGTTAATTACGTTATTAATAAACCTGCCAGCAGTCCAGCCGACCCCTTTGTCCTTTTCCTTCCCTCTCACGAACTTTGCTACATGATCATAATATAGATGTGCTCTGTTTGACAGAAACCTGGCTAAAACCTGATGATTACATTATTTTAAATGAGTCCACCCCCCAAGATTACTATTATAAACATGAGCCGCGTCTAAAAGGCAAAGGGGGAGGTGTCGCTTAAATTTATAACAACATTTTCAGGATTTCTTAGAGGGCAGGCTTCAAGTATAACTCATTTGAAGTAATGGTGCTTCATATAACATTATCCAAACAAATGTTAATGATAAATCCCCTGTTATGTTTGTACTGGCTACTGTATACAGGCCACCAGGGCACCATACAGACTTTATTAAAGAGTTTGGTGATTTTACATCTGAGTTAGTTCTGGCTGCAGATAAAGGTTTAATAGTTGGTGATTTTAATATCCATGTTGATAATGAAAAATATGCATTGGGATCAGCATTTGTAGACATTCTGAACTCTATTGGGGTTAGACAACACGTTTCAGGACGTACTCATTGTCGAAATCATACTCTAGATTTAATACTGTCACATGGAATTGATGTTGATAGTGTTGAAATTATGCAGCCAAGTCATGATATCTCAGATCATTATTTAGTTTTGTGCAAACTTCATATACGTCTTGTTACAAGTATGGAAGAACCATCCCATCTACCACAAAAGACTGCTTTTTAAGTTATCTTCCTGATGTATCCAAATTCCTTAGCATATCCAAAACCTCAGAACAACTTGATGATGTAACAGAAACTATGGACTCTCTTTTCAAGCACTTTAAATACAGATGCTCCTTTACGCTTAAGGAAGGTTAAGAAAAACAGTTTGACACCATAGTATAATGAGCATACTCGCACCCTAAAGAGAGCAGCCCGAAAAATGGAGCGCAGCTGGAGGAAAACAAAACTAGAGGTATTTCGTATTGCTTGGTGGGAAAGTAACCTATCCTACAGAAAAGCATTAAAAACTGCTAGATCCGGTTACTTTTCTTCTCTTTTAGAAGAAAACAAACATATACCACCTAAGCTCCTAAAAAAGGTGCTTCCAGGAGTCATAGATCCTCTTCTGACTATTATTAATTCCTCATTGTCATTAGGATATGTCCCCAAAACCTTCAAACTATTATTATTATTAAGCCTCTCATCAAAAACCCACAACTTGACCCCAAAGAACTAGTTAATTATAGACCAATCTCTAATCTCCCTTTTCTGTCCAAGATACTAGAAAAGGTGGTATCCTCACAATTATATTCTGTAATGATTAAAACCTTCATAGTCATCCGGAAAAAGGAGGCGGGAACCGGCGGACAATCAAATGAAGCTTTAATTACAAAATAAACACAAAACAGCGCACCAGCCCCTCACGGATGACTGGTGCGCTCAAATAAAAACCAAAACACAACTAAAAGCCCAGGCCTGGTCCTCTCTCGTCCTTCACTGTCGTCGCTCCAGTTTTATATCCTTCCATCTCCTGCGTGGGACTCGAGACCGGCGGTGGGCCGCAGGTGCCACTGATTTGCCCAATCATTGCCGGCCTCACTCCTTGTTCCCACGTCCCTCGGCCCCGCCCCACTCGCGCTCTACTCCCCCCCCCTCCCTCCGGGGGGGACCGCTCACGTTGACCTGCGGGAACCTGGGGGTAGGACAGACGAGGCGAGAGAAAAGGAGATGGAAGAAGGAGTGACAGAGACGAGAGAGGGGAGAGAAAAAAAAAAAAAATTCCAGTTCCCAGACGCACTGCTGCTCGGCCCTCCACCGGCTGGGCGATCTCCTCCGCGGTGCCTGGCGGCATTGGACGGCCCTCGGCGGACGGCACGACACTCCTCCGCCGCCCGGTGGACGGCGTCGGCTCCTCCGGTTTTTTGGCAGCCGGCAGGAGTCCCCCGTTCCCTGCTTCTCCCCGTTCAGGCGGACGGCAGCAGGCTCCTCCGCTCCCTCATGGACGGCAGCCGCCCCTCCAGATAGCGGGCGGTCGGCAGGGAAGGTTAAGAAAAACAGTTTGACACCATAGTATAATGAGCATACTCGCACCCTAAAGAGAGCAGCCCGAAAAATGGAGCGCAGCTGGAGGAAAACAAAACTAGAGGTATTTCGTATTGCTTGGTGGGAAAGTAACCTATCCTACAGAAAAGCATTAAAAACTGCTAGATCCGGTTACTTTTCTTCTCTTTTAGAAGAAAACAAACATATACCACCTAAGCTCCTAAAAGAGGTGCTTCCAGGAGTCATAGATCCTCTTCTGACTATTATTAATTCCTCATTGTCATTAGGATATGTCCCCAAAACCTTCAAACTGGCTGTTATTAAGCCTCTCATCAAAAACCCACAACTTGACCCCAAAGAACTAGTTAAATGAAGTCCAATCTCTAATCTCCCTTTTCTGTCCAAGATACTAGAAAAGGTGGTATCCTCACAATTATATTCTGTAATGATTAAAACCTTCATAGTCATCCGGAAGAAGGAGGCGGGAACCGGCGGACAATCAAATGAAGCTTTAATTACAAAATAAACACAAAACTCAAATAAAAACCAAAACACAACTAAAAGCCCAGGCCTGGTCCTCTCTCGTCCTTCACTGTCGTCGCTCCAGTTTTTTATCCTTCCATCTCCTACGTGGGACTCGAGACCGGCGGTGGGCCGCAGGTGCCACTGATTTGCCCAATCATTGCCGGCCTCACTCCTTGTTCCCACGTCCCTCGGCCCCGCCCCCACTCGCCACATACCCCCATCGCCCCTCGCAGGCCGGGGAGGAAACCCCCGAGACTGCGCTTTACTCCCCCCCCCCTCCCTCCGGGGGGGACCGCTCACGGGGACCTGCGGGAACCTGGGGGTAGGTCAGACGAGGCGAGAGAAAAGGAGATGGAAGGAGGAGCGACAGAGACGAGAGAGGGGAGAGAGAAAAAAAAAAAATTCTGGTTCCCAGACGCACTGCTGCTCGGCCCTCCACCGGCTGGGCGATCTCCTCCACGGTGCCTGGCGGTGGCACTGGACGGCCCTCGGCGGAACGGCACGACACTCCTCCGCCGCCCGGTGGACGGCGACGGCTCCTCCGTTTTTTTGGCAGCCGGCAGGAGTCCCCCGTTCCCTGCTCCTTCCCGTTCAGGCGGACGGCAGCAGGCTCCGGCTCTCTGGCGAACGGCGCCGACTCCTCCGCTCCCTCATGGACGGCAGCCGCCCCTCCAGATAGCGGGCGGTCGGCAGCAAGCTCGCCCGTCCCCGGCAACTCGCTCCAGCCCACCGCCTCGAGCGTCCATGGCGGCATCCTCCTCGCCTGCTCTGTGGCACCGCGGATTCCCCACAGCGGCGAGGGATCTTCAGCAGCGCGTCCCTCCTTCTCCCGGGCTTCGGCACCACTGTAATGAATTAAACCTTCATATTCATCCGGAAGAAGGAGGTGGGAACCGGCGGACAATCAAAGGAAGCTTTAATTACAAAATAAACACAAAACAGCGCACCAGCCCCTCACGGACGACTGGTGCGCTCAAATAAAAACCAAAACACAACTAAAAGCCCAGGCCTGGTCCTCTCTTGTCCTTCACTGTCGTCGCTCCAGTTTTATATCCTTACATCTCCTACGTGGGACTCGAGACAGGCGGTGGGCCGCAGGTGCCACTGATTTGCCCAAGCATTGCTGGCCTCACTCCTTGTTCCCACGTCCCTCGGCCCCGCCCCACTCGCCACATATTCCTTCTTAGAGAAAAAATGGTATATGTGAGGATTTCCAGTCAGGATTTAGACCGTATCATAGTACTGAGACTGCTCTCCTTAGAGTTACAAATGATCTGCTCTTATCATCTGATCGTGGGTGTATCTCTCTATTAGTTTTATTGGATCTTAGTGCTGCGTTTGACACAATTGACCACAACATACTTTTGCATAGACTTGAACACTTTGTTGGCATTAATGGAAGTGCATTAGCATGGTTTAAATCGTACTTATATGACCGCCATCAGTTCGTAGCAGTGAATGAAGATGTATCATATCGATCACAAGTGCAGTATGGAGTACCTCAAGGCTCAGTACTAGGGCCACTACTCTTCACGCTTTATATGTTACCATTGGGAGATATCATCAGGAAACATGGTGTTAGCTTTCACTGTTATGCTGATGATACTCAGCTCTATATTTCTTTGCGGACGGTGAAACACACCAATTTGAAAAACTAATGGAATGCATAGTCGATATAAAAAACTGGATAACGAGTAATTTCTTACTGCTAAACAGAGGTGTTAATTATAGGACCTAAAAACTCTGCTTGTCATAACCTAGAACACTGTCTAAGACTTGATGGTTGCTCTGTAAATTCTTCATCATCAGTTAGGAACCTAGATGTGCTATTTGATCGCAAACTTTCCTTAGAAAGCCACGTTTCTAGCATTTGTAAAACTGCATTTTTCCATCTCAAAAATATATCTAAATTATGGCCTATGCTCTCACTGTCAAATGCAGAAATGTTAATCCATGCATTTATGACCTCAAGGTTAGATTATTGTAATGCTTTATTGGGTGGTTGTTCTGCACGCTTAGTAAACAAACTACAGCTAGTCCAAAATGCAGCAGCAAGAGTTCTTACTAGAACCAGGAAGTATGACCATATTAGCCCGGTCCTGTCAACACTGCACCGGCTCCCTATCAAACATCGTATAGATTTTAAAATCTTGCTTATTACTTATGAAGCCCTGAATGGTTTAGCACCTCAGTATTTGAATGAGCTCCTTTTACATTATAATCCTCTACGTCCGCTACGTTTTCAAAACTAATAATACCTAGAATATCAAAATCAACTGCAGGCGGCAGATCCTTTTCCTATTTGGCGCCTAAACTCTGAAATAACCTACCTAGCACTGTTTGGGAGGCAGACACACTCTTGCAGTTTAAATCTAGATTAAAGACCCATCTCTTTAACCTGGCTTACACATAACATACTAATATGCTTTTAATATCCAAATCCGTTAAAGGATTTTTAGGCTGCATTAATTAGGTAAACCGGAACCGGGAACACTTCCCATAACACCCTATGTACTTGCTACATCATTAGGAGAATGGCATCTACGCTAATATTTGTCTGTTTCTCTCTTATTCCGAGGTCACCATAACCACCAGATCCAGTCTGTATCCAGATCAGAGGGTCACTGCAGTCACCCGGATCCAGCACGTATCCAGACCAGATGGTGGATCAGCACCTAGAAAGGACCTCTACTGCCCTGAAAGACAGCGGGGACCAGGACAACTAGAGCCCCAGATACAGATCCCCTGTAAAGACTGTGTCTCAGAGGACCACCAGGACAAGACCACAGGAAACAGATGATTCTTCTGCACAATCTGACTTTGCTGCAGCCTGGAATTGAACTACTGGTTTCGTCTGGTCAGAGGAGAACTAGCCCCCCAACTGAGCCTGGTTTCTCCCAAGGTTTTTTTTCTCCATTCTGTCACCGATGGAGTTTCGGTTCCTTGCCGCTGTCGCCTCTGGCTTGCTTAGTTGGGGTCACTTCATCTACAGCGATATCTTTGACTTGATTGCAAATAAATGCACAGACACTAGTTAACTGAACAGAGATGACATCACTGAATTCAATGATGAACTGCCTTTAACTATCATTTTGTATTATTGACACACTGTTTTCCTAATGAATGTTGTTCAGTTGCTTTGACACAATGTATTTTGTTTAAAACGCTATATAAATAAAGGTGACTTGACTTGACTTGACTTTTGTGTCAGAAAGACTTTACAAAATGTTGAGTAGGAATGCTAAGCTGAATCCA
The DNA here is from genome assembly GCF_963082965.1 of Carassius carassius. Lineage (NCBI taxonomy): Eukaryota > Metazoa > Chordata > Actinopteri > Cypriniformes > Cyprinidae > Carassius > Carassius carassius. The sequence goes on from NC_081798.1 coordinate 24,040,939, forward strand.
ACAACTAAGAAAGGTGGACTACTGGTTTCGTCTGGTCAGAGGAGAACTGGCCCCCAACTGAGCCTGGTTTCTCCCAAAGTTTTTTTCTCCATTCTGTCACCGATGGAGTTTCGGTTCCTTGCCGCTGTCGCCTCTGGCTTGCTTAGTTGGGGTCACTTCATCTACAGCGATATCGTTGACTTGATTGCACATAAATGCACAGACACTATTTAACTGAACAGAGATGGCATCACTGAATTCAATGATGAACTGCCTTTAACTATCATTTTGCATTATTGACACACTGTTTCCCTAATGAATGTTGTTCAGTTGCTTTGACGCAATGTATTTTGTTTAAAGCGCTATATAAATAAAGGTGACTTGACTTGACTAGCTATTTCTTCATGGACAGACAGTGAGTTCAAATCCTTGTTAGGACAGCACGTGGACTCAGCAGTGAAAGAGTCAGTCAGATTGGATTTGATAAAGAAAATTGGTATTCATCCAGAAAAAGTATGATCAATTGAAGAATGTAAAAAGATACTAGGATCATGTATCCACAAAAACAATATGAAAGGCATTATCTGCTGCCAAAGATAATTTGGTTTAGCACTAGCTACGCAACAGTCTCAGCATAACTCAAAGAGTTAGAGTTAGAACAAAGAGCTCAGAGCTAGAGTATCCTCTTTGACTAAAACATTTAACCGCAACAAAGCTGCAGCAAAAACTGATGTGGAAGAAGTTAGTCAGATTGATAACAATTATCATGACTTACAAACTTTCTTTGAAACTCATGTAGCCTTCCAGTCAGTAACTGATGTGCCTGTAGATTCAGTAAAGGTATGTGGCGCTAGGAGGACATCTCAGGGAATTGAGGAAACTGAAAGTGTTCCTCCCAACTCTTCTGTTGTCCGAGTACAAACTGTTGCCAAAGCGTTAAGACCTAAAGATATAGAGAGACTATCACAGAGCTTACACTCTGCACGCACAAATTTAACTGAATTTAGAAGAGCATTGATCCGCAAAATGCATCTCTATGGCATGTCGTTAGCAGAAGTCTCTCAGCTGATGTCACAAATTCTAACTGAATCTGAATTCAACAGTTTTGAGTCTGCTGTTACTTCTGAACTACAACGAGCCAGTAAAGATGAATTGAGAGAGGGAGTTCTGAAACAGTTAAAGAATATTGTTGTACCAAAAGTGGATTGGTCAAAGGTCACTAGTTGTGTACAGAAGGAGGCTGAAACTTTGAGTGAATACACTGAAAGATTTTGTCAGTCAGCAGTAACTTACAGTGGAATAGTTGATGATCCTGAAAGTGTGTAAGAGGACAAGGGACCATTAGTCCACATCTGGTCAGATGGCCTTGTAGCTGAGTACAGAAAAGCCTTGCCATTCTTAGATCTAACTTGGTCTAACAAAACTCTCAAAAGTAAGGTAGACAGTTTAGCTACTTGGGAAAGAAACTCTGATGTCAAAGCCAGAGTAAAGATTGCAGCAGCATCTTTTCAAGTCAAAACAGAGAACCGGCAGAAACGTAGAAGTCCTAAGAAGGAGGGCAGTTGTCATTTTTGTGGTAAAACTGGACACTGGATGAAAGAGTGTAGGAAAAGCAAGAAGACATTAAGAGAAATGAACAGCTTTACTCAGCTCCTACTCAGTCTAATTACCACTCTGAAGCTGCCCCTCCCCACATCACCTAACTGTTGGAGCAGCTTGCTCAGGTGTTAACTGTAAGGACTGTGAGTGCTTAACTTCCTCAGTAATGTACAACAAAGATGAAATATAATTTGTAAATAAAACTACAGCAAGGTGACTGTCACTTCCTTTCATTGAAAGACAGTTAAGTAAAATCATAGCCTTCAAAGATATACTACAGTCACTAACCTATTCTTTTTGGGTAATGATGTTTGTCATGACTGATGTTCCATTAGAGGATGGAGATGTTGTACAGTAAAGTTTGCACACCAACTACGGTTACAGACTAGGACACACACAGACCAGTGAGGAGCCCAGGGAAGAACCGAAGTGCCACAGGCCTCGGGGGCCAACCCTGTGGCGAAGACTTCCTCATAGGTTTCTCCTATCCATAGTTTTAAAACTAGATTGAGAAAAACACTATACGATCACCAGACTTAAAACCACTATACAATTGACAGAAGTCTAAAAATGTCTATGCATGAATACTGCTGGTCTGCTGTTTCTTTGTTTTCTTGTGTTGCAGGTATGTGTGCAATGCCATTGTGGAGGCGGAGCGTGGTTTAACAAATCCTGCAGCGGGAGAGAGAGTCGGAAGACGAACGGTGAGTAAGCGGGTTGAACGGAAATAATCAACACCTGTCTCTTGTTTCAGTAATTGGCGTGGAGAGAGTATTTAATGCCAGGGGAAACCGGAGTAGTAGAGAGAGGACTGCTGACGACCGCACGAGCCTGAAGCCTCAACCCGGAAGTGTTGCTAGTTTTTGTTGTTGCCGGTGTGAGTGACACTGTAGAGATAATTTTCCTTAATAAAATCGTCAGCAGTCAAGCCAACTCCTCGTCCTTTTCCTTTCCATCCTTGAACCTTTGTACACTGGTGCCGAAACCCGGGAAGGAAGAAGTACCACCTCCGCCATGCAAAACTCATCCTCCATGCCACTCGCGGACATCATCGTGTCCCTCGCGGTCCTGCATCGCGAACAACACCAGGCCCTGCTGGACTTGAGGACCGACCAGGAAAGGCGGTTCCAAGCCATCGTACAAGCCCAGCAGGAGGATCGCGAGAGGTTCCAGAGCTGGCCCAACAGGGGTCGGCGAACCCCTACCCTCTCTCTCTTCTTCTCTCCCCCCTCCTTCTCTCTCTCGCCCTGTCCCTCTCCCTAGGTCCCGGCCACCCGGCCCACCTCGAGTCCTACTCGAGTCCTCCTAAGACCAGGGGTCCTACGCGGGTTCAAGAGCCCCGCCCAGGGGGGCGGGACTGATGGCTGCCGGAGGGGACAGCGCTTCGGTTCGCCCGCTCTCTCCACTCCAATCGTTCAACCCACTCCCTTTCACTGGGGCGGGGGGAAGGTCTGGGCTGGCCTGTTGGCGTTGCGGGGATCCGGACCATTTCATGGACCGATGTCCAATGATGGATGTGGGGACAATGATCCGGGTCCCGGACGTCCCGCAGGTCACCCCCGGTCAGGCCGGCGAATACCAAAAACCTGTGAGTATCAAGGGGGGTATTTATCCGGCCTTGGTGGATTCAGGATGTATCCAAACCTCGATCCATCAAAGCCTGATTCAACCGGGGGCATTGGATACCAACCGCGTGGTTAAGGTGCGGTGTGTACACGGGGATGTAGTGGAATATCAGGTAATGCCTGTCATTATCCAATTTCGCGGTCAAAAGCATAGCGTCGAGGTGGCTGTTAGTCCGCACCTCCGGCATCCGATAATTTTGGGTACGAATTGGCCTGCTTTCGCAGCTATATTGGGGTCTCTGTGCACGGATGCCTCTTGGGGAAATAAGGCCCGGAACGGGGGCGCGCGGGTGCAGGTGGGAGAAACTGAGCCGGGACCGCCGGGCCCTGCTCCGGGGGAACCACGTGAAGTCGAGAGATGGGGTCGTGCAGTCGTCAGCAGTCCTTCTCTCTCTACTACTCCGGTTTCCGCTGGCATTAAATACTCTCTCCACGCCAATTACTGAAACAAGAGACAGGTGTTGATTATTTCCGTTCAACCCGCTCACTCACCGTTCGTCTCCCGACTCTCTCTCCCGTTGTAGGCTTCGCTAAACCACGCCTCCGCCTCCACAGCCATGTAATTTCCATAAGTGACACCCTGGTGTAAAGCATCACCTCAGACATCCATGAACAAGCTTCATGAGGACAATAAGTCATCTGAGTGAATCTACGTGGGAAATGGACTACAGAAAACAGACTTCACAGCTATTCGAACGCCATGGATTTCAAGACTTCCTTGCTTATACTACATGGTTTTCTCTGTCAACATGTAGTTTCCATGACATGTTAACATCCATATCATATGTTTCAACAGTTATAGTTCTAAAAAGAACTATTACACCTAAGTAAATCTAGGAAAAGACACAGAATAAGTTATATGTGCCTGTAACCTTTTCAAGTTACATGACTGCAGGATGGGAAGAAACATAGGCCATAGAATGGACGTATGAAAGTTTAAATTTGTATTATGTGAGAGTTATTAGAACTCTCAACGGGAGGACTGTGGAATTACAAATGTATAAAATGTTAAATCTAGGTTCCAATGTAATAGCATATGAACTGAAAACGTTTTGAGGTACATCTTAAGGTAAAAAAGGATCAAATTAGGACCTTTTGTCTTTGTGCTATTCCTTGCCATTTGGCTTTTTAAGCTCAAGGCCTATTGTCTCTATAGCCCCTTTCACACTGCGATTCCGGCAAATACACGGGTAAAGTGTTCCGGCAATTGTTTCCGGGTCACTAGATTTTGCACTTTCACACTACCAGTGATTACACGGGATATGTACGTTAGGCACGTTATACTTTCACTGAAGCTGGCGAACGATCTCGGCATCAGCGCGGAAAGTGAGTAACTAACTGATCTCCCCTTCATTAAATTTTGCACATATTTTTTGCAGAGTGGACTGCTGGAGCAGAGAAGCAGAACTCCTGTTCAGGGTTTCAGGTCAGTTTCATCTGTAAAGATGCTTTTTTGTCTTTGTTTTTTTTTTTTTATTTAATCAAGCAGCAGCACGTTGCTCATCAGTCATCACTCAAAATACTATATAAAGGACATCATTATTATCTGTTGTAATGTTACAGTAGTAATTTAGCTGAAAAAAAATCTGATTTTTTTTTTTTATAGGTTTAGGGGGAGCTACGACAGACAACAACACAACCCTTACGAAAATTAACATTTTAATATTTAACTATAAATCCAGAGAAAATGGTTACTATTGTTTAAATGTGGTAACCAAAAATGTAAAATTATTTTACAAATGTATTTATTTAAAAATAAATACAAATCCATTTGCAAAAAAAAAAAAAAAAAAAAAAAAAAAAAAAGGTTATTTACTTTTATATAGGCTAATAAAAGCATGGTAATTTTTTGTAAGGGAAAGACATGACTCGTGTACAGTATTAGGATTTTTCTATAAAGATATTGTAGTATTGTAGAGTATTGTATTGTAAAGTATAGTTTTGTTCAATCTTGAGTATTAAAGTCATGAGAGAGATGGATAACAGGACAAAATAAAGAGACTGAAGAGAAAAATGGAAGTGAAGGTGCAGTTCAGGAGAGAACTTTTAATTATTTTGCATGTCCCCAAATTAAAGATTTAAACCTTTTTTATGTCAGGTCCATACAAAAAATAGTTTTGTCCATGAATTTGTTTGTATGAGTTTGAATTTTCCAGTCTGAATTTTTTCCCCAGTCCGCCCCTCCTGTAAATTATTGGCAAAGACATGGTTTCATTTACTACACATAGGCCTACTGAAGCTCGCAGTGTTTTCAACCTCTGCTGCCTCAATATAGGAGTACACAAGCACATAAACATAATTTCTAGAACTGCTTTGTGTCACTTAATGTACATTTTACTTATTTTGAGAAAACCATCAATATATACAGAGACAGCAGTTTCAAAAAAACACCAATGTTTCAGGAGTTTATTACACAGAATACGTCACATGCTTATTAGATAACTGTATTTAAGTTGATGTATATGCATTTATTTATTATTCTTTAATTTTCACAAATTTAGAAAAGTAATCAAAAAGTACTCAAAAGTAATTAGTTACATTACTTTAAGTACAAACCAAATGAATAAAATATTGAATAACACCTGTGCTATTTAAAAATAATTTGCAGTGTTCTCGTGCGATCTGTTAAAACTGTGACTAAACACCAAGTTAAACCATAGCCAAGGAAGACAGAGTCATAGTAAGGTTGATCAATAACCTCACTCTCACAGTCACTCTTTTCCTCATTAACATATGGGTTAAAAACTGTAACAAAACGATACTGTTACGTTTATGAACTTTGTTCCTTATTTGGTCTTACTGTTCTAGTTTTGGTTAATTGATGACTCCCCACCTGTCTCCAGTTCCCTCATTACATTCTGTGTGTTTAAATACCCGGTCTGTTCAGTTCTCCCTGGTCCGTGATTGTATGTGAAGTTATCTGTGAATGTCTATGTTAATGTTGAATGTAATGTAGTATATTGTCTGTATTCTCTTTCTTCCTTTAGTAAACTCCTCATCTGATCCCGATCCTCCTCGAGCACTTTTATGAGCCTGAGCGAGCGGTGTAAGGCACGCCTACCAGCGAACGGTCCCCGAGGGGATTTCGCTGCTTTCGTGGAGTGGGTGCTGGAGAAAAATAGATCTTCATGGACCATCAGCACCGCCGAAGAGGATATCTCCAGCCTCACTCCCGACCCAGAGACCAGCCAGCCACCATCAAGCCGCACGGAGCCAAAGCCCACCGCAGCCGCAGAGCTCGAGCCAATGCAAGACCTCGAGAGCGCGACTGACCAGGTGTGTGAGCCGGCAACACTGTGCATCGTGGGAGTCTTAGTGGAGATTGAGGGCGTGGGCGCGCAACAACTGAGGGCGCGCAACAACTGAGGATATTAGAAGACATGTTTGTCGTAATTTTTATTGTAAAAATATAGGATATCAACATAATGATGTAGCTCCTGCACCACAGATGATGGCTACTGCACCACTGCATTTGCCTCCAGATCCTACACCACTTAATTTGTCTGTTGCTGGACCATCACCTTCCTGTGCTCCAAAGTGGGCATCAGTGTCAGACCACCAACACGTGCCAAAAGGTACATAAAGTTCATTACTTGCACAACTTTTCCAATGATATATTGTCTGTGACTTATCTATTTAAATGTGTGCTTTAGATTCAAAGCCATGGACGCACAATGCAACATTGCTTTTAATTTCACTGGCAAAGCAAATGGCTGAAGATTTTCAATCTCCTGTATTAAAGAAAGTAGAAGTGTGGAAAAAGGTAACTGCACAAATGCAGGAAAAGGGATATGACTTTGGAGCAGAGGCATGTGACAATAAGTTCAGGCAGTTAAAACAAAGGTTTGTTTTGATACTGGCATTTGCATTATTTTGGGAGTATGGCCACTTGAAGACATTTGCTATGTCTGGGTTCTCTTAATAGATACAAAACAATAGTGGACAGTAAGAAGATGACTGGGAGTGGTGCCAGCAGTTGGGTCTTTTTCTCATCAATGGAAGACCTCCTGGCTGATGATCCCAGTGTGGAGCCGGTCCTGGTCATGTCATCTTTTGCTGGTGATTATCTTTTCCATGTTAATTATTTTTGTGCCACATTAACCTGAATTAGCACACCGGATTCAAAGAAAATCTTATTCATTATTTACTAAAAATAGTATTATGTAAACATTATTGGATGTTAATTGTAGGTTTTAATTAAATCACACATGTGATGTGCTCACATTAGCATCCATGTTGGATACATAGTAGCTCCAATGTTCTTGTTCTTTTGTTAATGTACTTTTACTCCATAACTTGGTAGGGTTGCTAACAGCTTATTTAAATGATGTCTATTGTGTGGCTCAGGTAATTAGGGGTTAAGTGGATGTTTAAAGAAGCTTTGTTGGTACATGACTCAAATTTAGAGGAGATGTGTCCATGTGAGAACCAAAAAATGTATTTGTTAGAGGCAAGTGATGTTTGCTGCCTTCATCATTACCATTTTAAGCCCACCAAGTTGAAACTTTTTTTTCCCCACATAGAGGCTTCTTCAGGATCATCAACTTCGCAATCATCAACTTCGCAATCATCAAATTCACAACCTAAGGCATCAGCAGAATGTATCAAAAGGAGAAGGCGCAAGTCTGAAGCACCTGAGTGGTTTGAACAGTATGTCAGTGAGCAAAGGAGGCAGATGTCAGAAGTCATTAGCCTGCAAATACAAGCAGTGGAAGTGGCAAGTGAACGTAACAACATCTTAAAATATGTTGTTTTTGCTTTGACGAAGAAATAGCAATTTATGTTTTCTCCTTTTGCTACATTCTGATGATGGTTAGGTTCTATTTTGTTTGTTTAATTACATGATGTACAGTATACTGTATATGCTGAGAGAAATAAATGCAATATTGATCACCTCACCTTTGTGGCTTTTTATTCATTATTTTACTTCCATTCTGTTATGAAACAAAAACTTCTGAAAACTTAGGTGTACACAATAAGAATGAGTTCAACAGAAACTTTAATCATCCTCCACCAAAAATGAAGCAAGTTCATCCCTTTTTCTTTGACCTGAAGTATTTTCAGGGTATGCTTCACAATCATTGTCATTGTTGCCATCCACTTCTTCACAATCCTCAATTTGGTGGCCTTCCTCCCTCAAGAGGAAATTGTGTAAAACACACACAGCTGTGATAACCACTGGGACTTTTTTAAGGTCTCCCATGGGCAAGTATTTTAGTCGTCTCCATTTCCCCTTTAGAAGGCCAAATGCCCTTTCTATCAGAACTCTGGTGGAGCTGTGAACTGTGTTAAATTTTTTCTGTCTTTGGGACAAGTGCCCATTTTCTCTGTATGGTGTAATGAGAGATGTGCTGAGAGGGTATGCAGAGTCTCCAAGCAGGTGGTAGTCACTTCTCATCACATCCTGGAGATAGCTATTTAATGGGCAGTTTCGAAACACTCTAGCATCGTGCACAGACCCTGGCCAACCAGTGTACACATCCAGGAACCTCATCTGTGATGTACACACTGCTTGGAGTTGAATACTTGCATGTCCTTTCCTGTTTATGTAACTGTTTCTATGGAATGTGGTAGCTAGGATGGGAATGTGTGTGCCATCGATTGCTCCAATGACTCCAGGAAAGCCAGTTTTGTTCTGAAAGCCATTTGCCAGGTTTGCAAACTCATCCTCTCTGGGCCATTGAATGTTTTGGTTACTCAGTGTACAAAGGACCTTGCAAACATCTGAAAAAATATAATGAAGGGTTCCCTTTGACTGTATCAAACCGGTCTGCAACACCCCTGAAGCTCTCTTGGTTTGCCAACAACCAAATAGAGCATAGCAATTTTTTCGGGATGTCCAAGGTTCTGTTTACAAGGAAAGGACCAACTTTCTCACAGAGAGCCTGTAGAAAATTATATGCAACATTTATATTAGAAGTTTCTACATCCCTATGATGCTGTAAATAAGCTGAGACAAATCTTGCTATATGGCTGTGGTATACACACTGATGCACATATTGTTTTATACAGTGGAATTTGTAAGTAAATGTAATTAACATCAAAATAAATTCACTAAGAGCAAGTATATTGTTTGCACATGTTTACTTACATTACAGGCAAAATAACTGAAATAATAAAATCACAGGTATAGATCTGGAACTTTAGGTCTGTCACAATATTATTTAGTAATTGCAATGTCTTCTGGTCCTTTCCTTTGCTAAACTGATTGAAAGTTACACATCTCTATATATTTTGCTATGGAATTGTGAAGTGACAATTTCATATACTTTTCTATACTCCTCTGATTATATAATGGTAAATATTACAATAATGTAGCAAAACAACAGTGATCAGCAATAATGATAAGCAATAACAAAATAAGGTCATACATATAACACAGTCTCGGAGGTAAGAAGTGGATTATCATTCACCTGAAATGTTTGTCTTTTCATCCTAAAATGCGAGGGAAATGTTGTATCACAATAATTAGGAACCACAGTTTCCACAAATTCCTTCACTCGATCGAGATGTTCTCTTTTGTTCTGGGCGGCAAGTGCAGTAACTGTAACATCGGGCATATTTTGTAGCATTAAACACATATTTATACCGACTTCATCAGGCTCCGAAAATTCTTCACAAAGAACACAAAGAATGGCCTTCTCAGCTGCCATAGTTGCAACTCTTGCATCATCAGAACAGTGTGTTCAACGCATCACCGTTTCTGTTTAAAAAACGTTGTGCAACGTTTTGTCGGGGCTGAACGCAGCCATGGTGTAAGGAGTCCAGTCCCAAAATCTTTGTTTGTCCTGTAATGACAAAGACTGGAGTGTTTACCATATAGAGAATTCAAAAAATCAAAATGGAAATAGACGGCATCCACTGGATACACTGGTAATTAATGTTGTCAAGTTAATTACTGTAACATCTCAACCCAGGACTCTATCTGTTGACCACCAAAGCAGTGCTGGCCTGTCCAATAGGCAGTACAGGTGGTCGCCTAGGGCCCTGCCTGTAAGGAGAGAGCACTGGAGCAGTGAGGAATCAGAATCAGAAGGAGCTTTATTGCCAGGTATGTTTACACATACAAGGAATTTGGTTTTGTGATAGAAGCTCTGCAGTGCAACAGTCTGACAGCAACAGAACAAAAAACACATAAGAAGATAAGGAATGACAATATACAAATTGACAATTGTATAGCAGATATTTTACAAAAAGCAGTTATGTATGTACAGGTATATTATGTGCAAAATTTAAGTGTACACTAAGTATGTGTATAAATAAGATAAATAAGTGTATGTGTATATAAATATAATGGTGTAGTGTGTTCCACAGTCATTATCAATTGTTCATTAGATGGATTGCCTGAGGGAAGAAGCTGTTCCTGTGTCTGGTCGTTCTGGTGCTCAGTGCTCTGTAGCGTCGACCAGATGGAAACAGTTCAAAGATGGAGTGTGCTGGATGTGAGGGGTCCAGAGTGATTTTACTGGCCCTTTTGCTCACTCTGGATAAGTACAGTTCTTGAATAGAAGGGAGGGTTGTACCGATGATTCGCTCAGCAGTCCGGACTACCCTCTGTAGTCTTCTGAGGTCAGATTTAGAAGCTGAGCTGAACCAGACAGTTACTGAAGTGCAGAGGATGGATTCAATGATGGTGGAGTAGAACTGTTTCAGCAGCTCCTGTGGCAGGCTAAACTTCCGCAGCTGGCGAAGGAAGTACAACCTCTGCTGGGCTTTTTTCACAATGGAGTCAATGTGAATGTCCCACTTTAGGTCCTGAGAGATTGTTGCCCAGGAACCTGAATGACTCCACTGAAGTCACAGTGCTGTTCATTATAGTGAGTGGGGGAGAGCAGAGGGGTTTCTTCTGAAGTCCACAATCATCTCCACTATTTTAAGGACGTTAAGCTCCAGGTTGTTGAAAGTGCACCAGACAGCCAGCTCTTTAACCTCCTGTCTGTAATCAGACTCGTCACTGTCCTAAATGAGGCCGATGAGTGTGGTGTCGTCTGCAAACTTCAGGAGCTTGAAAGAGGGGTCCTTAGACGTGCAATCGTTAGTGTACAGGGAGAAGAGCAGTGGAGAGAGAACACAGCCCTGGGGAGCACCGGTGCTGATTGTACAGGTGCTGGATGTGTATTTTCCCAGCCTCACTAGCTGCTGCCTGTCTGTCAGGAAGCTGTTGATCCACTGACAGACGGAGGTGGGCACGGATAGCTGAGTTAGTCTGGGCAGGAGGAGGTTTGGGATGATCGTGTTAAAGGCCGAGCTGAAGTCCCTGAATAGTCTTTCATAACATTATGAAGTCTTGTTACACACTGATGCTATTTTTAATTTATTTGAAATGAAAGAATGATAGAGAGATTAAAGTGAACTTGGAATACAAACAATATCTTTCCAGTGCCAAAAAAAAAATCTTTGACTGCTATATACATAATACATAATATTTATTAGTACTTGTTTTATGAATGCAATGATGCCCCATGATCACAGACCGACTTGTCATATGAGGGAAAACTGAGCCAAATTTAGTGTGGTGCATTAAATGTGACCCTGACCACAAAAGCAGTCATAAGTAGCATGTGTATATTTGTAGCAATAGCCAAAAGTACATTGTATGGATCAAAATTTTCGATTTTTCTTTTATACCAAAAATCATTAGAATTTTAAGTAAAGATCATGTTCCATGAAGATATTATGTAAATTTCCTACCATAAATATATCAAAACTCGAAATTGATTTTCTTAATGTTTAGATTTGTTTGCACCCTCGGATTCCAGATTTTCAAATAGTTGTATCTCGGCCAAATATTGTCCGATCCTAAAAAACCATACATCAATGGAAAGCTTAAATTGACACTTATGACCCTTTCGAAACATTTAACCTTACCAGGTTTTGTTGTACATGGTCCCAAATAATTACAAACCCGGATCCAATGTCTAATGCTATGTTTTTTATTATTATTATAATTTTTTTTTTTTTATCATTAATCAGACCTTATTTCTTGTCATTTATGAATATTAGTATGTTTATTTTGTTTATGCTTTTTTTTTTTGCTTTTATGTATACGCCATTTATGTTTGTTGGCTTCATATGTATCTATTTACTCAAGCTCACTTGCACTCCTATTTTTAATTTAAATATTTTTTTACATATGCTTGTTGAATGTGTCATAATTAATACATATTTACACTTAAATATTGAAATAGTCATTTTATGTACTTTCTCTTAACTCGTCAAATTTCTATGTCTGGTGGGGCCCATATTCATTATCTTGCATAGGCCCCCAGAACCCTTCTTGACATTTTATCCTAGCCATCAGATTTTCCTACCCAGGTTTACTGCGCATACGCACATCAATGTCGCATCCTTTTTCTCATGCTAAACAACAATATTTAATGTAGCTGCATTACTGTAAGGGTAGGTTTAGGGTTGGGGTAGGTGTAGACTTTAATAAAAACGAAATCTAATTGGGAGAAAAATATATTTTTTGGTATAAAAAATATTTTTTATTTCGTTGGTTTCCTGTAGCTGAATCCCTTCTAGCTACAACAGCGAATATAACACATCATTACTGTATTTGCAGTACTCTAAGGGTAGGTTTAGGGTTGTGGTAGGTGTAGACATTAATAAATCATAACTTTACAGTAGCATTTTTCGTTGTCGAAATGTAATACCCACTGTTTTAGTGGGAGGTAGCAAAATCTGACAGTGTAGGACAAATCGACAGAACACCGGCACTGCACCAAAGGATGCAATCACCAGAATACTAGCATCTCCAGTTCCACATCTGCTGCAATTTTTTTTTCTGGTACGTATATAAATGATGCTGTTGCTCTCCACTCCTTTGCGGAGTTTTGACAGTTCTCCTACCTTATCGACCATTTGTCTCATGTTTATTTCTCAGGTGGTGTAAGATCATCTTTTCTCACCAACCTGTGATATAGTGAGATACATGTGTGAACAGTAGGTGTCGCTTATATGCCAGTGGGCACAGATATGTCATGAAGAAGTGAAAGTAAACTGAGAATAAAGATAGTTGAAAGCACGCAGCTTGAGATCTTGAAGTTCATTACTGTGCAATACACAACATATTGGCGACAAGGATGGCCCTTCTTGCCCTCTCGCCTCCTCCTGCTTTTTGAGCTGACTATACCGTTTAATTCATGGATTCGTATGTTTGATAACTACGTGACTGCATTGTCGGACGAGGATATTGCAAACGCGCTTTGCTTATCCATTGCTTGGGTATGGAGGGACAGAGGATTTTTTATACACTTACAGTGGCTGATGATGGTTATCAGACTGTGCTGACTGCTTTGCGAGCATTTTTTGTACAGAAAGTGAACGTGGTTGCTGAGAGAAATAAATTTCGTCAGCGCGCTCAGCGACTTGGCGAACCTATCTTGCAGTATGTGGCTGCGCTGCGTGAGCTGCTCGTGAACTGCAAACTCGCGGACGATATGATGAAGGATTAGATCGTATAGAAGACATGCAGTCCGCGCATACGGTAACGGTTGCTTCTGGAAACGGACCTTACTCTGCAAAAGGCGATCACTACAGCGGGACAAATTGAGTCTGCAATAGCTGAAGCTAAAGCTATGGAGAGCACTGAAACTTCAGTTAATACAGTGCACACTAGTTCACGTGAAGGTGCAAAACAGCGGTGGAAACCGAGATCTGCTCCACGTAAATCCACATTTTCACATCAGATGCCTTCAAATGAATCACAGAAAAAAATGGATGCAAAAACATGCTTCTGCTGTGGCACTACAACACATTTAGCAAACTACTCTAAATGTCCAGCTAAACAATCAAAATGCAGACTTTGTGGGAAATTTGGACATTTTGAGAGAGTTTGTCGTAGTTCTGCATCCACCCGCAATGTCCAAGAAGTTGCTGTGCCTGAGTTAACGGTCTTGTCTAAGTGTTGAAATGCCTCTGTCTATGAAACAGAAACACAATCTCACATGTACTGTCTCTTTGCACATTGAGGGTGCAAAATCGGTCGACACTGAACTGCTCGTAGATACTGGTTCAGCTGTTTCTATCCTCCCAGAGCATCTCTACCGTCAGCACTTCTCAGACATTTCACTTACTGTGCCTAATGTTCATCTGGTGACATATGAAAAAGACTATTCCAGTTGTGGGGTGTCTTGCAATTGCAGTTAGCTATCAGTGTTACCGTGCACATGCTTCATTCTACGGTGTGAAGTGTGCGATGACGTCATCACGCTGGTATGCCAAATGAAAATAATTAAATGGATTAATGCACATAACGCTCTTACTCATTTCGTTTACCTAAAGCACAAATAACCATTCAAAAAATATTAGCAATATCAAGAAAATAACAATGAACAATTTTATAATGCATTTGAAAATAACATTGAACGATTCTATAATGCATTTGAAGGAATTAATAAACATAAAAATCACTATATCACACACTCTCCCACAGGATAAGATGTCGTCCCGACATCTACCAATGCCCTCATAAATTCCTATTTCTATTCATACCCATCACATATAAGATCTTTTTTTTTCACATCACGTTTCCTCTATAATGACACTTTTAGTTCACATTTGTAAATAATCCTTGTAAACCGATTAAGTCTTTTTTTACTCAAATGTAATAGATTGTACCCCATCTCAAAATAATTTCAAGTTCAGGGATTTCATCCAGTGTCCAAAAGGAAAACAAAACACAAAAGTCCATTTCATTGCACAAAAATACTTTGAAGTCCCAGGCCCAATGCCATGTAGAAAATTGCAAAAATAATGATTCAAAGTCTGTGCAAAAATGTTTCAAAAACTTTTTTCCAAAGTGTTCACTCAATGTTTTTATAGGCCTTGCAAAACAGTCCATGTCCCTTTGGCCTAGAAACAGTCCTGTTTATGTGTACGTGCATATGTGTGCAACAGTTCTTTGTTTTTTTAAAAGTTCTTTCACAGTCCATATGAACAATTAGTGTGTGTACTAGTTGATAAGAACAATTAGTGTGTGCTCTCAATCTCTGTTTCAGTTTCAGTTCACGTTTAATTCACAGATGGTGGTCTTGGGTAGGGAAACACAGTTGGCACCCAAGGCATAAATGTAGGTGTCCACATGTTAGGAAAGTGTGGATCATATCCAGAACCAGTTACTTGCACTTTGTAACAGGTAGGAGTCCCTAAACTATCATAGGTGAACTTCTTTGGTGGACGTCGTTGCCTCCCTAAGTACTGGTATTCTCTTTGCACCTCAACAGGTCTGTCACTTGACTCAATTTCCTCTGGTTCTTTCGCAGGTAAGTTTTCATGTGCACTCGCTGACTCATTTTCAATTTGTCTTCCAAGCAGTTCAAATCTGTTCTCTTTCACAGGTACATGAGCAGGTGTGGGAACATCTTGTTCCACTTCAGCTGTAGGTAACGGTTCTAGTTCAAGCCGATTCAGTGGAGAACTATGTGATGCACTCTGATGAGCAGGTAACTCAGGAGGTGAAAACTGTATTAGTGCTTCTTCTCGTCTCTGATCATAACCACTAGGTTGCTTTCTCACTTGGCAAGGCTCAACTGGTATATAATACTCAGAGTCACTTTCACTTTCCAACTCACTTTCTTCCATTCGGTTTATAGGTATGCTGGAGTTTCCCTGTGGCTGTCTCCGCTGTGATTTGGGTTTCGGCGTTGGATCGACTTCAAGAGGTAAGTAATCGCATGGCATCAACAAGTTTCAGTGTAATACTCGTGACCTCCCCTTTCCTCGCTCAGGCTTTTTCTCATAAATCGGCACATCCTCAGCAACTCGGCGTACAACAACATGAACTTTCTCTTCCCAATAGTTCCGAAGTTTTCCTGGTCCTTCCCTCGGAGTCAGATTTCTTACAAGGCCTTGACTCATGAGTCAAGGTCTGTGTATCTCACTTTTTGATCATAATTTCTTTTATTACGCTCGCTTGCCTTTTTTGCATGTTCTCTAGCGATCTCTTGTGCTTCTTGCATCCCTTGTTACCAAGTCTCCAGGTACTCACTTTTGTTTGTGGGCAGGCTGTCTGCATTAAGCCCGAAGAGAACATCAATGGGCAGTCTCGGGGAACGACCAAACAAGAAGTAAAATGGGGAGAAACCTGTCACCTCACTTTTTGTGCAATTGTAGGCATAGATCAACTTGTTCAATGAGTCTTTCCAACTTGATTTCTGTTTTTCAGTGAGAGTTTTCAACATTTGCAACAACGTCCGATTAAATCTCTCAACTTGCCCGTTTCCTTGGGGGTCTTGAACCAGTGATCCCACTATATTTTTGCAATTGTCCAAACAGCTGATTTTCAAATTCTCCCCCCTGATCATGGTGTATTCTCAACGGAAATCCAAACTTGAGGGCGAAATCGTTAAAGAGTCTGTCTGCCACAGTCTTGCCAGATTTTGACGTTGTCGCATATGCCTGTGCGAATCGTGTGAAATGATCGACGATGACAAGTATATATTCATATCCTCCTCTGCATTTTTCTAAGTGAAGGAAGTCCACTGACACAAGTTCGAATGGGCAAGTCATCGTGATGGGTTTCAGGGGTGCTCTTATTTCTCTGCACGGTTTCTTTTGCTTAATGCAGGAGCAGGTCCTCAACACATAATGCTCAATGTCACGCTGCATGTGGGGCCAAAAGAAGCGGTCTCTCATTAAACTTGTGGTCCGATCGACGCCTTGGTGTCCCATTTTGTCATGCAATTCCTCCAGTGCAATTTTCCTGAATCCCGTTGGCAATACAAGCTGAGTTCTCCGTGCTGTTTTTCTTTGCAGAATGCCATCCTCATCCAGCATCAACTTATCCCACCCTCTCCATCAAACTTTTCGCTGCTGAACCCGCAGACCTCCACTGCTTAGAAGAAGGCTTTACTCCTGACTGTAAGTGACGAATTACCAACTCTATGTCGTTGTCTTCCCTCTGAGCTCTTCTGATCTCTTCTTTTGATAGGGGTCCTGCTGATGTTGTACTGGTCTCTGCAGATGTTGGTGAAGTCTGGCAAGTTATAGCAAAGGACCATGGTATCCCTGATTCAGACTGGACTTCCACTGCCTGTATCATGGCTCCTATTGAATCAGATGAAAGCTCCTCTGTATATTCTGGGACATTTTTTTCTGAGAGTGTTGTCAACCTGGATAATGCGTCAGCATCAATGTTTTCCTTTCCAGGCCGATACCGAATAGTGAAGTGGAAATCAGCAAGCTCTGCGACCCATCGGCATCCCATTGCGTTCAACTTGGCAGACGTCAAAACGTAGGTGAGGGGATTATTGTCACTGTACGCTGTAAATGTGGGCGCATAGTAAAGATAATCTCTGAATTTTTCATTGATGGCCCATTTGAGAGCCAAGAACTCCAATTTACCACTGTGCAAATGGTAATTCTGTTCTGCTGTCATTAATGTCCTCGATCCATAAGCAATCACTCTTAATTTCTCTTCCTGCTGTTGATACAGGACAGCTCCCAGTCCCTGATTTGACGCATCGGTGTGCAGTACAAACGGCTTTGTAAAGTCTGGGAACCCCAGCACAGGCGGCTTAACTAGACAATCAATCAGTTTTTTGAGTGTTTCCTGATGATCCTCCGTCCATTCAACCAACTGACTTGATGGAACCACATGACTCTTGAGGTAAGTCCCTCTTTTGCCTTTACCTTTCGTTTGTACCTTGTTATTATCACTTTTCAGCAGGCCATACAGGGGGCAAGCAATCCTCGAGAAGTCTTTAATGTAAGGCCGGTAGTAACTTAACAACCCTAAAACCTTCCTCAATTCTCCAACTGTGATGGGTCTCTTTTCCTTCAGGGCTGTCACTGCTACAGTATCTGCTGGATCCATCCTGCTCCCTTCTTTTGAAACTATCCTTCCCAAGTAGCGGACCTCATCTTTGAACAACTCACATTTTTTTGGCTTCAATTTCACCCCATGCGACCGCAGCCACTGTAAGACTTTTCTTACCGCCTCAACGTGCTCGTCAAAGGATTTAGTGAAGACTAAGATGTCGTCAAGGTAAGGTACAGAAATGTCATCTCGTAGCCCTTCCAGACATCCTTCCATGAACTGCTGGAATGCAGCCGGAGCATTCATGAGCCCGAAGGGAATACGGACCCATTCATATAACCCCCACGGTGTACAAAAGGCTGTCAACGATCTACTTGCTGGTGTCATAAAACCTTGATGGTACGCCTTTCCTTGGTCCAGTAAAGAGAAACACCTATTTCCTCCCAAGCCAAGGGAATCGGTTTTGGAACAGATGTATACATTCGCACAACAGGTGTCTGATCTGTTACACTGATGCTCAATTGTAGGTCTCTGACACACCCGATGTCCTCATCTGATTTTGAGAAGGAATGACACTCCTCTCGCAGCATTTGCCTGACTTTCTGTTGCTGCTCCAGAGACAAATAACTGATGTCCACAGGTGGGTCCCACACACCTTCACCATTAGTCTCACACTCACTTGTTGGCTTCGCACTTTCATTAACACTGGCTGTTGTTACACCAGATGACGCTGTCGCTGGCAACACTGACTTTATTGTTTGTACCGTCCCAAGTTCAGTCTTTCCTACCAGAAGGATATCGTGTTCCGTCACATTCTGGACACTGATTTGGATCACAGGTCGGCTCCCCTTTATCAGAGTCAAGAGTGTTTCAATGGGTTCCAGTCCATCAGGGTACTGTAGATTGACAGATGGTTCAAACAACATGACACTATCCTGCTACATACATGGTGCTTTTACTTGACACTTGACCTGCATGATAGCATGTTTTGCTGACAATGAAAACACTGCCTTGGCCTCGGTGGGCATGACTGTCGGTATGGCTGGAAAGACTGTGATTGTGGCGTTGCGACATATGACTGTGACTCTGCGTGAAACTGCTGCGGATTGAACCCTTGAGCTGCATACTGAGATGAATGAGTTGGCTGGAAATACTGCACTGGCATCGGACTCATCCGCTGTTGATATGGTTGTGGTGTGAAATGAGAAACTTGAAATGGGTACTGTTGTTGTTGCTCACCTCCATTTTGACTCTGCCTCCAGGTCTGGCTCTGCGGCACCTGATTCTCCTCTGCGATGGATTGATGGGCTGTTCTTAAAGTTGAGACATCATTGTTGACAGTGCAGCACTGTTGCGGCAGAGGTGAGGGTTGCTGCATCGATTCCTTGATCTGCTTAACTTCTTCACTTAAACTTTTCAACTGTGACATCAAATCAGATTTTGGCTGTTTTTGTTTGCTTTTTAAATGCAGAGTTGGTTCACTTAACTGAGTAACATTCACAGTGGCGCTGCATTCACTTTTCCGTTTACTCTGTCTCTCAGCCTCGTGGGAGCATGCAACATTGAACTTTTCCAGCAGTGTCTAATCTGTGACTGTGGTGTCTGTCAGGTACGGTTGGAGATCACTCTGGATACGGTCGTTTTGTAGACCTGTTAACACAGTGTGAAGAAACATATTCTGCACGAGTGCTGGGTCATATTTCAACCCCGACTCGTCTTCTTGTGACGCAAAGAGAATTTTCTGCCTCAAGTCAAGCACACGTATGAGGAAACTTTGGGGTGTTTCTTTTGCACGTTGTGATTCTGCAGTAAGTTGCTTGTACAAATTGGTGGCATTTTTCTCTTGGTAATGGGACCGAAGAATTCGTCTCAACATTGGTAAGGTCAAGTCAGTTTTCCCTTCTAAGTAGCTACGTAATTGAAGGCCTGGTGTAACGGCTCGAATCACTGAATCAACTATCTCTTGTTCTGGGTAACCTTTGTTCAGTCCACTTTCAATTTGGCGTGCCAGACTCGAAAAGGTTAATCTCTTTGGCCAGGTTCTCCAATAAAACCTGAGATTTTAAACTCCCTGTGCCATACAGTCGGTATCATTTGTCCCTGTGGAGGCAGCAAAGAGTTAACTGCTACACTGTCTGCTGATGCTGGCCTCAGCCTCGTGCTCTGTGAAACGGTTGGATGTGTTTGCACAGCAGGAAGCAGATCAGTTGTGTGCTTAATTTCTCTTGGTTGTCTTTGTACTACAATTTCTCTTTCCTCTACCTGTCACTGCTCTGGGCTTGGTTCACTCACGTTTACATCAGTTAGTATTATTTCACTCAATTTATCATTTATGCTTAATAGTTCAGCCATGCCTCCATCCTCAAGTTCCTCCAACTCACTTCGTAGCAGATGATTACTGAGACGACTAACTAGAGAAAGGCGTGTGACATTTGCTTCTAAATGAATCTCAAGGAACTGACTCAGTTCAATTAATTTTTCTCTTGGCAATGTACACAGTCTCTCACCGATTTCTTCCTGGATACTTTGCAAGTCATCCATTGCTGCAGTTTTTCGCAGTGTTTCAGTGTTGTATGTGAACTTTGACTTATCTGATTTAACTCAGCTGCCTCTGTACCTCAAGTGCACGCTCTGTTCAATCAGTTCTGCCTTGTCACTTTACTCAACTGATAAACATCTGGGTAGTTAAGGGATGAATGTCGCTAGGCGGTTCCCTGCCGATCAAGGTGGATAAACCGTCTGATATCTATCCCAGCGGTGCCTCCAAAATTGTAGTACCTCTGAAGAAGAAGTACAAAAAGGTTAAAGAAGAATAAAGAATAAAATAAAAGAGAGCGCTGCAGTGATTGCTTCTTTAACAGTTTATTGAATCTGAATGGAGCGTATCACGGGCGCGTGCCACATACCGAAGTGTGCGATGACTTCATCACGCTGGTATGCCAAATGAAAATAATTAAATGGATTAATGCACATAACGCTCTTACTCATTTCGTTTACCTAAAGCACAAATAACCATTCAAAAAATATTAGCAATATCAAGAAAATAACAATGAACAATTGTATAATGCATTTGAAAATAACATTGAACGATTCTATAATGCATTTGAAGAAATTAATAAACATAAAAATCACTATATCACACTTAGACTGCCATTTGCAGTGAGAGATGCAGTCTCACAAGAGTTAAAGAGGCTGGAATCTGAAGGCATCCTAGAAAAAGTAGACTCATCTCCTTGGGTATCACCATTGGTGGTCATTAAAAAGAAGTCTGGAGGAATTCGACTTTGTGTTGATTTAAGAGAGCCAAACAAAGCTGTCATCATAGACAGTCACCCTCTGCCACATATTGAGGAAGTTTTTACAGAGTTGCGTGGAGCTTCTATGTTTTCTACAATAGACCTCAAGAATGCATATCACCAAGTGACCTTGCACCAGGATAGTAGGGATTTAACAGCTTTTGTTACCCATGACGGGCTTTATCGTTTTACACGGGTCCCTTATGGGCTGGCCTCAGCACCTAGTGCATTTCAGAGGATGATGTCTCAAATTTTGGCGTGTCAGGATGGTGTGCAATGTTATCTAGATGACATCATTGTTTATAGGAATAATCCAGAGCTGCATGAGAAACGACTTCAATCTGTACTACAGCGGTTGCAAAACAGTGGGTTGAAGCTTAATGTAGAAAATTGACATTTCAGGAAAACTGAGTTACCGTTCCTTGGCCATATCATTTCTGCATCAGGCTTGCATCCAAATCCAGATCATGTTCTAGCTATACAACAAGCTCCTCCTCCTCATGATGCACAGTCCTTGCGTTCTTTTCTTGGACTTGCAAGCTGGTATTCCAAATTTATTCCAAATTATGCAACATTGGTTGAACCTCTCCGTGCACTGCTCCAGAAGTCTATTGGCTTTTGCTGGACAGATGAGGCCCAGGAATATTTTAACCACCTGAAACATCTGATCACTACTAGCCCAGCCCTTGCACTGTATGATCCTTCTTTACCAACAACAGTCACTACAGATGCGTCAGATTATGGTGTCGGTGCCGTGCTGACTCATGAGTCATGGCACTGATGAAAGAACAGTTGCGTTTGCATCTAGAACATTGTCGGATTGTGGAAGGAAGTACTCTACAACAGAAAAGGAGGCATTGGCTTGTGTTTGGTCGACAGAAAAGTGGCGTACTTATCTCTGGGGTCGTCACTTTACTCTTTGCACTGACCACAGTCCCTTGTCTACACTGCTTTCCACGAAGGGTCTTGGACGCGCAGGCATGAAGCTGACTCGATGGTCTGCGCGCCTCTTGTGTTTTAATTACAGAATGAAATACAAGCCTGGCCAAGACAACCTGACAGCAGATTGTTTGTCCAGACTTCCCCTTTCTGCTGCTGATTACAGCCAAGAGCAAGAGCTTGAGATGGTGGCAGTACTGTCTCCTGAGTTTGCAGCTGTTACTGTAGAGCAGCTTAAGGCAACGTGTGATGCTTGTCCTGTTCTTCAACAGGTAAAGGCTTGCATTGAAAAGGGGTGGCCTCGTAACATGAAAAGTTCAGTTATCACTCCTTATTACCGTCTTCGGAATGAGTTGGCTGTGCATGATGGTTAAGTAATTCGAGGCACACATCAGGTAATCATTCCAGAAGCCTTGCAATATAAGTTCATCCAGTTGGCTCACGCAACTCATCAAGGGATGGTGCGTACAAAGCAGAGGCTGAGAGACTTGTATTGGTGGCCTGGGATGGATTGTCAAGTGGAAAATGCTGTCAAATCCTGTTCCACCTGCCTCCAGCATGATAAAACGGCTAATACTCATGTAGCTCCACTCTGTCCTGTGCCTACTCCAACAACTGCTTGGGAAAAACTGGCTATTGATGTAGTTGGGCCCTTGAATAATGCTCCTCAAGGATGTCGCTATGCTATGACACTAATTGATTACTACAGTAAATTGCCAGAGAGTGTGTTCACACCTGATGGTACTTCTGCAACTGTTGTGAAGTTCCTGTCTGCTGCATTCAGTCGTGAGGGAAATCCTCTTGAACTTGTAACTGATAATGGCTCACAATTTGTTTCGGCTGAGGTTGAGGCATTCCTTGCAGACAGAGATATTAAGCATTACCGAAGCTCTGTCTATTACCCCCAAGCGAATGGGGAGATTGAACGCTTCAATAGAGTGTTCAAAGACTGTTTGCAGACTGCTAGCATTGAAGGTAAAGAGTGGAAAGCTTTTGTGACAGATTTTCTACATACATACAGAGCAACTCCACATGCTGTGACAAAACTGTCACCTGCTGAGCTTTTGCATGGCCGACAAATTAAGACAAAACTGCATGTGAGTGGTCTTCCATGCGTGGCTCCTCCAAAAGATCAACAGAATCTGAAACAAATCATCACAAAACAGTCACAAAACAAAATGAAAGAGTACACAGATCGGCGACGCAGTGCACAATCTCCAAACATTCAAGTTGGGACATTTGTGCGTATTAAGAAGCCTGGTATTACCAAGAAAGGACATTCCAAGTTCACTAAACCTTTAAAGGTTGTGGCTCAGAAAGGCTCAGCAACTTATCTCCTTTCAGATGGAAAAGTTTGGATTGCTATGCACCTTGCTCTGACTGCATCCTGCGGCACCAGATCCAATACAGATTCTTTAGCAGAAGACTCCTTCAAGCATCTCGAAGTATCTCAGACACCTCAAATGTTAGTTTCTCCTTTTTGTGCCTCGCGTTCTTGTAGAGTGCGTCGGGCTCCAATATGGAACAAGGACTATGTTACATAAAGGGAAGTCCTTGATAACTTAACAGGGGAGGGTATACGAAATACTGGAAAAATTTGTTTATAGTTTAATAAGGTGTTTGTGACATATTTGTATATAGAAGAGTACTTGTTCATTTTCTAATAGAAGCCAGTAAAACAATTGAGTAACAAAATTAGGTATTTTGTTATTATTCAGAACTGTTATTTTTTCTAATGTTCTGTTCTTTGTTATTTTGGTTATTATCTAAGTCAGGGATTCCCAAAGTGTGGTGCGTGCACCCCCAGGGGTACGCGAGCTGCCACCAGGGGGTGCGCGAGAGGAAAAATATAATGGCGGTCTGTTTTTTTTAAGTGGGATTTTTCCATACAATAAAAACATGAACAGTAAACATTTCCTTTGTAATCGCTTTAATTTTAAATAAAAAAACTATAATTTATTAGTTTTCGATGGAAACTGTTCTTCTTTTATGTACTACAGGCTAGGCTATATGCGTGCCAACTCGTTTCATTCATTCCATAATATATATTATAAATATGCTTAAGTGGCTGAAATCAGAGAAACTGTCAAGTCAGACATCTTATGATAAAGTTGTTAGTCAGGAGGAGAGGGGCCAAGAGAGAGTGAGGATTTGGAGGCAACAGAGACGAGAATAGAGAAAGAAAATGAGCGAAGAAAAAATCTTGAGGAAATCTCTCTCTCGCTGCAGGCTGAGCGACTTTTGCGCTGCACTTGAAAAGTTCCAGATGCATACTCTTTTATTTTATTTTATGTTTGAGCCGATGCTCTTTGCAACTTAATTATGTTGTGGATCGTGTGTAGGCTAATTTTATTGTCGCACTTGAAAAGTTTCAGATTGATCCTCGTTTTTATTTATTTTATCTATTTCGGAGCTTATTCTTTTTAATGATGTGGATCGTTTGTAACTTCATTGCAATTTAATTCAATGTACTGTCGTTCTAATTTCCATAACCGATGTGTTATAGTGGTTCTCAACCTTTTTTTCCACTGGGCCGCACTATGGTCCAAGTCCAAGTGCAAGCGGATTGCACAGGTTCGAGTAGCAATGGGCTTCTTCACACTGCCTCCACATGTGCAATTGTGCTTTTGAAGCCTACTGACCACGCACACCTGTCCGCGCGGTCATAAAAAATGGGATGTACGCGTTCGTCCTCTCAGAGCCTCCACACACACTCTCCCATGACGATGTTTATGTCACGCCTACCTAGTGAACTCCCCACGGACGCGGAAAGTTTAACATAGGCTTAAGATGCAGTCTATAAGACGCACACGGGAGCATGACTTGACGCGACATTGCAGAAAATGTGCGTTCACAAATGTAGCCTATGTTGATCCAAATATGGAAAGCACATTCGAATTTAATAATATGAGGTTCTCTCCAGAGATGTTTTGCCACATTTCTTCAATTAAGGATGATTGCTACGTAATATATGGTGTTCCCATTTGCCTGAACTTCTTCAAGTAAGTTGCGGGGCAAACCAAAAATCCAGCACTCTCCTTCACTACTGATACTGCGACTATTATTTTTTATAACATGTTCATTCGCTGGCCCTTTTCACATTTCTTTTTTTTCTCACTTAAAAACAAATTAGTCCATTCTGATGCTCAATTTTACCGAACTAATGGCTGTTGATTAGCCTGGTTAAAACCAGACCCTTTTCAGTTGAAACTGAGTTAGAGAGAATTGAAATTCTGACACCCAGCACTGGCTCGGTTGGTACAATTGACAACGCAACAACTCCTTGGCACTTTGACTAGCGACAAAACCACCACCTAAACCATTTACTCCGGTACGAAGAGCGCGGGTCTTTTGCCTCTTGGTTGCGTGCGCAAGCAGTGATGACGTCGCCGAGAAATCCATGTATGTGTTTGTTAAATGCGTAATGTTATTTGAGTAGGTCTGCTCATGCCTGAAAATAATATAGGCTATGAAACACAAAATAATTTAACATAAGAAATATAAGCTATAGTATATAATATATAATATATATAGCTATATTTTTTAAGTAAATGTTTAAATTAATAAAAAATAATAATAATAATAATTGTAAAACTGAAAAAAATTATTGTGTTCAGCATGGTGGGACGCATTTGAATTCGTGGCAATGTTTCTTTTACGCGGCTGAAAATAACCGTGCTTTCTGTTACTGAGCCTGTGTCTGTCACTCGTCCTCTTAAAAGTGGAAGCTTGTGCGTAGCTTTGTTGCATTATATTGAAACTTTGTTGATGTTTTTATTGTCATGCGTGTTCTGGTTATTTGCGCATGATTAAACATGACTCTTTATATGGCGATAAAAGACAGCTTTGTTGCGTTTTTTTGTGGGGATTGGGGGTGCGCCAACCCGGTTGGGTGCGCAGGAAAAAAAGTTTGGGAACTGCTGATCTAAGTAAAAAGGGAATATTTGGTATAGTGAGATACATGTGTGAACAGTAGGTGTCGCTTATATGCCAGTGGGCACAGATATATCATGAAGAAGTGAAAGGAAACTGAGAATAAAGATAGTTGAAAGCACGCAGCTTGAGATCCTGAAGTTCATTACTGTGCAATACACAACACAACCTGAGTCATTATGATTCTACAAAATGTATGTTTAAGGGCACCTATGGTGCCACTTTTTACAAGATATAAAATAAGTCTCAGGACACGAGTGGAAGCAGAAAGACGCCGTTTTCTGATGATTCCTGCCCCTTTTCTAGAACAGACTGTGCAATTACAAATCATATATCAGATCTCTGTCAAAAAACATCTGTTTGGTTTTGATTAGTAAGTATATAGTGATAAAATCATGCTTTTAACACATATTAGTTTAAACTTCTGATATATAGCCTGTGGTTTTCTGAGCTCACACATCCAAAGTACACACACAGCAATTGTCTGTTACATGGCATGTGAGTATTAAACTAAGTTCTCTTTCACACACAGGTTAAAAACACTGTGGCAAGCGAATATGGGAAGAAAGAACCCCATACCAAAGGAGCAGACCCTGGCTGGAAAAGTCATCAATCATTTCATCTGCTCACCCTCCAGTTATGGAACCACCCACAGCTGTAGCCAAAGATGGCCTAATGGAGGTCATCTTAAAGCTAGGATCACTACTTCATTTAAGAAAACATTTCTCACTTTATTGCTGCTTTTAAATGCTCTAGTGCAGGGTTGTCTAACTCGGTTTTTGGAGGGCCACAGCCCTGCAGAGTTTAGTTCCAACCCTGCCCTAACACACTTATATAGTGCTTTTAACAATACAGATTGTGTCAAAGCAACTGTACAGCATTAATTAGGAAAATAGTGTGTCAATAATGCAAAATAACAATAATAAACAATATTTTTACAGTTAAAAGCAGATCACTGAATTCAGTGATGTCATCAATCAGCTCAGTTCAGTTTAAATAGTATCTGTGCAATCAAGTTGATGATATCACTGGAAATGAAGTGTCCTCAGCTAAGCAAGCTAGATGCAACAGCAGTGAGGAACCAAAACTCCATCAGTGATGGAATGGAGAAACAAGGTTCAGTTGGGGGGCCAATTCTCCTCTGGCCAGACAAAAACAGCTGTTCAGTCCCAGGCTGCAACAAAGTCAAATTGTGTAGAGGACTCAACTGATTCCCGTGGTCTTGTCCCGGTGGCCATCTAAGAAACAAGGTCTTTACAGGGGATCTCTATCTGGGGCTCTAGTTGTCCTGGTCTCTGCTGACTTTTGGGGCTGTAGAGGTCTTCTCTAGGTGCTGATCCACCAACTGGTCTGGATACGTACTGGATCCGGGTGACTGCAGTGACCCTCTGATCTGGATACAGACTCGATCTCATGGCTACAGTGACCTCGAAATAAGAGATAAACAGATTAATATTAGCGAAGATGCCTTTCTTCTAATATATTGGGTGTCATGGGAAGTGTTCCCGGTTCTGGTTGACCTAATTAATGCAGCCTAAAAATCCTTTAACAGATTTGAATATTAGAAATGTGTTATGTGTAAGCCAGATTAAAGAGATGGATCTTATATCTATATTTAAACAGACAGAGTGTGACTGCCTCCCAAATATTGTTAGCGAAGTTAAGGGCTTTATAAGTAATAAGCAAGATTTTAAAATTTACACATTTTAAAGGGAGCCAGTGTAGTGTTGACAGAACTGGGCTAATATGGTACAACCAACAATAAAGCATTAATCTTTAATCATTAATACAATAATCCAACCTTGAGGTCATAAACACATGGATTAACATTTCTGCATTTGACATTGAGAGCATAGGTTGAAATTTAGATATATTTTTGAGATGGAAAATGCAGTTTTACAAATGCTAGAAACGTGGCTTTCTAAGGAAAGATTGCTATCCTAGGCAATCTAGCACACCTAGGTTCCTAACCAATGACGAAGAATTGACAGAGCAGCCGTCGAGTTTTAGACAGTGTTCTAGGTTATTACATGCAGAGTTTTTAGGTCCTATTATTAAGACCTCTGTTTTTTCAGAATTTAGCAGTAAGAAATTACTCGTCATCCAGTTTTTTATATCGACTTTGCATCCATTAGTCTTTCAAATTGGTGTGTTTCACCGGGCTGCGACGAAATATAGAGCTAAGTATCATCAGCATAACAGTGAAAGCTAACACCATGTTTCCTGATGATATCTCCCAAGGGTAACATGTAAAGCATGAAGAGTAGCGGCCCTAGTACTGAGCCTTGAGGTACTCCATACTGCACTTGTGATCGATATGATACCACTTCACTCACTGCTACGAATTGATGGCGGTCATATTAAGTACGATTTAAACCATGCTAATGCACTTCCATTAATGCCAACAAAGTGTTCTAGTCTATGCAAAAGAATGTTGTGGTCAATAGTGTCGAAGGCAGCACTAAGATCCAATAGCACTAATAGAGAGATAAAACCACGATCAGATGATAAGAGCAGGTCATTTGTAACTCTAAAGAGAGCAGCCTCAGTACTATGATAAGGTCTAAATCCTGACTGGAAATCCTTACAGATACCATTTTTCTCTAAGAAGGAATATAATTGTGAAGATACTACCTTTTCTAGTGTCTTGGACAGAAAAGGGAGATTCGAGATCGGTATATAATTAATTAGTTCTTTGGGGTCAAGTTGTGGTTTTTTGAACAAATGCAAGAAGTATTCAAATGTCCAGCCTAGGGAAGAGACGTATCAATGTGGTTGCTGTTCTCAAACAAGGGAACCTGTGACATCAGTAGGTGAAGCTTTCACTGCAGACTGCAGTTTTAAAGGATCCATTTTTAAAATCTGTCTTAGTTCAGGTAAATTAACAACATTAACAAGAACAAATAAATGTGTCAGTTCAGAAGTGGTCAGCAGAAGAGATTCTGCAAGAGGTAATATGTTATTCCAGTTACATGTTGATGACGTAGAGCAGCAGTTCGTAATCCTAGTCATCACGACCCCCTGCTCTGCATATCTTATATGTTTCTCTTAACACTTGTTCCATTCAACCATGAGTGCCCTGCAAAGTGTAAATCACAGGATATACTGCCATGATTCCAGTTCGAAAGGAGCGTACAATGGGGAAAATATTTATTTGAACACCTGCTGAAGTTGTCCCACTTACAAAAAAAATTAAGGGTCTGTAATTTTTATGGTAGGTTTATTTTAATGGATAGAGACATAATATCAACCAAAAAAAATCATTATATAAATGTAAGAAACTGATTTGCATTTCAGTGAGTGAAATAAGCATTTGAGCCCCTACCAACCAGCAAGAATTCTGGCTCCCACAGATTGGTTATGTGCCCATGTAAAACACAGATTAATCCTGTCACTTTAAGAAGTTACTACTAATGTCAGCTTATTTGTCCACACAATCTGTATCTCCCATTCCAACCTCCATGGGCAAAACCAAAGTGCAATCAAAGGATGTCAGAAACAAGATTGTACAAGGTTGAATGAGCTAAATGTTACGCTCGGGAACACAGGAACACGGGAGACGAAAAATCCAAATGCAGTGTGAGTTTAATGGGTATTCCAAATTCAGAATACAACAAGCAGAGGGTCAAAACCAAAAAACAATCCAAAACAAACAGGGAAAGGAACAGGAATAGGAACTATAAACTAGGAACGCGAGGAAACTGGGTGACGGAAAGTAAGGACTCCATGAAAACAAACAGAAACAGAAAGGTTAATAAAGGCAGGGTAATGACTATCAAGTGTAGACACCTGAGTGCAATTAACAGTAGTGCAATTACTGTGATGAAGGGACAAGGCTTTGTGGGAATTGTAGTTCCACCAGGGACGAATTGCTGGACATTCAGCACCACACATCTCCAGATATATTACCGGTTTTCGACTATTCTGATGTTTTGCTGGACATTCTTGTCGGCGGAGCAGCTGCGCTGATCACACGCTTCAGGAGGACGCGAAGACGGGGAAAAAGAGCTGGCACGCTCGTGAGACTCAGACACCGCTTCAAACGGTGTTACCTAGCATCCATCTGGCAAATCTCTGCTCTCTACCCAACAAAACGGACGAACTCCTTCTCTCCTGGAAAAATAAGGATTTCTCACATTCAGATGTCCATACCGGACAGCGCGCTCAATCTGCCGGGCTTTCAGCTGTTCAGAGCGGACCGCAATGCAGAATCAATGGGGAAACAAAAGGTGGAGTACAGATGTAAAGTAACAGTGTTACATGAGATGTGTTATTCAGATCTAGAAACTCTTTTCATTAACAGCAAGCTGTTGTATTCGCCGCGGGAGTTTCACTCGTTCATTCTGGTGAGTGTTTACATTCCCCTGCAAGCGCACGTAAGCCTGGCTTTACAGAAATTTGCTGATCAGATCACAGAGACAGAACAACAACACCCAGACTCTAACAAAAAACACATACAATAGTTGTCTATGCAATTATATAGTTGTCTATGCAAAAACCTGTTTATTATGTTGTATTTAAAAATATCAGTACGCAACACAACTTGTTTTTTGTATGTTTTATTAAAATAGAAATAACAGAAATACTGTCCACCCCACCTTTTTTGTACATTTTTACATGAACCAAAACATTTTTATAAAATAAATGTAATGTGTGTATGATTGTGCTGTTCTCTTCTTCAAATCAGTCCAAAAGCTTCTTCAGTTTCCTTGAAACCAACATATGTTCCAGATGAGGATGGGTATCTTTCTTGTATGGCTCAATCAGCACACAATGGAATAACTTTTCTATTGTGTCTTCCCAGTTTCTCCCTTTTCAAAATCCACTCCACTATAACCCGGTACACCACCAGTCTACACTGGCTATAAAAGTAAAAAATAAAAAAAATGCATTTAAATAAATATTTACAGCCTGGATGGATGTTTTAGATCTCAGATGTTTTAGATGTTTTAGATACTGTTGGACAGTATTTTTTCTACTTCCTGCTGGCCTTGCTGTAGCTAATCGTAGCTCCGTGTAGCTGTTTTTTTTTCTTCTCTAGAATCTTTGTCTTACTATCACTCTGTTTTTTAAAGTGATAAAATATAACTTAATTCACACCATATTTCTGATATTATCAATCAATCTTATCAGATTAATTTTGATCGTTCACTTTTATTTTATATCCGTGAGTGCAGTACACCTGCATTGCATTAGCACTCGTTAGCTTGTCATTAGCGTTTTCATTCGAACCTATCGCTGTTTTCTTTTCTCCTCTCCTCTCTCTCACTCCAGTTTTTCACAAGTTCATCAAACAACTGTGGTAAGAATATTTCATCAAGCACGGTGAGTAATGGCTTCTCCTGCTATTGTTATTTGCACCTCTTGCCACATGTACAGTTAGTAATGCTAGAAACGTGGCTTTCTAAGGAAAGATTGCTATCCTAGGCAATCTAGCACACCTAGGTTCCTAACTGATGACGAAGAATTGACAGAGCAGCCGTCGAGTTTTAGACAGTGTTCTAGGTTATTACATGCAGAGTTTTTAGGTCCTATTATTAAGACCTCTGTTTTTTCAGAATTTAGCAGTAAGAAATTACTCGTCATCCAGTTTTTTGTATCGACTTTGCATCCATTAGTCTTTCAAATTGGTGTGTTTCACCGGGCTGCGACGAAATATAGAGCTAAGTATCATCAGCATAACAGTGAAAGCTAACACCATGTTTCCTGATGATATCTCCCAAGGGTAACATGTAAAGCATGAAGAGTAGTGGCCCTAGTACTGAGCCTTGAGGTACTCCATACTGCACTTGTGATCGATATGATACCACTTCACTCACTGCTACGAATTGATGGCGGTCATATTAAGTACGATTTAAACCATGCTAATGCACTTCCATTAATGCCAACAAAGTGTTCTAGTCTATGCAAAAGAATGTTGTGGTCAATAGTGTCGAAGGCAGCACTAAGATCCAATAGCACTAATAGAGAGATAAAACCACGATCAGATAATGCAGGTCATTTGTAACTCTAAAGAGAGCAGCCTCAGTACTATGATAAGGTCTAAATCCTGACTGGAAATCCTTACAGATACCATTTTTCTCTAAGAAGGAATATAATTGTGAAGATACTACCTTTTCTAGTGTCTTGGACAGAAAAGGGAGATTCGAGATCGGTATATAATTAATTAGTTCTTTGGGGTCAAGTTGTGGTTTTTTGAACAAATGCAAGAAGTATTCAAATATCCAGCCTAGGGAAGAGATGTATCAATGTGGTTGCTGTTCTCAAACAAGGGAACCTGTGACATCAGTAGGTGAAGCTTTCACTGCAGACTGCAGTTTTAAAGGATCCATTTTTAAAATCTGTCTTAGTTCAGGTAAATTAACAACATTAACAAGAACAATTAAATGTGTCAGTTCAGAAGTGGTCAGCAGAAGAGATTCTGCAAGAGGTAATATGTTATTCCAGTTACATGTTGATGACGTAGAGCAGCAGTTCGTAATCCTAGTCATCACGACCCCCTGCTCTGCATATCTTATATGTTTCTCTTAACACTTGTTCCATTCAACCATGAGTGCCCTGCAAAGTGTAAATCACAGGATATACTGCCATGATTCCAGTTCGAAAGGAGCGTACAATGGGGAAAATATTTATTTGAACACCTGCTGAAGTTGTCCCACTTACAAAAAAAATTAAGGGTCTGTAATTTTTATGGTAGGTTTATTTTAATGGATAGAGACATAATATCAACCAAAAAAAATCATTATATAAATGTAAGAAACTGATTTGCATTTCAGTGAGTGAAATAAGCATTTGAGCCCCTACCAACCAGCAAGAATTCTGGCTCCCACAGATTGGTTATGTGCCCATGTAAAACACAGATTAATCCTGTCACTTTAAGAAGTTACTACTAATGTCAGCTTATTTGTCCACACAATCTGTATCTCCCATTCCAACCTCCATGGGCAAAACCAAAGTGCAATCAAAGGATGTCAGAAACAAGATTGTACAAGGTTGAATGAGCTAAATGTTACGCTCGGGAACACAGGAACACAGGAGACGAAAAATCCAAATGCAGTGTGAGTTTAATGGGTATTCCAAATTCAGAATACAACAAGCAGAGGGTCAAAACCAAAAAACAATCCAAAACAAACAGGGAAAGGAACAGGAATAGGAACTATAAACTAGGAACGCGAGGAAACTGGGTGACGGAAAGTAAGGACTCCATGAAAACAAACAGAAACAGAAAGGTTAATAAAGGCAGGGTAATGACTATCAAGTGTAGACACCTGAGTGCAATTAACAGTAGTGCAATTACTGTGATGAAGGGACAAGGCTTTGTGGGAATTGTAGTGCCTGCGGTGAGGTGCCTATGGGGAAGTGAGACACCTAGTGGAGACCCAGGGAAACAGAGACCAGACACCGTGACACTAAAAGACCACCATCAAGAGGTTTGGTGAGAAGAAGACTAGTTTTGGTAAGATTTTTCGGAAATGGAAGATATACAACTCAACCATCAATTCAGCCTTGGTCTAGAGCTCAGTGCAAGATCTTGCCTCATGGGGTAAGGAGGATCATGAAAAAGGTGAGAAATCAGCCCCGAACTACACGCTAAGAGCTTGTTAATGATCTTAAGGCAGTTGGTACCAGTCACCAATCAAGAAAATTGTAATACACTATGCCGCAATGGACTGAAATCCTGCAGCACCCGCAAGGTCCCCCTGCTTAAGAATGCACATGTACAGGCTCATTTAAAGTTTGTCAAAGAACATCAAAATGATTCATAGAAGGCTTCAGAATTCAGAATTGAGGAGCAAATGGACGGGACCATGTACAGTAAAATCTTGGACAAGAACCTCCTTCACTGCCAGAATGTATGTATGATAATCGCTGGTGCCGATACAGGATGGCTGCCTTCGTGACATGCTCTGCAGTTGTTTTTGTTAGTTTGTCCTGTCTTTAGTTATATTCCTGCAATCAGTTCCACCAGGGACGAATTGCTGGACATTCAGCACCACACATCTCCAGATATATTACCGGTTTTCGACTATTCGTATATTTTGCTGGACATTCTTGTCGGCGGAGCAGCTGCGCTGATCACACGCTTCAGGAGGACGCGAAGACGGGGAAAAAGAGCTGGCACGCTCGTGAGACTCAGACACCGCTTCAAACGGTGTTACCTAGCATCCATCTGGCAAATCTCTGCTCTCTACCCAACAAAACGGACGAACTCCTTCTCTCCTGGAAAAATAAGGATTTCTCACATTCAGATGCTCTGTGTTTCACGGAAAACTGGTAGAATGACACCATACCGGACAGCACGCTCAATCTGCCGGGCTTTCAGCTGTTCAGAGCGGACCGCAATGCAGAATCAATGGGGAAACAAAAGGTGGAGTACAGATGTAAAGTAACAGTGTTACATGAGATGTGTTATTCAGATCTAGAAACTCTTTTCATTAACAGCAAGCTGTTGTATTCGCCGCGGGAGTTTCACTCGTTCATTCTGGTGAGTGTTTACATTCCCCTGCAAGCGCACGTAAGCCTGGCTTTACAGAAATTTGCTGATCAGATCACAGAGACAGAACAACAACACCCAGACTCTAACAAAAAACACATACAATAGTTGTCTATGCAATTATATAGTTGTCTATGCAAAAACCTGTTTATTATGTTGTATTTAAAAATATCAGTACACAACACAACTTGTTTTTTGTATGTTTTATTAAAATAGAAATAACAGAAACACTGTCCATCCCACCTTTTTTGTACATTTTTACATGAACCAAAACATTTTTATAAAATAAATGTAATGTGTGTATGATTGTGCTGTTCTCTTCTTCAAATCAGTCCAAAAGCTTCTTCAGTTTCCTTGAAACCAACATATGTTCCAGATGAGGATGGGTATCTTTCTTGTATGGCTCAATCAGCACACAATGGAATAACTTTTCTATTGTGTCTTCCCAGTTTCTCCCTTTTCAAAATCCACTCCACTATAACCCGGTACACCACCAGTCTACACTGGCTATAAAAGTAAAAAATAAAAAAAATGCATTTAAATAAATATTTACAGCCTGGATGGATGTTTTAGATCTCAGATGTTTTAGATGTTTTAGATACTGTTGGACAGTATTTTTTCTACTTCCTGCTGGCCTTGCTGTAGCTAATCGTAGCTCCGTGTAGCTGTTTTTTTTTCTTCTCTAGAATCTTTGTCTTACTATCACTCTCTGTTTTTTAAAGTGATAAAATATAACTTAATTCACACCATATTTCTGATATTATCAATCAATCTTATCAGATTAATTTTGATCGTTCACTTTTATTTTATATCCGTGAGTGCAGTACACCTGCATTGCATTAGCACTCGTTAGCTTGTCATTAGCGTTTTCATTCGAACCTATCGCTGTTTTCTTTTCTCCTCTCCTCTCTCTCACTCCAGTTTTTCACAAGTTCATCAAACAACTGTGGTAAGAATATTTCATCAAGCACGGTGAGTAATGGCTTCTCCTGCTATTGTTATTTGCACCTCTTGCCACATGTACAGTTTATCTACAGTACAGACCAAAAGTTTGGACACACCTTCTCATTCAAAGAGTTTTCTTTATTTTCATGACTATGAAAATTGTAGATTCACACTGAAGGCATCAAAACTATGAATTAACACATGTGGAATTATATATGGAATTATATTCATAACAAAAAGTGTGAAACAACTGAAAATATGTCATATTCTAGGTTCTTCAAAGTAGCCACCGTTTGCTTTGATTACTGCTTTGCACACTCTTGGCATTCTCTTGATGAGCTTCAAGAGGTAGTCACCTGAAATGGTCTTCCAACAGTCTTGAAGGAGTTCCCCGAGAGATGCTTAGCACTTGTTGGCCCTTTTGCCTTCAGTCTGCGGTCCAGCTCACCCCTAAACCATCTCGACTGGGTTCAGGTCCAGTGACTGTGGAGGCCAGGTCATCTGGCGCAGCAACCCAACACTCTCCTTCTTGGTCAAATAGCCCTTGATGCCTTCAGTGTGACTCTACAATTTTCATAGTCATGAAAATAAAGAAAACTCTTTGAATGAGAAGGTGTATTCAAACTTTTGGTCTGTACTGTATCTCTGTCGCAGATGAGCGATTCAAGATACGGCTTTGGATGTGTCTAGCTCAGGGATTCCTGTACATTGTTTGGTTCCGGCAACAGAGCCCCTGCTGCAGGGGAACTGAGTGACAGTTAGGCAGCGTAGTTGTGGGTCAAAACACCGCTCTTCTGTTCCGATAGAAACATTAAACAGGTTCTCCCCACTCAGTGATGCACCCACTGAGAAACCTGATGAAAGTGCTCTTGTTATTTGGTGATTCTATTGTATGGAACGTGAATATAGAGACACCAGCCACCATAGTCAAATGTTTACCGGGAGCCAGAGCGCCTGACATCTTGGCAAATTTAAAAGTGCTGGCTAATGCTAAACGTTAATACAGTAAGATTGTTATTCCTGCCGGCGCTAATGATGTTCGACTTCGCCAGTCGAAAATCACTAAAAATAACATTAAAGAGGTGTGTGAACTTGCAAGCACGATGTCAGACACTGTAATATGCTCTGGTCCCCTCCCTGCTTACCGTGGTGACGAGATGCATAGCAGATTGTCATCACTCAATGGCTGAATGTCTAAGTGGTGCCCACAGAATAACATAGGTTTCATAGGTTTTATTAAAGAGTTTGGTGATTTAACATCCGACATAGTTCTGGCTTCAGATAAAGTTTTAATAGTTGGTGATTTTAATATCCATGTTGATAATGAAAAAGAAGCATTTATAGACATTCTGAACTCTATTGGGGTTAGACAACACGTTTCAGGACCTACTCATTGTCGAAATCATACTCTAGATTTAATACTGTCACATGGAATTGATGTTGAAAGTGTTGAAATTATGCAGCCAAGTGATGATATCTCAGATCATTATTTAGTTTTGTACAAACTTTATATAGCCAAAATTGTAAATAATAATTCTTGTTACAAGTATGGAAGAACCATCACTTCTACCACAAAAGACTGCTTTTTAAGTTATTTTCCTGATGTATCCAAATTCCTTAGCATATCCAAAACCTAAGAACAACTTGATGATGTAACAAAAACTATGCTCTCTTTTCTAGCATTTTAAATACAGTTGCTCCTTTACGCTTAAGGAAGGTTAAGGAAACCAGTATGACACCATGGTATAATGAGCATACTCGCACCCTAAAGAGAGCAGCACGGAAAATGGAGCGCAGCTGGAGGAAAACAAAACTAGAGGTATTTGGTATTGCTTGGCGGGAAAGTAACCTATCCTACAGAAAAGCATTAAAAACTGCTAGATCTGATTACTTTTCTTCTCTTTTAGAAGAAAACAAACATAACCCCAGGTATTTATTCAACACAGTGGCTAAATTAATGAAAAATAAAGCCTCAACAAGTGTTGACATTTCCCAACATCACAGCAGTAAAGACTTTATGAACTACTTTACTTCTAAAATCGATTACTATTATTACCATTCAGCCATCAGCTACAGTAACGCATCAGACAGTGCACTATAGACCCCCTGAGGAACAGTTCCACTCATTCTCTACTATAGGAAAGGAAAAATTGTATAAACTTGTTAAATCATCTAAACCAACAACATGTATTTTAGACCCTATACCATCTAAGCTCCTAAAAGAGGTGCTTCCAGAAGTCATAGATCCTCTTCTGACTATTATTAATTCCTCATTGACTTTAGGATATGTCCCCAAAACCTTCAAACTGGCTATTATTAAGCCTCTCATCAAAAAACCACAACTTGACCCCAAAGAACTAGTTAATTATAGACCAATCTCGAATCTCCCTTTTCTGTCCAAGATACTAGAAATGGTGGTATCCTCACAATTATATTCCTTCTTAGAGAAAAATGGTATATGTGAGGATTTCCAGTCAGGATTTAGACCATATCATAGTACTGAGTCATAGTATAGTGCTGCGTTTGACACAATTGACCACAACATTATTTTGCATACACTTGAACACTTTTCACTATTTCTTCGCGGCCCGGTGAAACACACCAATTTGAAAATCTAATGGAATGCATAGTCGATATAAAAAACTGGATGACGAGTAATTTCTTACTGCTAAATTCTGAAAAAACAGAGGTGTTAATTATAGGACCTAAAAACTCTGCATGTAATAACCTAGAACACTGTCTAAGACTTGATGGCTGCTCTGTCAATTCTTCGTCATCAGTTAGGAACCCAGGGGTGCTATTTGATCGCAATCTTTCCTTAGAAAGCCACGTTTCTAGCATTTGTAAAACTGCATTTTTCCATCTAAAAAATATATTTAAATTACGGCCTATGCTCTAAATGTCAAATGCAGGAATGTTAATCCATGCATTTATGACCTCAAGGTTAGATTATTGTAATGCTTTATTGGGTGGTTGTTCTGCACGCTTAGTAAACAAACTACAGCTAGTCCAAAATGCAGCAGCAAGAGTTCTTACTAGAACCAGGAAGTATGACCATATTAGCCCGGTCCTGTCAACACTGCACTGGCTCCCTATCAAACATCGTATACAGTAGATTTTAAAATATTGCTTATTACTTATAAAGCTCTGAATGGATTATCACCTCAGTATTTGAATGAGCTCCTTTTACATTATAATCCTCTACGTCCGCTACGTTTTCAAAGCTCAGGTAATTTGATAATACCTAGAATATCAAAATCAACTGCGGGCAGCAGATCCTTTTCCTATTTGGCGCCTAAACTCTGGAATAACCTACCTAACATTGTTTGGGAGGCAAACACACTCTTGCAGTTTAAATCTAGATTAAAGACCCATCTCTTTAACCTGGCTTACACATAACATACTAATAAGCTTTTAATATCCAAATTGGGTAAAGGATTTTTAGGCTGCATTAATTAGGTAAACCGGAACCGGGAACACTTCCCATACCACCCGATGTACTTGCTACATCATTAGAAGAATGGCATCTACGCTAATATTAGTCTGTTTCTCTCTTATTCCGAGGTCACCGTAGCCACCAGATCCAGTCTGTATCCAGATCAGAGGGTCACTGCAGTCACCCGGATCCAGTACATATCCAGACCAGATGGTGGATCAGCACCTAGAAAGGACCTCTACATCCCTGAAAGACAGCGGAGACCAGGACAACTAGAGCCCCAGATACAGATCCCCTGTAAAGACCTTGTCTCAGACGACCACCAGGACAAGACCACAGGAAACAGATGATTCTTCTGCACAATCTGACTTTGCTGCAGCCTGGAATTGAACTACTGGTTTCGTCTGGTCAGAGGAGAACTGACCCCCCAACTGAGCCTGGTTTTTCCCAAGGTTTTTTTTTCTCCATTCTGTCACCGATGGAGTTTCGGTTCCTTGCCGCTGTCGCCTCAGGCTTGCTTAGTTGGGGTCACTTCATCTACAGCGATATCGTTGACTTGATTGCAAATAAATGCACAGACACCATTTAAACTGAACAGAGATGAAATCACTGAATTCTATGATGAACTGCCTTTAACTGTCATTTTACATTATTGACACACTGTTTTGCTAATGAATGTTGTTCAGTTGCTTTGACGCAATGTATTTTGTTTAAAGCGCTATATAAATAAAGGTGACTTGACTTGACTTGACTCACTGCTCCACTCAAACCTTATAAACAGGATTAAGGATAAATTACATATTTAATTTCAGTTGTTTATCAGTTTATTAGTCTGCTGCTAAGTCTGCTAAGGCTACTTATTTTTCTGATTTAATAAAAAACAAAAATTTCTACCCCTAAAGTTCTGTTTTCAATTATTAATTATGTTGTCAATCTTTCTGTTAACAGAGTGCCTGTTGCCTCTGATGCTCTATGTGAAAGATTCTTGAGACAATTCATTGATAAAATCTCTAATTTGAGACCCAAAGTCTGTTCTCTCTATACTGAACCCCCTCTTATCCTGTTTCTTGGGATGATATTGAACCCATTTCCTTACAAACACTCAAAGACATCATTGCTTATATGAAATCATATTTTTTGTCCTCATGACATTATACATATTCAGCAAGAATTCATGTTAAACATATTTAGCTATGGCTTGATCAGGTTATAATGACTGCAAGACTCGAGCGGGATGTTAAAGGCTAAGGAGTTTGTCTGTTTCTTTTACTGATTACTGATTACGCAATCGCTTTAGCAATAATGCATTCAAACAAATGTAATCTTACAGTGCTACTACATTATCAGTAGGCTATTTGATTTTGAAATCTTGAAGAAATTAATCGATCTGTTAAGATAAAATAACTGACAAAAATGTAATGTTATTTTCCTCACATTTTCACAGCAGAAAGCAGCAATTAAAGATTTAATGCTTACAATGTTATTAGTTTGGCACGTGATAGGGAAAACAAGTTTACACCCAATAGCCTAAGCCTCTTTGAGACTCCTCTGTTATTTTTATTTTTTCATAGTATCAGTGAGGGCGGAGCTGATGCTCTGAGCGCGGAAGGAAGTTGTTGCTGCTCTAGCTACTCTCACAGACTCTGCTGCCATAAATAATACGATGATATGCCGATGCAGTCAATACAGATATTTAATAAAAACATTAAAAACAAGCAGGGCTGTAACATAACCCATTAAAAAAACGCACGCCAGGTCTACACCGGACACGAGTGGCGTGATCCGACAAAAGACAACAGAACCCAGTGATGGATACACTGGACACCAGGGGCGATTCTAGGATTTTGATTTGAGGGGGGCTCAGCCCCCAATAAGGGTATGATTAAAAAAATATTATTTGACTATTAGGGTAGGGTGGTATGCTACTAACCTTACTGACTGAGCCATATACAAGACTGTAATAAAAAAATAATTATTGGATGTGACCACTAGAAAATAGGGAATGTCGATTTTTTTTTTTTTTTACAATGAAGACCTCCTGATTCATTCACTGTACAAACACACGCACACATGTTTCCAGTACAAACACAACATTTTACTGTTTGCATTTCTATGCTCACATACAAACCTCAGATAGGAATTTTTTCCTTTGACGATACCACTGCTTTTTCTTATAAAATGTACAGGGAAATTGGCAGACAATTAAAGCAATGTCAGGGTTCAATGACTGAAATGAATCTTGGGAACACAGTGGTATTGTGTGTGTGAGAGGCTGTCTATGTTCTATTCTCACCTGACTGTTGCTCATTTGCAGACCTACTCCCGCACGACAAGAAACAATGTTGTATATCCATCTACAATGAAATATAAATTATTTTAGTTTTTTAGCTTTTTAGCCTTTATAATCAACAATACGGTTGGATATTCATAAAGTCACCCCATGAAAATTGATGTCATTTTAAGTATTTTAACTAGCCAGCTAATATTCATTAAGAATATAGACAAACCATGTATTAATGTAATTGTCTATTGGCAATATGATTAATCTGTTCTATATTTATTTCTATTTATTAAAAATAACTGAATTATCAATTTGCCACTTCTATAAGTCAAGTACAAATCTATTATAAATAGTATAAATCAAGAAAATCAAAAATCCCTTTACTCTACGCTTACTTTAATTTATGTATCATGACACTCCTCCTGATTCATTATTACTTAATACAAAACTATATTTAATAATACAAAACAAAATAACTCCACATTCTCTCTCTGGGCCATCTAGTGCTTTCAGACAATGATGTGTGTCTTTAATAATTTCTGTGCATGGCTGCATAATGTCAAAATACATAATAATATGTCTGTAATTTTAAAAAGTAAATGAAAATAAATCATGGTCGTTTTCTGAATCTAAAGTATATTTTCATGGGTGTTAATCACTTCATTTTTGTAGGAATAAAAAACAACTACCACACAAGGGCTGAAGGTGAACGCAGCAAAACGTATTGGTATTGGATGAGAAACCAAGCCGTCCCGTGTGCTCCCAATGCTCCAGTAACATTACATTATGTAAACTGCAATGCATTTATGACAAAGAACTGCACCGATGCAGATGTAATATCATAGCATTAGCAATCTATCAATAAATGCACGCACACACGACACACACCTTGTACTCTCTGATGTTCGCTCTGCTCGGCGCCCCTGCAGAAGTGCAGAATTGAAAAATGCGCTAAATCCAAGCAGACTCAGATAAGGGGAGGAGCCGAAACTTGACGCAGCTTGCCGCCGTTTCAAATGAGTTTTTTTTAAAGGGGACTGAAGCGATCAAAAATGTATTAATCAAATATTTTTTTAGGGGGGCTGGGCAGAAGTTTAGGGGGGCTGAAGCCCCCCTAAAAAGGGCCTAGTGACGCCCTTGCTGGACACGATCCCCATCAGTGAACTGATGCTCGTTCTGTTTATGACGAAATGTTCTGACACTACGTTCAGATGATTTGACACTGAAGTGTGATGTCATCAAGTTTAGACACACTTTTAGCGCAGCGGGTCACAGATGACAACTCTCACATCAGGTGTAGACACAGACAGTGTCTGCTCTATTTACAAATAAGTTATATAAGAAAAAAAAAAAACCTAAACCAGCGGCATAACGAGATGGAAATATAGACTAGAAAATATATTTCCACTTGCTCTGTCCTCCGTCCATGACACTGACTCACTGCGGAGCTGCAGTTTGAATCTGAACAGCTCTTAACGCTGAGTGGATGGTTAGATGCATGATGGGCTAGTATAAAAAAAAAAAATTAATAATAATAATAAAATAAAGGTCTTTACAGCATTAAGGTAATAACATTATAGTTTTTTTATCATCTTGTCTCAGTTATAAATTTATAAATATATTAAAACTTGTTTCGAAAAATTTCTTTGTCATTTGAATATTGATTTTAAAATCGATTTAAATCATAAATCGGATTTTTTTTTTTTAGGCCATATGCTATCGCCCAGCACTAAAAGCAAGTAAAGAAGGCTCCCTTTAAAATCACTTAAGTTGTCAGTTAATAAAGCTTTTTTACATTGTGTGCATTTTGTTGATTATAATGAGAGAACTTGAGTTTAACAATGAGGACGGTATATTATCCCGTCCATTCTT
The DNA here is from genome assembly GCF_963082965.1 of Carassius carassius. Taxonomy (NCBI): domain Eukaryota; kingdom Metazoa; phylum Chordata; class Actinopteri; order Cypriniformes; family Cyprinidae; genus Carassius; species Carassius carassius. The sequence continues at coordinate 24,084,099 of NC_081798.1, forward strand.
TAGAGTTTCAAAGATTTAGCCAAATCCTGCAGGTTTTATATATTCGTTTCTTGTTTTAGGATAATTAGGCATAAATAATGAGAACGAAATTGTACAGTGCTTAACGTTTAAACATGCAACAATTTCTTAATCAGTTTACAGACAAATGTCTTTTTCCCAAGAAGTTATCTGTCAAAATAAAAGACATGTAACGAATAACAAAAATGCATGTTGTTTTATTAAAGGAATTTTAAAATATAAATTAAAATATAGGCATAATACATGAAAATATTGACATTGCATATTAATCCATGTAGCCTACCACCCTAAAATAGGGTACCTCTTTTAATGCTCCGATGCAAAGTAAACCACAATTTCTTTTGAATAATATAATAACACATAATTCATATAATATAAATAATACTGCACACCTTTTAAATGTATCAAATCTAAAATATGGTTTAATACCATGTAGCTTAGAGAAAATATAAGCACAGGCTCAGGCACAGGCTTGACATTTATCTTGCTTGAATTTGTTCTAAGAAATGCACATAACTTTAGTACCAAAGTACCAAACTTTCATCTGTGAATATTACATATTAAATATTTTAACTATAGTGTTTTTCTTTCTTTTTCCGTGACTGAAGCCGTCAAATGTAACACATCAGCAAGGCAAAACTGACATCTATTTGCGAAAATGTGCTTTGATGCGCTTGTTTGATATCTTGTGATTAAAATCGCAACTCAGCGGTCTAAAGCTGCAAATGCACTTTACAAATGCTGCGGCGGCGGTACGTGCTGTGGTAAAAGAGGCGTTTTCGATGTCTACCTACTGTACATCCTAATTTTTTTTCATTCATTGTTGACTCTGTTGTTCCAGGTTTGGTGTATTTTTTTTCAATAAGTGCCTTTAACTGGCTTTAACTGGCTCTGTTCCTGCTTCTCTTCAAAGTCAAAGTCTGCTTTATTGTCAATTCTGCCACATGTACAGCACATACATACAGAGAATTGAAATTGCGTTACTCTCAGACCGTTGGTGGTGTTGGAAACTCAGAAACGAAGACCAGGAGACTCTTGGGTAATCTTTAGAATAATTCTTTATTGAGAACGCTCTGTGTGGCGCTGCAGTCATCAAAAGTCTAACTAGTGTGACGGGAGGAGCACAAGACAGACACAGTGGGCATGGCGTCAGGCCTCAGAGAGGCTTTTATTAACAGAAAATCAAATAAAAAGGGATAAAGGTGGCCAAAGGGGAAGAGTGTCCAAAATATACAGGGAATCTGGTGTCCTCGTCATGCTGCGGGGTTCGTGTGGGTCGGGCAGTGTTCATGGCGGAAGGGTCCAGGTAAGGGTCGGAGTCCGGCAGCCGCACGCGCTCCCCTCTTCGGTCTGGGGCGCGAGGGGCGGCAGCTTCCCCTAGCGGCCGCATCACTCTCGTTGGCCGCGGCGCTGGCAGGGGATAGATGGCCCGGCATCCTGGCCCGACGGCCGTGTAAACGGGTGCGGTTGCCATCCGGATAGCGGGTCCGGCAGCTCACGTCTCTAGTGGCGCAGGAGTCCCTTGACGCACCCTTCCTGGACCCTGGCGGTGATAAAGCGCCATTTCCTTCAGGTGTGCCCCATCACACGCCGCCAGCCCTGACTAGTCCAGCGCCCCTCCTCTCACACACCCACTCCAGTCGGGAGCCTGGTGAAGGGCGGCGATTTAGGACGGGGTGCCGGTGACAATCAGGGAGGAGGCAGCTGACTCGTCACACTAGGCATTAATACATTGTAGTTTATATACATTTCAAGGGGGTGGGATACACAGAGGTGGAGACAACCTAAGCAAAGCATGCAAATGCAATACAGGGATAGGCCCAACATTAGAAAACTCCCAGCTTTGATCTCATCAGCATAACAGTGTCATTCAAATACAGAGGTGTCTGAAAGTATCGCCCATACCTTCACATTATCATAAGCCCCTTTCACACTGCACGTCGGACCCGGCAAATTGCCGGAATATTGCCAGGTCGCCTTCTGTGTGAAAGCAAACACGTCCCGGGATTGATTCCGGCATTGAACCCGGGTCGGGGACCTAGTAACGTTGCCGGGTTCAATCCTGGGACGAGCGATGTGTGAACAAAAGCCAGAGCCGTGTCGTAGTGATGACCAGTGTTGGGAAGGTTACTTTGGAAATGTAATAGGTTACAGATTACAAGTTACCCTGTTTAAAATGTAATAGTAGTGTAACTTTTTCAATTACTTTATTGAGTTGCTGTCTGTTCAATCTATAGTTCTGTGGTATTGATCATGGGTGTATCCGAAAGCTCCCCTTATACCCTCATTCACTATCCCCTACATTAAGCCACTATTTCAGTTCACTTGAAGGAATGAATTAAAACTAGTGAATGAGTGCACTGGAAGGACTGCCGCTTTTGCATAGTTTGTGTTTGTTGTTTAATAACCATTTGAAACTGGCAAACTAGCAGCTCCAGTAGTAAAATTAAAAGATTTATCTTGAACTGTGTCATGGAAATTATGGGTAAACCCTGGTTAAATTGTTTAATAATGAATTTGCAATGAATTTGTACCCGTGTAATTATGCTGTATGCAGTAGATGAGTGTTTTGTAAAAGGAATGGAAGGATGATTCAGGTGCGGCCACCATATTTAGGCGAGACACTGGAATTCATTCAGTGTGTGACTCTCACAGTGCATTATGGGTATTCTCTAGCCATTGAGCAGTAATTTTGCATTGTGGGATTGAATGAGCGCACTCTAGAACATCCACTATGGTTTCGGACACCACTACAAATCACTGTCCCCTCAAATAGTGCCCTATTGAAGGGTATAGGGGGCTATTTCAGATACAGCCCATGTTTACATGCTGTGTCACATTGCTTTCTATTTTGAGTTCTTTAAAAGAAAAAAGAGTTTGTTTTATATTTTTGTTCTTTTAAAAGAGTTGGTTTTATTTTTATCATCATCTTCATCCTTGGACTTTATGTGACCATTCTTTTTTTTTCTGGTTTTTGTGTCCTTAATTTGTGGAAAGATGAATAAGTACTTTCTTATATCTTTTCAATGGCCTACGGAAACCCTGTAGTAGTTTCTTCCACAGACCAATTGTTTTGTGTCATTACACATCAATTGTCACGAGCCGCAGGGTTTAATTTGGATTTTTCTGTGCATGTTTTTTTTATTCTCATAGATTCTGTTTCATTTGTTCCATTTGCCATGCATTGTACGACTGAGAGACTGCAACGACTGAAGCTAAAAATCATAATTTGTGTTCTACTGAAGAAGTCACCTACATCTTGAAAGACCTGGAGGTAAGCAGATAAACATCAAATTTTTATTTTTGGGTGAACCAGCTTGCAGCACCCTCTGTTGGTGAAAATAATCACTATATGATTTCTCTGGCAACAAAAGCTATATGTTGTTTGGGCTTTTTATAGTGTATTTGCAGTAGCCTAGGTGATCAAAATGCCAACTCTTTGCTCTGCATTTTACCCATCCACGTGCACACACAGCAGTGAACACACAGTGAGCAGCCAATGCTGCAGCGCCCAGGGAGCAGTTGGGGGTTTGATGCCTTGCTCAAGGGTCTCACCTTAGTCGTGGTATTACAGGTGGAGAGAGTGCTATTTATTTACTCCCCCCACCTACCATTCCTTCCAGATGTGAGATTTGAACTCACAACCTTTGTGTTACAAGTCAGACTCTGTATCCATTAGGCCCAATTGCCCCGATTGTATTTGTGGGATGTAACGGATATGCAGTTCATGGGTTCTGAACTAATGAATCACGGTTCGTTGAATCTAAAGCAATGCAAACCCAAAGCTTGTAGATTTTGAATTCAGGCATATAAACCCAACTCTCTCTAAACTAAATGCCTGGCCTGGCGCCAGCCTGGCCGGATTTAAATTATTTACGACACTCTGGACGAGAAATTCCAAAGTCACGTGAGCAGCCTCAAAGGAGAAACACATTCCACAGCACACACACACATAAGTACACACACACACAAACAAACTTTTCTTTACGCTCTTTATGTAAGTCCTTAATAATATGTATTTTGAATATGTTTGTGTGTTGCATAAAATGGTTAATCCTGTTATGCGAGGATTATAAGTTGCTGACTTGTAAATGGGAAATGTTTTTGGAATGAATGTTCTCACGAAGAGTCATGATTCTGTAAACCTACCCCCCTGACCAGGTGAGTATCTGCAATTTTATCGTGTGTTAATCAAACTTTAAATGTGTGTAATTCTGCATATGAATGTAACGTCGTGTTTCTATCAGTTATATATGTTATTTTTGATATCTGTTTAATCGTCATGCTTTGACAGACTCACTTATATAAAGGAAATTAATGCAAAAAGTATTAATCTGGAATTACTAACTTGCTAGAATATCACTGCTGAAATCTGATAAGCCATAACTTATTAGAGTGGGTGGTTCCCCAGAGACAAAGGAACGTTTTTCCAGCTTCAGATCGCGGATTGTTGGATCATTGGTTGTTCATGCAAACAGAGGCGTGAACCAAGCAAGCCATAAGAACTGACCCAGGAAGCTCCTCTCCTCTTGTTGTTCTTGCTCTTCTTCGCGCTCTTGGTCCACTCTTCTATCGCCGTTGATCTCAGCACGGCGGCTGAGAGAACAGCCGTTCTCATGGCTCCTTCGGGAGCTTTCACCTCCGTAGTTTTCATTTCTTTTACTTACTAAGTTCCTCTCTACACGAGGAAGACGAATCATTACGTTTGTTGGACCTTTCAAATATCGCGCGATTCCGCAGCAGCCCCGGAAGACAAGAAAGAAAACGCCTAGCTACAAAGGACCACGCTCACACGCACGCTGGTCTGGCGAGTCACAAAGTGACCACATGCAAGTATCATTCTCTATGGAGATTTAAATGCTGCTTAAAGTTGTCTATTACCTTTTCAAGGTGATTTGATTCGTTGTTGTCTTTCAAGGGTTACTGTCTGTGAGTTTGCATAACTGAGCGCGTGATTCTGTGATCGCGCTTAATTCTCTCACCTCTCTCTCTCATCCTCTCTCACTCATTCTCTCTCTCTCTCTCTCTCTCCCTCATTTGGATTCCGTTATGTCTTGTACAATGTTTACTGTCTGTATTGTCGTACGCGTATTTACTCTGTGTGATTTGTAGTTTGATGTATTATTAGTTCAATTATTAAAAACCAATATATATGCATGATTGCCTCTGTCGCTCACATCACGAGTCAATGAAATGTCTGATCTTTAGCTACAAGTGCTTTACTTTTTAGTAACCGAAATTTCATAGTGATAGGATAATGTTTTCATGGCCAGAGAATATTTTTCCTTGAATTATAAGAAGTGATATCTTTATTGAAAGTTGATAAGTTAATCTTATGGCCGTTTGCTGGACAAACCACTGTTTGATTTGTAGTAATTTACAGTAAGAGATATCACTATAATTGATATGAAGAATGGAATATTAACATATTAATGAGTGAATTACAGTACCTTGTAATGAGTTATTGATGTATACAATTGACCTATTTTTCATCTTCAATAATTTTAATGTAACTGTCATATAAGATATATATATATTAATCATATTCCTGATTAATTATAAAAATTCCCTATATATCATTTGAGTTAATTATAATGTATTGTACAACCCAGTGCGGCTACAGGGGTGTTTTGAACATACTATAAAATGGGGACAAAAAACAGGTGCTGTCCCCAGAAATGTCCTTATTTTACAGCACATTCAAAACATCTCACAAATACAATATGTGCTTCACATTTTTGGTAACTAAGTAGTAAAGGAGACATTACTTTATAAAGACACATGCTCTCAAGGCTCCATAGTGAGCTCATTTTAGATTAGAAAATACATATAAATTCAGGTTAAAATCCTTTTATATGATGCATATTTTGTATAACTGGAACTATTGATGAGCATTGGCGGACAGTATAATAGCCTTTATGCATGTGTTTTTAGGTTAATTTTTGTACGATTTTTGGAAGATGGAGAGACAAATCTGTACTTATTTCAGAAAGTATTGATGATAGTGATATGAGTGCATCAGACAATCAGGTTGTAGTGATAAAACAAGTTGTTGAGGACCAAGGAGGGTGAAGGCAGTAATGAAGAATAGTGTAACAAAGAGTCAGAGACGTTCGGATCCATATGCAGTACTTTATTTTCAAGAATGGTTAAACAGGCAGAGATCAGTGTCAGGTATGTCAGGGGATATCCAATATCAGCAACACAAACAAGCAGAGGTCGGGGCAGGCAGCAGAGAATCACAGTTGGTATACAAAATCCAAGATCAAACACAGAAGGAACAAACACAGGGAAAACACTCGGAAATGCAAGACAGAACTAAACAAGATTTTGCAATCATTGAGAGTCCCTTGATTTCGATTGATTTTTGATTGGTTCAGTTCCGAAAAGTTGCTGTGTTTGGTTCTGCACCTTTAATAAGTTAAAAAACTTGATCTGAATATTTATATGCCTAATAAACAGACTACCGGAGGTAGCACTGAGTAGCACACATTATCAGAACTCTGACAGTAGTTATGGATGAACAAAATATGAAACATATCAAGCTTAATATTCATATTTATATGCACTCAAGATAGGCTACACTACTTATCCTGCAATTATCTGTCATTAGTCCCGTTCCCCTACAGTTCTGATGGAGCTTACAGTAACCCTCCTTCCCATCACAATCAAATAAATCTCACTTCCTGATATTTTGTTATGTCATAATCTATTAAAACATTTTCATATTATTATACACAATTCCTTATGAAAATTAGCAATGATGTTACTATAGTAAAAGTGTATATATATATACATTTTTTTTTTTTTTTTTAATTTCTCACTGTTTTTATTACCAGTTGTAGCCTATAACCACAATTTTACTACAAATACCATAGTTAAATTATGGTTAGTGTAGCAAAATGTTGTTTTTACCATGGTTTAACTATAGTAACCAATAACCATGTTTCTTGGTTGTAACCACAGTTCATTTCACAGGGATATGGTCAAGACTACATGTTGTTAAAATGTTGTTCCAGGGTCAACAAAATATGTTGACTTAGGAACACATCTAACTTAGCAAAATCAGGACGTTTGGGCAGATATATATTATAAGCTGTGCCAACGAACACAGAGGTGAGAGATGTCTCCAAAAGACTCGGCTAATATTTCTCTGTGTCCCTTCCAGACAGCAGCGTGTGACCGCCAGCCCTCATCAGACATGGATTTCACGGACCCACACAGCACTGTGCACCGAGAGAGAGAGAGAAAGAGAGAGGAAGGCCAAGCACTGGAAACCCTTCACGTTTATCAATAAAAATCCACCCTTCGGGGAACTCACCTTGATCCTCGTGTCGTGTACTTCTTCACCCCGTCACTATATATCTTTGGTATCTACTCTGAAGGCAACTTGAGTGAAACAGCTCCATATTTCACAAAGAACATACACAAGACCTGAACCAGAAGTGGCACAACCTTTTCCAAAGAATATGAAAGCTTGTTGTACAAAATAACCCCATTACGCTTTCAACAATTGCACTTGAAGAGAGCACATACGTTGTCAAAATGAGCCTAAAATGCAAAAATATAAGCATAATTGGGAATGATGAATTTCCAAAAGCACAAACATAAAATAACATTTGAAAAAAATAATAATAATAAAAAAAAAATTGAAACATGAAATATATTCAGCGTTTGTTTTTGAACCAATTAGGGTAAATTTATTTATTTGACTTTTTACTTTTTTTTTTTTATAAAAATTTAAAAACAGAAAAAGTTATTGATTATGTTAACAATACTGTTATAAATTGCACTCGAAAGTTCATGTGTAGTTTCTGTCTGTATTTCATTTGAGGATGTCAGTATTCCCTTCCAGAGCTGCTGTTTAATACTGTCGTCCATCCACATATATCTTCCTTTTAAGGATGCTTCACAGGTTTTCAGTAGGTTTGAGGTCAGCGGATGATGGTGGCCACACCATGATTCTTTCTACTTTTATGCAACCAAGGGTCAATAGTGTTCTTTGCAGCATGGGAGGATGCATTGTCCTGCATAAAAATCATTAAATCATTTCATTTTGAAGGGTATGACTCTCCTTTTATATAATTTGTTAAAAAACCACAACGGACCTTCTATCTCACTTCCCAATATTCCCGCCCAAATCATAACTCCACCACCCCCTTGCTGACATCACAAACATGATGGCCATTCCATTCACCAACCATCCAGAACTTTGTCCATCTGGACAATCCAGCGTAGCACAGCATTCCTCAGTGAAAGGAACTGTTTGAAAATAAGTCTTCATGACTTTCTGTGTCCACTGCAAATCTTTATCTTTGTGAGCTTTGGTTAGAGGTGGCCAAATGATGCTTAATGCATGATTGCCATCCTCTGGAGAATCGAGGGGTTAGTTTCATTTGGACCAATCAGACACACAACTATTTGTTACATTTAACAAATAATATCTAATGCCTCATCATCTATCCAAAGGGTCTATGGACCCTTCCCCCAAAAGGAAACTATCACTACATCAAAAAGGACAGAACAGGCCTCTGGTTCCCTTGCAACCATAGGCACACTACTGTATCTGATAACACTAGGTTTACAATGCCAAGGAATGTTGCTAAGCCACTCTTAACTCAAGTCTCTCAAAAACAGACACATAATGCACATAAAAAGGAACTCTTCTCTAATTAATTCATAGAAGAACCTTGAATTAATTCACATATACTTTAGAGCATTGTGTATGCTGTTACTGTTCTTGTATATTGTGCTTTATGTATTTTATATGCTTTATACATGCTTATGATGGATCACTAGTTAATATAACCTCATCTATATGATGTTTGGTATCTATGAGTTTGTATTTTCATGATCCAAATGGAGTGTATATTATATGTTGATGCAACACATTAGTTTTATAAGAATCTTAAAGATTCTTCTCTTGACCCCCCCCCCCCCCCCCCAATCTAATTTCATATGCAAGACACCATACTAGGAACAAAGAGTTGTAAAACTTCCCTTCAAAAGGTACCATTCCTCATTGGCTCACTCAAATACTGAAATACTGAGGGTGTGACATCATGATCCTATATAGGTCACTGATCACCAGATCAGGGCGGTTCTTCTAGATTCAGGAATTCCAGGAGAAGATGCTGAACTAAGAGCTTTAAAAACCACACTAAACTTCTGCCAGGCTTTGGTCTTGACTATTCATTCATCAAGATCCTCTGATTTGAACTGGTCTCATCAATTCACTTCAGCAGAGACCAACTGGAGCCCCAAAGTGCATCAGGACTCTTTATCAAACAGGCGAGACTTTCAAGTATCAAGCTTAGTCTTGTTAATTGTTACATTAAGTATCATATGCACCTTTTATGCTAATAAACCATACAGAATGAGTTTTTTTTTTTTGAGAAAGTAAAAATTCACAAAGTTTCCTGTGAGGGTTAAGGTTAGGTGTAGGGTTGTTGTAGGGCCATAGAATATACAGTTTGTTCAGTATTAAAGCCATTACTCCTATGGGATGTCCCAACTTTTTACAAAAACAAACATGTGTTTGTGTGTGTGTGTGTGTGTGTGTTAGACTAGTTTAAGTGTTTATGTAGTTAATAAAGTCTTACTTGTATCACACTTGAGGTTGTTCATCGTTTACTCATAACTGAAGTCCCTAATCATGCAGATTTTAGCTAAATGCTCTGAGTAGTATTGTGTAGTAAGAAAGTTATTTTCCTTAACCAGGAAATTAACGTTCTTAGAACTGACATATACTTGACACTGAGAGGTCAAGTAAATACTTACAGCGGATCTAAATATTTATAATTTCTCATAACTAGTTATGATTGATTATTCATATTTCCCCTTTGAGCTGATTCGCAACAGGTTCTTGAGACACCAGAGACCCCAGCACACCCAAATAATTGTTTACTGCTCAACAGTAACTTTATATATATATATATATATATATATATATATATATATATATATATATATATATATATACCTGTCCACACATCCTGATTTTGCTAAGTTAGATGTGTTCCTAAGTCAACATATTTTGTTGACCCTGGAACAACATTTTAACAACATGTAGTCTTGACCATATCCCTGCACCTAAACTTAACCTTAACCATGATTAATCTCTAAAATCAGAGGAAATGATAGATGAATTACACTGATGTACAAGCACCAAACACTGACTGTAAGTGTAAACTTGACAAAAACTATAAACTGATTCTTCAAATTTGATTAGTTAATCACAGGGTTGTTCCAGGGTCAACAAAGATGTTGATCGGAACATGTCCCACTTGTTAAAATCAGATTCTGCACAACTGACCTTTTAATACTACTATTATGTCTAACCGAAACTTTCTTCTATAAGCCTTCTTCTGTGCTCTGATTTATTCACACACCTTTTGACAGCTTGATGATCACTAAACGGTTTTTGCGAAAAACCAGTTGTTTTCATGCCTTTAACAAGACATTTCACTATTTCATGCTTTTCTCCTCCAGAAGGACAACACTGTAACTTGCTTTATAATGTCGAACAACCTCTTTAAGCAGGTTTTCAATGAAAAGGACTGACAAACTGTTTAACAAACCTGAGATTAATACCAGTTATCTGAAAAGATAAATAACTAACTACAGTAGCACACGGAAACTACAATGATTAAATAAATAAATAAATAAATAAACTGTCCACTTTTTTAAATAATAAATAAGCTCTTGATATTTTTTACCTCTGATGTAAACTGTTGCTGGTTTACATTTAAGAAATCATCTTATATAACATGTCCATCATATTCTAGGGTAAACATGCAACTCCTTTAGAGTTCTGTTCCATATTCCCACTTTTTCTACAATATTTTTGCAGCTGTCTTGTTTATTTTATTAATATATATATATATATATATATATATATATATATTACAATTTATTATTATTATTTTTTGCTGCTGTGCTGTTACGGCTCATGAACACTAGTGACGTTGCAGCCAGTGCGCGTTCTCGTGGAGCTTTTCCGGTGGCGTTTCCTGTGTTTGTAAACTGACCTGAGCTGCAATAAAAGAGCGAAATTGAGCAGTACTAAGGTAAGATTTATGAGCATTAAACGTAGAGCTTCAATATAAATTATCTTTACAGCTCTTTTCTGTTTCGGAGTGATATGGGATTTTTTGCGCTTTAGAGGCCCCAACAGTTAGATATTTGATTATAGAAAGCTAAATGTTCACGAAACACGCATGATCGCGTTTAAAATAAAACCCAGCTCAGATTAAATTATTCCTGACTGATGCGAGACATGTGGTGACATGTTTAGAGGTTTTTAAATGAATGAAGCTCGACTGAATGAAAGCATTAGGTGTGTTAGCTGAGGATTGTTGTTTCGAGAGGGAGTTGGTGCGAAGAGCCGCGCGCTGGCATGCTTTTCTCATGCGTGATGTGTGTATGAGTTACCTTTCATCTGTCTCCATTTATTACAGCATGCATGAATGTATTCGGTGTTTGCTGTTAAACGCATAATTTAAGTCCTCTGTCCTCTGGCTTCGGATGTGTCTCATAAATGAGCAAGGTTGAGAGAAAAAGATCTAAAACCTCACATGCTTTACTATTTGAAGGGGCTGACACTGCTGATAATGATTTGTGCGCCCACAAATATTTTGAGTTCATTGGTGTATTGGTCAAACAGGCTCTGAGTTATGTCTTTAATTTGATTAGAATTAATTTAATTAATTTGTATGGGAGTTAACTTTGTATAGCTACTGCCAGAAACCAATATTAACATTTCTGAAGACTGAGGCTAAAGCAATGATCCAGGACAGCACTGAGCATGAATTTTGGAAAATCATTGTAACAGCGCTGCATGGATTGTTGCATTTATAAAATGGTGACAACAACAGTATAAGACACTATTTGTCAATAAACAGTGACAGTTTATATATATATATATATATATATATATATATATATATATATATATATATATATATATAATATATAATACACATTGAGTTATTCTGCTGCTAGTTAGTTACAGATACATAGCAGTTTCACACATTTTACAGGAGCTTCAAAAGTGCTTAATTTAAGCCAAAGTATACATTGGTAGTGATCTAAATATTTAGCGTATGTGTACGGGAAGATGCATAGCTTTTCAAAGTAGTCCATTTTATCACATGTGCAAAATCATATCGTCAAAGGACACAAACTTAAATTGTTGTCTTTGACTAGTGTCTGTGTTTCTTTGTTGTGCGTTAGAGTTGTTGAGATCTTTAAACTTCTCGCTCAAAATTTGAATTCCTGTGGTTGCTATTCAGTATTTTGTTGTTGTCAGTGTTCAGTCTCATCTTAGACCAAAAAATGGCCTTTGGTTAATTGATTAATTTATCTAAGTCTTTAATTAAGTCTTTTCCCCCAACAAGTCTAGTGATTATTTTATTTAATTAATCTTTGGGTTAAATTTACCAATGAATAATTACTGGATCCCAGGTTTTCCATAAAGTTCAGTTTGGTTATTTAGGGGACTGTATTAAGATGGGCATGTTACTGTGACCTTTAAGTATGACTTACTACAATGTCTAGTGCTGATTGAAATTGGAAATGCACTTGCATTATTTGCTCAGTTTTGCCAACACAAGCTTTGAGCATAAGGTTAGTGTAAATCTATATTGTTTAGGTCTATCAGCGTATAGGTAACAAATTGCAAATGGCAGGAAACGGCGTCGCCATACTAGCCATTAGCATCTGCTCTGGGGAGTCTTGGTTGAGTCTTTGTGTGAAACATGACCGATAAAGAGGCATTGAAGAATCCCAGGCACTGGCTACCAACCAAAAGTCTGACCAAATAGTCCAGATAAAAGTCTGTTTTGTAATTCTGAAGTCGAAGCCCAAGTGTGTTTAGTTTTGGGTACTCCTGTATTAGCAGTTTTTTGCGGGAGGCCGTTGACTTTAACCAAGCATGCAGAGCACCATTTTATTACATCTCCGTTTAAAGAACTCCCACACTTTTGATGATCAGGCTCAAGATCTTTGGGAAACAGTCTCATTTTCATCATGCCCAGGAGCAATAGCTGCTATCAAATTGGGATGAATGTAAACAGTGAGACACACTGAACACAAACTGACATTTTTATGTAATCAACATCATCTAAAATTTACGTCACACACAGTTTGAGTTTTAGGCTTAGCAAATTCTTTGCAATTTCTGGGTTTAAGTGCTGCCTCCAGTGGATGGATGCCTGTAATTGTTGTCACCCGACCTGATCAGTTTTACAACACTTGCTGTATTTGCTTTGTGAATGTTTCATGTTTCTACTCTTATTCATCTTGGTCACCACAAAGAAAAGACATTGCTGCCCCATGATAGAGTTCGGTGAGACTTGTGTGACACTTGGTCCAAACTGACGTCTCATCTACACATCTCGCCTGTCTCTCAACCGCTGTCCACCACCATGTCACACATACCCGGCAGCTCGGTCCGGGACCACATGAAATGGGTTAGTTCTCTACATGTTTCACACTTCAGGACATGTTTTTTATTTTCCTCTATTGGGTTATTAGATTTCGGGTTTTTGCTTTAATTCTAGCCCCAAATCCATTAGTGCTAACTGATTACCACAGAAAGTTTACACTTCCAGCAGCAACAGCTCATTCTTTGTCTTGATTTTTTTTTTTTTAAGGCAGGGCTGTTGGGTTGTGAAGCTGTGCTGTCCAGCATGGCTCTAATGCAGGCCAGTTCCATTGCTGCTCCTAAGAAAATGATGTCACCCTTGGGTCCAGCTTTAGGCCACGGTTCAGCCCAGAGGGATGCACAGGACCGTGGGATGCAAGGACACATGGTCTTACCAACGAGCATGACCTGCCCTCCACTGGTTAGGAGACACCTTCAAGTGATAGAGTTTAGAGATGCACTGATTGACCAGTGACTGGCCAATTTTCCGCATGACCGTCCGGTTATACTCGCATCCACATGTTAATTGGCATGGAATTTCTTCACTTTGAATAAAGAGGACACAAAGTTCGCAACATGTAATACATATAGGGCCACAGTAAACTGTGGGGGAACCAAAGGACTCGATTAACGCTAGTCTGGGACAAGTCGATTATTTAAGGGGGCAAATGAGAGAGATTTTTTTTTTTTGCCTGACCAGACAACTAGCCTGATTAAAACGTCATAAAAAAAATCAATAAATAATAACCAGGGAAGCACTGAAACTTGGCCACCAATAACTTTTAATGACTTGCATATTAGACACACTATTGACTGTTTTTGCTCAATTTCGATGACAAATTTATTTTTTCGCAACGTTTCTTATTTGTACATTCAAAAAACATTAATTTTAAAACATTTAAAGATAACACATTTAATAAAGTTAGGGGGAAAATTATATTTATATATTAGAGTTGGGGGAAAAAATCGATACCGTATAATATCACAATATTTTCCACTGCACAACTGCTGATTTTAATAATTAGTAAATGTTGAAATTAACATGAACTATGCGTTATAAATTCTTAGTTTGTTAACTAAAGTATTTAACTAATGTTAACTAATGAACCTTATTGTAAAGTGTTACCAATATTAAAAGAAATTCTGACCAGTTTAATTGTTACTTTCAGGAAAAGTGGTTATTTTACTGGCTTGTTTTTTTTTTTTTTTCAGTATCATTAAAGTTGAGTTAAATTTAAAAAGTCTTACAAAATAACTTCATATTATTTAATAAAATAATAAATAATCATTGCAAAGCATTTTTGGTTTTCAGCCAAGTGCATCCAGAACTTGCGGTTTCCGTTTCGGCCCAGAATTTTCATTTCAGCGCATCTGTACATCGAAACTACATGTTTTATTTAATTTCATTTAAATTGAACAGTGATTTACTTTCAGATGTCCCAAATGCTGAAAGGTCTGGAACCCTTTTTTTTTTGTACAAGTTATCAGAACAAGTTATCATTGTACAGAATATCTAAATCGCAATAATATTGTATCGTGACACAAGTATCATGATAATACCGTATCGACCCTATTATGTAGTGGGAAATGACATCTGTTTCGTTATATACAGCAGCTAATTTTCAGTTAATTGTTATTTCTGCCTCTTTTTGGTCACAAAGTACTTTATTTTAAGAGTTGTTTAATTGAGAGAAAATCTGTAACTTTTTTGACTGGGGGAATTGTAATGTTTAATCATTTCTTTTATTATGTAAATATTTTTTGCTTAAAAAAAAAAAAAGAATGGATTTTTGTGTATGTGTATATGCTGTCAATTCTAGTAAAGAAAATTGGTATCGGCAGGTCACACTTAAAAAACAATCTGAAAGAAAGTTGATAAGCCAAGAAAACTGCAATCGGTGTATCTCTAATAGATTTGTGATTAGAGTTGCAAATAAGTTATTTAGGTTAAATTGGTTATCTTGTGCCATCTAAAAAAAAAGAGAATATATATATATACACACACACACACACTGCTTTTGTTCACCTCTTTAATTGTTATAGTTTCTAGGTTTCTTTGGATGAAAGCTTCTGCTAAAATTAATAAATGTGAATATAGTTTAGTGATTCTGGCAGTGTATAATGCATGATTTTCTGTTTTTAAACTGTGATTTTGTTTAAAAAGTGTGTAAAATAAGTATATATTTAAATTGAGTAATGTTGGACATGTCCTACAATGTGACACTCTCCACTCACTGGCCACTTTATTAGGTACACCTTACTAGTACAGGGTTGGACCCCCTTTTGCCTTCAAAACTGCCTTAATTCTTCATGGCATAGATTCAACAAGGTGTTGGAAACATTCCTCAGTGATTTTGATCCATATTGCCATGATAGCATTACCCAGTTGCTGCAGATTTGTCAGCTGCACATCCATGATGCAAATCTCCCATTCCACCACATCCCAAAGCTGCTCTACTGGATTGAGATCTGGTGACCATCTGAGTAAAGTGAACTCATTGTCATGTACAAGAAACCAGTCTGAGATTATTTGAGCTTTATTTATATATTATTGGTGCTTTATCCTGCTGGAAGTAGCCATCAGAAGATAGGTACACTGTAGTCATAAAGGGATGGACATGGTTAGCAACAATGCTCAGGTAGGATGTTGTGTTTAAATGATGCTCAATTGGTACTAAGGGGCCCAAATTGTGAACCATTGAGACAAGGCAGGATGGATCCATACTTTCATGTTCTTTTTCCAAATTCTGACCCTACCATCTGAATGTCGCAGCAGAAATCCAGACTCCTCAGACCAGGCAACAATTTTCCATTCTTCTATTGTCCAAGTTTGGTGAGCCTGTGCGAAATTGTAGCCAATTCCTGTTCTTACCCGACGGGAGTGGCACCCGGTGAGGTCTTCTGCTTCAGGGTTCGACGTGTTGTGCGTTCAGAGATGGTGTTCTGCATACCTTGGTTGTAACGAGTGGTTATTTGATTTACTGTTGCCTTTCTGTCATCTCTAACCAGTCTGCCCATTCTCCTCTGACATCAACAAGGCATTTTCATCCACACAACTGCTGCTCACTGGATATTTTCTCTTTTTCGGACCATTCTCTGTAAACCCTAGAGATGGTTGTGCATCAAAATCCCAGTAGATCAGCAGTTTTTTTAAATACTCAGACCAGCCCGTCTGGCACCAACAACCATTCCATGTACAAAGTCACTTAAACCCCCTTTCTTCCCCATTCTGATGCTCGTTTGAACTTCAGCAAATCATCTTTACCACATCTAGATGCCTAAATGCATTGAGTTTCTGCCATGTGATTGGCTGATTAGCAATTAAAACAGGTGTACCTAATAAAGTGTCTGGTGAGTGTATATTTCATCTAAAACTAGCATTTTATTAATTATTTTATCTTTATTTTGTCAATAATTACACATGGGTCTTTAATAATCTCACATTGTTAAGAATACTACGTTGGATATTGTACTTTTTTTTTACTCTTCTCACACAGGACTATTTAAAATGAACTGGTAAAGGCAAAAATCAGGTTAGAAATGGAAAGAAATGCTGATCAGTTATAGCACCCAGATAGGATATAGGTTCAAAACCTAAAATGTTGTATCAACTACCCATTTATTGGTATTGCCTTCTGTTATAAAAAAAAATAAAATAAAAAAAAAACCTTGACATCTACGTATAAGCCTGTAATTGTTGGCACAAGATAAAAACTTAGATGCATTCATTCACTTTGTTGGTAAAATATTATTTCAAACGTGTTTATTTTAAGTTGTATTTTAAATGCAGAGGTGGTGTTGTAGGTTTACAAACATTTGTGATTTATATGTTTGTGTGTCTAGCTTCTGCGGAAGGAGATTGATTTTACAGCTCCCCGACTGCTGGATGAGAAGGAAATGAGACCCAATGAAGACATGCAGCTGAAGAAAAAGAACAGGAAGTCGGGAACACCCTCTAAAGTGAGAGAGCAGGACGGGCAAGCAGGGAAGGTCAGTGTGTGGGGGTGTAGTGTGTCACAGTCCTGTGAATGGGCTGCCAGTCGGCCACTTATCACGCAAAGTTTGTTTGAATACACTGCTCTCTGTGAGACATTTGAGATTTCCAGTTTTACCTGGTTGTATAAGAGGGTTACAGAGAGTATTTAAACAAAAAAAAATTGTTTCATCCGATATGACATTGCAAGCATTTAAACGGGCTGTTCCTGTTTGGTAATTGTGTGTTTGTGGTGTCGTGGGGGAGGAGATTACTGGTTTTGGTTGGGGGGTGGGGTGTTCTGTAAAGGGAGGGGAACGCTGTAGCACAATAACTGTTATTGTGTTTTCACAGCACCAGTATCTACTGTGATTTATAGGGCTTTGCGCTTCTTGTGTAGTTTGGTACTTGGCTAGTTAGTTTAAGTTTTGGTTCTTTTATGTGTGGTATTTATTGTTAGGTTTTTCATGTGTGTGTGTATGCATGTATTTTTATACTATGTTCATTTAACATAATAGTTCTCCCAGAAATTGTAATTGTCACTTTCATGTTATTCAGAACCTGTGCATTTATTTATTTTGTGAAACATACTATTTTAAAGCCCAGTTCACACCAAGAAAGATAACCATAAAGTTAAAGATATTAGCATCCGTACCAGTGGACGATATTGTATATTTAACTTTATTCTAAGCTCACACGTGTCTGCCGCTTAAAATTCTCAAGCTCGTTATAGTA
The DNA here is from genome assembly GCF_963082965.1 of Carassius carassius. Taxonomy (NCBI): domain Eukaryota; kingdom Metazoa; phylum Chordata; class Actinopteri; order Cypriniformes; family Cyprinidae; genus Carassius; species Carassius carassius. The sequence goes on from NC_081798.1 coordinate 24,102,251, forward strand.
GGATGGATTCTGATTGGGTGTCAATATTTGTATTGTTCATCAGCTGTAAAAAAAAAAGCTCTGAAAGTGATTCCAACTAAATAGATTTTCTGTGCCTTTATTATAATAGCTGTGGTGTGGACTGCGACTAAAATGTCTTTTATTCATTTTCCTGGTAGGCGGTTGTGGATGAAAATGGAAATTGTCCCCTTTCAAAAGTCCAGAAGAACTTTATCTGTGATCACTGCTACGGGGCTTTCAGGAGTGGGTACCACCTGAAGAGACACATTCTCATTCATACTGGTAAGAATATTACAGCGGTATTGTAAAGAGGTGTTCATACTCTATATGCTATACTTATGTACTATACAGTGCATTAAAGGGTAAGTTCAGCTAAGAACGAAAATGTGTCCTTCTACTATCCCTCGAAGCGTCCTAGGTGTATGTGACTCTCTTCTTTCAGAATAATCCAATCAGAGTTATATAAAAAAATTGTCCTTGCTCTTCCAAGCCTTTCAATGGGATAAGCGGGTGTTTGTTGTCAACAGTTTGGAAGATGTGAAATTAAGTGCACGCATCTGTAATAAAACGTCCCTCACACGGCTCCAGGGGTGAATAAAGGCCCCCCGTATGGGGGAGCTTACTTGAGCAAATGTAGGAGCTTACTTGAGCAAAGGAAACCAGTCTCCTCTTGGCTTATTTCAAAATCCTCCAACGCTTTTCTTTACAAATCCTTGTTTTGTGCTTGTAAGTCATGACCAGCATTTTGTTTTGTTCTCTCTCTGCGCTGGTCACTAACCAAGCAGCGCTGATAAACTATGACATCCGCCTGCATGTCTTCCGGTTCCCCTCAGTCAGCAGAAGTGAGGAAAAGTTTTTTTATTATGTTTGAAATCTGGATATTTATCTTACAAAAATGCATGGATTTGCTACAGTGGGCCTTTATTCACCCCTGGAGCCGTGTGAGGGACGTTTTATTATAGATGGGTGCACTTTATTTCACATCTTCTGAACTGTTGACAACAAACACCCGCTTTCCCCTATTGAAAGGCTTGGAAGAGCAAGGACAATTTTTAATATAACTCTGATTGGATTATTCTGAAAGAAGAAAGTCAAATACACCTAGGGTGCTTCAAGGGTGAGTAGAAGATGGACAAATTTTCCTTCTCGGGTGAACTAACCCTTTAATATGTGCTAAAATTCTATGCAGTTCAAGATACATTTAGGTACAAGAATTATCTACTTTTCATCCACACATATATTTATCATGTTAGATTGTGATTATTTGTTGGTGTGTTTCACTGGTTTTCACTCAAATGTCTGCCTTTATCACAGGAGAAAAGCCTTTTGCTTGTGCCGTGTGTGACATGAGATTTATTCAGCGCTACCACTTGGAGCGACACAGCCTCACTCACACTGGTACGACTTGTTCCTCTGCATTTTATAATCATAATCATTTAATATTAGTTCAAACTGAGCTGTTAAGTCAGGTCAAGCTTTAGAGCTGCTCTGATATTATGATCATAATAGAAAACAACTGCTCCACAAGTAACGTGTCATTTTATGTTGCAGCCATAGCAATAGAAAGGCCATAGTTCTGTAGTGCAGTTTTTACGCCAAGTCTTCTCCCTGTACATTTAATGTTTGCAGCTTAGTTAAATGACTATTTAATGCCTCCAGACTTGTTTTCCAGTGGTGATCGGACACATTTAATCAAACAAAGTTTCATGAACACTGCATGAATCCAAACTAATTGTTTGCATGTTACTCTGAAGTAGGCACTAAAGCAAAAATCATGTACTGTATCTTGAATCAGCTAATCCTTTGTGGGTGTGTGAAGCTTTTATTTGTTATGAGGACATTTGAGCAAGGTTTAGATTCTGTGTAGACGATGATTGAATTTGCCACTCTGTGCATTTAGGGGTGAAGCCGTATGCTTGTCCCATGTGTGATATGCGGTTTTTCCAACGTTACCACTTGGAGAGGCACAGCCTCACTCATACTGGTATGTGTCGTTACATTGGACATTATTTCTAAAACAATTCTTCAGTATATACTTTTTACACATAAGCACACTTTAAAAATGTAATAGCTAAATTTTATTTACATTTTAAATCTAATATCAAAGTCACAATTGTTACATTTTGGATTTTTTTTCCCACTATTTATTAGATGTTGTCTTTGATGTATGGTACAAAAAAAAAACTGTACGGTGCTCTCGTTATTCTTTTAAATTATATAAACCTAAAGATGGATACTTATAAACAGAGTTACAGATTATAGTGCGTCTACACAGAACAAAAACCTTTATTATTATTATTAATATTTTTTAAAGGTCTTTTCTCACCAAGTAGAATGACACAATAAACAAGTCTAAAATACGTGCAAATATATTTTTTGCACCAAAGCTATTCACACCGTTTTAACTCTCTCTCTCTTTCTCCCTCCCCCTCTCTCTCTCTCTCTCTCTATAAGCATTTCAGCAATTAGAAAGTTGACTCACTCAAAGTTAATTTGAAATGATGCTAAAAGTACAGTACTATTACTAGGCTTTAAGACTAAAATTGTCAGAAGAACTTTTAGATAAATATAAATCCATTTAAACAGGCTTCTGTTAGCAGTACTAGTTAGAAGTACTAGTTAGCAGAATTGCTGTACTTTTGAGTAAGCTGTCATATTATTTTGTGTAGAAATACAATTTGAAGACCGTTTTTTGATATTTTGTTCTGCGTTTAGGGGTCAAACCATATGCTTGCACCATGTGTGACATGAGATTTTTCCAAAGATACCACCTTCAGCGACACAGTCTCATTCATACGGGTACAAGTAATCTCTCACCCAGTTCGCTGCTGCAACTTTCTGCATTGCTTTTGTTCATTTGACTGACATTTTCGAACCATGCCGTGTTACGCTCACTCTGCAGTTCCTTTCTGCTTTGCAGAGCTTTCCTTCACATTGTCATGCACATGATCTTTGTTGTCTCTGTTGCCTTTTTAGCATGCTAGATATCGTCTGCATGACTTTTGCTTTCTCTGTGAGGCAATCACAAGTCCCTGTTGAAACTTCATACATTTAATCTTAAAAAAAATAGCTTTTCTCTTTCACCTCTATCTTTAAAAGGAGCCCTGCTGATCTTTGTTCTAACAGCAAATTTCCATGAACAAATGTATGTCATTGTGGTTGGCTTTTGTGCAGTACTGCAGAAGATCTTAAGTTCTGAAGGTGCATGCAAAGTATGGCACCCTTCAACTTATTATTGAATGACAACTTTCTTAGTTTTCCTCCCAAAATTTCATTGATTTTGAGAGGTTTGTGCCTTTATTTTAACCATGCATTCAAAATCTCAGTGTCCAACCTGGCAATCATAGTTAATGCAGATATCTCATAAACTCATTTAAAGATTTCATAGTTTTAGATTTGAAATGGCGCTAATGGTTTATCTACCAGTTGTCAGTAATATTTTCTGGACCCCACTTTATTGACTGTGATATGGCACAATATGTATCATTGCACCAATATAAATGTCAATTGCAACAGATTTTTATGTGTGTGTGTGTGTGTATTATAGAGCTGCATGATTAATCATTTCAAGATCATGATCACAATTCAAACACCGACACAATATTATTTCTAAATGATATCAAATCTCCTGTTTTTAAAATTCATCTTTGATAAAGTCATATCAGTGGGGCCAGTTGCATAAACTTAGCCTCAGAAAGGGTCTTAAGTATGAGTTTCATCAACTACCAGTTACCCAAATTTAATCACTTATTTTTTAATTTAACTTAGATTAATCTTTGCTTTTATGTAACTGAAAAATAAATGAACTTGTAAGACTAGACTTAACATTTTCTGTAATTGGCCACAACATTCAAAGCTGCTGACAGAGAGAGCATTTATCATGTTTAGGTATGGACTTTTTTTTTAACCACACTGTTTAATTTATGTCTTACAGTCATTAGGGCCCGAGCACCTATGGTGTGAGGACCCTCTTGTTCATATTATCACCTAAGTAATGGGATAAAAGTATATAGTAAGGGGGGAAATACTGATGTCTATGGTATCCCGATCAAAATAGAGCAAATCTCCTTTTAAAAGTAATTGGCCCTTCAAATAATGTTTGTCGATGAAATTGTTTTGCCAATAGGTGACGACAAGTGAATGTTAAATTTATTTGTCATTAAATCATTAATTCAAGAGATTTAAAACTCCCTGATTCATCCAGTAGTGAAACAAGTGAAGTAATTATGAGCGAGTCATTCAATCTTTCATTTAAAATTTTTCAAATTACTCAAATTATTCAGATTACTTCAACATTTTTAAAAAGACTACAGAAGTGAATTTTTTGTCGCAGCCTATAGTAAATTAAACATTTTGATTAGTTCAGAATTATGGGAGAATTGCAAATCTATTTGAAAGAAAAAAAAAATCCTGATTCCCAGATTATCCAGAATTCACTCAAATGTTAAAATGCCCATCTTTGCAAGTATAACTGAAAATGAGTTTTTTAAAGCAGTAGTTTGTGCCAAATTATCTCTTTAAAGCAGTTTATGTCATCCGTATCCTCAATTGATTGTATTAGACATATTGTTTGCAATATATAAAATTACTTTTTTTACTTAATGATTAGTCTCTTTCCTTTGGAAATATGTCAGATTATGGAAGTAAAATGGCTTGAGACATTCTTTCATGTTAACCTTCAAAATGTGTGTTCGTAGCCGTTATTGGCACTTGTGTTGTGAGTCAGTGCCCTATTAAGCTGTGCAACCATATTTCACTTGCTTTTTATGTGCTTACAAACATCTTTGCACTCTGTTCTTGTGAAGCATGCAATTTCAGCAATATCTGTCAACAATCAGATCCTATATTGACATAAATGTGTTGCATATACATGGTTTAAATCTTATGCATAATTTGCTCTGGTCATCTAGGGGTGAAGCCGTATGCTTGCTCCATGTGTGACAGGCGTTTTTTCCAACGTTACCATCTCCAGAGACACAGCCTCACACATACGGGTATGAGCCGTCTCTCCTTACCCTTTGCATTGTTCTTGACTTGACTACACCAATGCACAGCTTAGCACTGTTGCCAGCTTGTCAGGTGTTTGTCACTTGTTTTTTTGTTTGTTTTGGCAATGATTACATTTTTTTAAAACCTGTTTGAAACTTTGTTTCTACACTAACAAGATTATACACAGGGAACTGATTGTGAACATGGGTAAACCTTCAAATGTTTCTGGCTCAGTATTATTAACAGTTGGCAGCAATGCTTTAATACCTTGTACACATTGCTTTTTATAGTTAATGGCATAACAGTTTGCAAACATAGTTTGACTGCAACAAACTCGAGTTTGGGCATAGTTACAGACAATGCAATGGGGTGTTGGACATACTGAAAGTTTTTATTCATCAAAACGTAACATTCTGGTACTCTGTGTTTAGGAGTGAAGCCGTATGCTTGTTCCATGTGTGACATGAGGTTTTTTCAGCGTTACCATCTGCAGAGACACAACCTAACCCATACGGGTATGAGTCAAATGGGGCAATGCACATTTAAGCTTATCAAACACTTTAGTTTGCAACATTTACCACATGGCGATAACATTTTCCATGGTTCTCAATATGCATTTAGGCTTTTTTTGGGGTGGGTGTGAACTTTTTTTTTTTTTTTTTCAGTGCCCTCTTAGTTGCACTTATATTTATTTAAGTCAATGTCGTGATCTCTAGTGAGACAGTCTCAGGCACAGGGTGTGTGTAATGGCTGGCCCATTCTCAGTGAACTGTGCCATATCCCACGACAGAAATTCTCTATGGTTGTTTGCTTGTTTGAAGAGGTTACTGCTGAAAGTCACTGCATCCAAGAAATATTTTCCCAACTTAGCCCAAAAGTGCAGGGCCGTTAACACTCAACACAATATTTAGTTTACTACTAATGTTTTTTTTTTTTTAATATATAGTTTTTTTTATAGTTTTTTTTTTTAGCACACTTTGTTAGTTGTTAACTACTATGTGCTTACGTTAAGGTGATATGGTTAGGTTTAAAGGTGCAGAAAGTGATTTCTGAGAAACTCAGATATTTAAAGGGGTTATCAGATGCTAAATTCACTTTTATACGTTTGAACATAATTGTGTGTTGGCAGTGTGTGTACACATATACGCTACAATGATAAAAAGTCCACCCAGTGGTTTTTATTTAATCCCTAATAATAATATCCCGTTTTTCAAATCAGGCCATTCGCAAATTCTTGTCTGTGTGACGTCACACGGATGAAGGCCCCTCCCACATTTGTTGATTTGATTCATTGAATTGCAGAAGTTAATATAAGGGTTTTTTGTTGTTGTTTTATGAATCTTTGCAATCGCTTTTCCTAATAGCATGCTAGTTAGCAGGTTTCGCGGCTAAAGCAAACGGTCTCTCCGAGCATGGCTGGTCTAACCACAGAAGAGAGGGCCAGGTGAGCAGAGCTCATTAGCATTTATAGCAACATGCAACAGAGCGGGTTGATGTCTGCAGAGCTGATTTTGACAAGGTGAAAACTGTTTTACACTACTATTGAGATTTTAACCAAAGTGTGTTATAGACTTTTCATTAAGATCCTAAAGAATCTTATCAACTTGAAAATCATATCAACTTGAAAATGGGCATCTGATGACCACTTTAAAGTCAACACCCAAACAAACCCACTGCTAACAAAAAGAAACACTCCCTTCCCTAAACAAACAAACATAGTTTGAACACACAGTAAATATTAATCAAATATTTTTTTTAGCAGTGAAAGAAAAATCTATTGTAACTTGTAACCTTAATTTCCACCCCTGTCTAGTTGTTGATGAGTATGCATATTAATTAGTTGTTATCTATTATTGTCTCGTCTTTGATCTGTGGAGCACATTCTGTGGGATTTCTTCCAGGTGAAGCAATGCTTGCAGGATTGGGAAATCCCACATTCAGAGATTCCTGTAAACTACTTCCCTGGATGAAAATTTTGGCTAAAATGGTGCGGATAATTCCAGTCTCCAACAGAGACTGCAGCAGAACGCCCATATTTCAGACAAACATTGTGTTTTACTGTGAATATCAAACAAACAAACATTTATCTGCTTTGTGGTGTTGAACATGAAAAGTAATGCACAGTCTCTGTTAATTTGTTCTCTTCATAAATAAACAAATGCACAATAGTAAATTCATGATTCAAAATTTTAATGTGGACAAAACAAAATGTATTACATATTTTTTCAATAAAATATGATAAAATGATGAGGTAGTAATAGATTATAATGAATTTTTTTATGACCATGTCCAACAAAATGACATATGATGAGAATCTTAATTCAACCACTGGTCAGCAGTGTAAGTGAATAATAATTAAAGATACTGACTTTTAAGTGGCTAATTCTTAAACTGTAACCGCAACCCCAATATTAAAAACACTGATCAGCTACAACATTAAAACAACCTCCCTAATGTTGTGTAGGTCCCCCTTATTCTGCCAGAACCGCTCTGGAGCTTCAAGGCAAGGACTTCATAAGACCTCTGAACGTGACCTGTGGTCTCTGGCACCAAGACATTAGCAGCAGATCCTTTAAATACTTCAAGTTGCAAGGATGGATTAGATTGGATGGATTCTGCAAGTCCTCCATTAATCTGGTTTTTCATCCAGCACATCCCGTAGATGCTCAAATGGATTGAGATCTGGAAAATTGGGATGCCAAGGCCACACCTTTATCATGTTCCTCAAATCATTCCAATACATTTTTTGCAGTGTGGCAGGGTGCATTGTTCTGCTGAAAGAGTGCACTTCCATCCGCAAACAGCACTGCTATAAATGTGTGTCTGCAGTAATCTTTAGGTATGTGGTTTGTGTCAAAGTAACATCCACAATAATGGCAGGTTTCCATCAGAACATTGTCTAGAGCATGGGAAATGCAGAAAAAAAAAAGAGAACGTCGGGCTAGTGGTCGACCAATATTGTTTTTTACAGCCGATGCCAATACCTTAGGAAGCAGATGTGCCTATAGACGATATAAAGCTGATATAACTATTATTAACTATTATTATTATTTTATATATATTTGTATTAATATTTAAGAATTTTGAAATATAATATTTAAATTATTTAAGAAAAATATATTTAAAAAGAAAGTAAACACTCAGAGAAAATGACATGAATATGACAGTGGGCAAATGCATAAAGCACTGCATAATTTGACATCATGAGTATAAAGCATTTAATTCACACGTACCGATGGTCAACCAGAGAACACACGCACACTTCACAAGATCTCACAGCTAGATTCAACTAAGTTTGCATAGTTTGTGAAATTAAATGTTCATTAGTCATTAAACAATTTGTTTAATTGATATAAATGCATATTTGCTTAATGTTGACGGCAAACAAGAAAGTATAATAATGTTTGTCTTTCTATTACTAATAGTTTAAAAGCAATTGGTATAATACATTTTGTGTACATTAATTCCTTTGTTTAACCGTTCTGATTATTAGACAGACTTCTATCCGTATTGAACAAAACTGTCAAAGACGACAGTAAACAATAGGGAGAATGTGAGCACTGTGTGCTCAGGCGCTGTGTTTCTCAGCGCCATCAAAAATGTCCCGCCTCGAACACACTGGCGCAGCAAAAATATCAACCTTGGTGATATATCGGTCAACCACTACTCAGGGCCTTAAAGCTGCAGCAGAAATCAGTCTACACATTTACTATTTTCTGTAAAAGAATTGGCAGATAGGGGATTGTGAACAGTTCAGGCAGTATGATTTCAATTGGGGAGGATGAAATCTGTGATTTTTCCATCAGTGTCACACAAACTAACACTCTATGCCTCCACTTTAGAGACATAACACAAAGCAGATCATATGTGCAAGTCAGCACAGACAACAAAACACACATGACCCATTAGATATCTACACAGAATGCTACATTTTAAAGGGGTGGTTGATTGCTATTTCACGTTTTTAATGTTAGTGTGTAATGTTGCTGTTTGAAACAAACAAAGATATCGCCTTCTAAAATTCTGGGTGTTTAATGCCTTCTAATACGACTCATAGAACTACAGCAAGTTACTTCCTGGGTTTGTGACATCACATACCCAGATAAACCCCGCCCCTGGGAACATGCGACAAAAGGGGGCAAGGCTATGCTACACTGCTTTAGAGAAGAGGAAGAAATCTAGGGGTGCACTATCTATTCATATATGGATCGTGATTCTGTCTACTAATGACTCTAATGGATTCACAAGTTTCAAAATCAATCTTCTAAAACAGCGGTTCTCAATCCTGTTCCTCGTTCAGGCTCAAATGAATAAGCAATACAAACGACTCAATTATTTACAATACGACCGGAGTACATCCCGCTGAGGTGAGGGGTGGGAATGTTTAGAGGCGGTTTAGCCAATCACAAAACACTGGACTAGCTAACACGTATTTTTGAGGGAGGGGCTTCATAAAAGCAGGAAATGATCAGCGCAATTATAGAAGAAGGGACAGAGCGTTGTTGAATGGAGGTAAATTGTGAAAAATAATGTTTTTTTCTTTTTTTAATTAAGCATTAACACATTAGCCTGCACCACATAAACACAAATCAAGCCTAGAAAAAAAAAAAAAAAAACTGTCAACCACCCCTTTAAAGCGGTTTCAAATACTGTAAATGGTTAGACCGCCCCAGCATTATAAACAGAACTAAGAGGAAACAACGCTCGTGTCATGCAGCAGCCTTAAAACTACACATTTCTAAACTACTACAATCACTTAGTAGCAATTTCATATTAAATCTAAATGGGTATTCTGTTAAACCATTGTATATTAGTTTTTATAAATTTCTGTGTTTTTGAATTTTATTTTTGGGACACAAATGGCACTATTTCCTGAGAATGAGCCTACTATTGTGAACAGTATTTATATTACAGTTCATTATATATATATATATATATATATATATATATATATATATATATATTATTTTTTTTTTTTTTTTGCCGTTTACCTTGTGAATGTTCTGTTATCTTTACTCATGAAGTTGCTACATTGAATCTGATATCCCAAAGTCCCTTCTAACACTAGTACTCTGCATTTAGGTGTGAAGCCATTTGCTTGCACAATGTGTGATATGAGGTTTTTCCAACGCTACCATCTCCAGAGACACACCATCACCCATACGGGTATGTGTTGTCTCTGTACTATTCTCACACTGCTGGCAACCCTCTACGGACACATTGGCAATTGATTCGCCATTGGCTAGTAATTTTTTAGTTTACTCACCAGAGTGTATAATACATTTTTTTTAAAATAGCACAGTTTTTAAAATATCTGAAAGTACACTCTTAACGTCAGTCAGTCAGTCAGTCAGTCAGTCAAGCATTATAATATGATAATCAAGTATTATTTAATGATAAAACTTTAGTACCGTATTTTTCGGACTATAAGTCGCATCAGTCCAAAAATACGTCATGGCGAGGAAAAAAACATATATAAGTCGCACTGGACTATAAGTCGCATTTATTTAGAACCAAGAACCAAGAGAAAACATTACCATCTACAGCCGCGAGAGGGCGCTCTATGCTGCTCATTGGTAGACTACAGGAGCACTGAGCAGCATTTCTGGCAGCATAGAGCGCCCTCTCGCGGCTGTAGACAGTAATGTTTTTTTTTTGGTTCATTTTTCTCGGTTCATGTCAAATTAATTTTGATAAGTCGCACCTGACTATAAGTCGCAGGACCAGCCAAGCTATGAAAAAAGTGTGACTTATAGTCCGTAAAATACGGTAATTAGAATTAAAACTTGATAACCATGTATGAATGCATAATAGTAATTTTAACTGAACTTTGGACTGGTTGTGGTGCTTTTTTGGTCATTCAGTGTATCTGAAAAAACTAACAAAAAACTGATAAGATGATAATGATACGAATCTTAATAATTAGAATACTATAAAACGAACTAAGGGTTAATGAGCTGCTGGATTTATGAATATTAATCAGGTTTTGTGCGTTCGCTCTAACTGATTTGCTGAAATCAAAACATGGACGATAATAATTCAGTGCCAGGCAATGAGTGTTGTTTGCGCATTAGTTCCACCCACTAAAAGAGAAAGCAGAGGTTCTTAAAAGATGAAGAATTCCAAAGGAACGCTGTTATTTTGACAGAAAAATACAACAAAAAATATTGTTTACATGTAGCGTGTCAATTCTCTCTCTCTCTCTCTCTCTCTCTCTCTCTCTCTCTGCGTGTGTGTGAGACAATGCAACGACGAGTTGTGCGCCTTCACGCTAGAGTTTATGGTATGTCTAATAAGATGTGCTGCACATCTATTCAGATGAACTGAAAAATAGCACAGATCGCTTAAAGGAAAGTGAAACTCTGAAGCACTCACTCAAGAGAGTGTTCGGCAAGTGAAAATATATCTGTGTTAAACTTATACTTCCAATGTACCTCCAATTCATACACTGGCAAGCAAAATCTAAGAATTTATTAGCCATTGGCTAATATTAGACATTATTTAATCACCCAGAGTGAAGATTTAGTCTCATATACATGTGATTTACTCGCAGTGTAGAGGGTTGGCTGGTTTTCTTTAGCATGTAAAATAAATGAACATAATGTTCAAAATTATAAACTTTTACAATTAAATATTTTATCTTGTTTTATTAAAACCAAAAACAATTTTTATTAAAAAGGTTTTTGGAAGAGAAGCAGTGAAGTTTCCCTTAAGTACACATAGACCAATCAGTCGTGATTTTTCACCTGAAGATAGAATGGCAAATTTCCATTTTCACAGAATTATAAAACTTCTTTTAGTGTTCTATGAACTGACTGTAGATGTAAATTTTATTTTACAATGTTTTTGTGAGCTGTGTGATCCTAGCACGTGGGACTACGGATGGAAATTAGCCTTTGGCTATAATCCGGCATTTTTACATGCATGTACTCCATGTTATGTTCATTAAAATGCACTGTCCCAATCAAATAAAATAAATTATTCATGTTTGACTCATGGTGTGTTCGTTCACATCTAACGTGAAGCGAATATGCCCATCGCGTCCCTCGCTATAGATTACACGTGGGATGTTTTTCGAATTACTCATGCTATGTTTTTATTTGCGCGATTGAGGTGAAAAACATCCCACAAGTATAACCATGGTGAGGATAAATATGATCGCTGATTTGTTACTGTTGTGGAAGTCCCTAAAACGCTGGAGAGCCAAACACAGATGTGTCTGGGTTCACAGCATCACAACTCGGCGCACACAACTCGTGAAGTTGTATCATAGATTTCGGGGGGCCCGCAAACAGATTCAACCAGATGTGCCAATAAGCTCTTTGCTGATCTTTGCTCATATTATTAAATTCAAAAGTGCTTTCTATATTTGGATCAAAATAGGCTACATTTGTGAACGCACATTTTCTGAAATGTTGCGCGTCAGGTCATGCTCCCGTGCGCGTCTTACAGACTGCATCTTAAAGCCTGCATCTTAAAGCCTCTGTTAAACTTTCTGCGTCCGCGAGTCCGCTATGGACCGCTAGGTAGGCGTGACGTAAAAATCGTCATTGGAGAGTGTGTGCCGAGGCTCTGAGCAGACGACCGAGCGGACGGGTGCGCGTGGTCAGTAGGCTTCAAAAGCACAATTGCACATGTGCAGGCAGTGTGAAGAAGCTCATTGCTACTCGAACCTGTGCAATCCGTCAATAAAAGAATATAAAGACAGTCAGATGTGCAATAATTCTGGGCAATTGCAGAGCGGACCATCAGCGTACGCTTACGGAAGTATAAATTGAAGAAGTCTGCGTCCGCGCTGGCCGTGTACGCGTCTGGATTGCTCATGCGGAAAGTATAACACAGGCGTTACAATCGCAACTTCTTTGTGCTGTTACTCCTTTCAAGCTGAATCTCACAAAATTGGTCAGCTCCCGACAGCATCAGGTGTTTTATTTATGGGGAGTAGAATTATTTATTTCAATGAATGTAATAGATTATATATCATAATTTTTAGGCTATAATATTCTAAATCAGGTTGGTTTGTATTGGTGACGTAATATGTAAATTATATGCGTGCGGCCCGCGAGACTTGCACTTGGACCATAGTGCGGTCCGGTGGAAAAAAAGGTTGAGAACCACTGATATAAAGGTTGCTGTCCCATTTTATACAGGAACTGTTCATTTAAAAAAATTGAATTATATTGTTAGTTCTAATTATATTGTTAACACAAGTTCATTAAGAACTTTTTTTACTTATAAACTCCTTGAGAATTTAAAGTTAGTTTAATAGTATTTAAATTCAAGTTTAAAAAAAAAAAGGTTTTAATTGCTTAAATTATTTTTATTAATTAATAATAAGTTATCATGTTTATTCTTGTAGAAAATACGTGTTTATTCTTTAAGAAAATAAGGGAAAAAATAAGGGACAATCCGAATATTTGTTTTGCTTGACCTATTTATGTAGGCTACAATTATTCAAAAAAATTAAATAAAAAATAATAAAATAATGTCATTAAAAAATACCATTGGCCTGAGTAATTTTGACCATTATAGAATTGTGACTTTAAAGATTAGTCATTTAGGTGGTAAAAATACTGTGAAATTAATAATGGCATGGATTTTAGAGCATAACAACTGAAGGTTTATGAAACATTAGCCAATAAAGCATTTATTTTTAAACAAAGGAACTTAAAAGTTGTGAACTAAAATATTATTTCAACCATACAGCATGTGAATAAATAAAATGCATACTTTTCATAACATTTCATTATTCATAAAATGCATAACGTTTCTGGTGTTTGGATTTGTACGTCAATATAATGAGCTCCAAGTTTAAGAATAGCCCTAGACTAGTTTCTCTCTCTCTCTCTCTCTCTCTCTCTCTTTAACAGCATTAGCTCAATGAAATACATCTTCCTTCCGTTAGTATGAATGTTTTCCTGCTTGCTAAATGTTGGGCTCGTGATCAATAAGTTGTATTCGCCTCAATCTGATTCAGTAAAGTCAAACAGCAGATGGTGAAGCTGCTTCACAGAGCGGAGTCCCACGTGCTGTGAGGCGGGAACAGACGATTCCGCTTGGTCTTAAAGCCTTCCGCAAACACCCACAATCACAAATAACAACGATTTTCGTAAAATAATGATTAATTATTAATTGATGATTTGTTATTATCATTATGGTCTTGTGAAAATAATAATATGGGCTGCGAGAAAATAATGAATACAAAGAGTAGTGCTGCTAAATGCAGGCATGTTTCAGCCCAGTAACACACCGTTCTTCACAGCCAAAAAAACAGACCGAATTCAGTTTAGCTGGAGGGGGTTGGGTTTTTGGGGTTAGTTATGTGTGGCTTGTGGGGGTCGAGATAAAGGTGTGAATTGCTTTTTCATATGGACAGTGTCTTATGAGGCTTTCACTTGCTGAACTGGTTTATATAGGACTGTTGTTTTGGTTTTAGACTAAAAAATGGTCTGCCCCCACGTAAGATTTTTCTAGTTCTAGTCGTTCGTTTGTTATATTCAACTAATCAGAGGTTTATATTAAATTTACATAATCAAATCTTAATATATCATGCGCTCAAGCACATGCATTAAGTTTGAAACAAAGCACATGCAGAAGTAGCCTAATAATTGTGGAAAATGAGACATTTTAATTATTTATTAATAAACAAATGTTTTCTTGTCGGCTGCAGGATGAAATTCACAGTGCTGGCTCTCTCCAACGAGAGAAATGCAACATTCACAGATTACACAATTCGTTTTTATTTTAAAAAACATATTTTTTTAAATGCTAAGTTATGATCATAACATTTCAAACATACTGAAATACTTTATTCACGGAGTGAAGGCGGAGCGTGTTTCTGGTATCAGTGCGCGCGGAGGGGAAGTTGTTGCTGCTCACAGACTCTGCTGCGAGTGAGAGAGACGTTTCACCCGACGAAATGAAGACGACCGCGGGAGCACAAGCACAGCACATCCGCAAAAATCAACCTGCAGCAATGCTCGTTCATCGACTCACCAAGCTTTACTTTTGTAGGTCGCATGGCAGTAAATAATTCGATAATATGACCACACAGTCAATACAGATATTTAATAAAAACATTAAAACAAGCAGGGCTGTAAAATAAAACAATAAAAAACGCACGCCAGGTCTACACCAGACACGAATGGAGCGATCCAACAAAAGACAACAGAACACAGTGATCGATACACTGGACACGATCCCCATCAGTGAACTGATGCTCGTTCCGTTTATGACAAAATGTTCTGATTATTTCAGATGTGTTCAGATTATTTGACACAGTAGTGTGATGTCATCAAGTTTAGACACACTTTTAGCGCAGTGGGGCAAAGATGACAACTCTCACGTCCGGTGTAGACACACAGAAAGTGTCTGCTCTATTTACAAATAAGTTCTAAAAAAAAATAATAATAATACAACTAATAAACCAGCGGCATAATAAGATGGAAATATAAACTAGAAAATATATTAACAGGTCCTCCATCCATGACACTGACTCACTGCGGAGCTGCAGTTTTAATCTGAACAGCTCTTAAAGCTGAGTGGATGGTTAGATGCATGATTGGCTAGTATTAATAAATAAATAAATAAAAATAAAGGTCTTTCCAGCATTAAGGTAATAACATTACTGTTTTTTTTAATCATTTTTTAATCAGAATAAAAAGGTTTTTCATAGGCAATATAATCACTTTTTATTGCTGCAATATTTTGAAAGTACATTTTCAGTTGATTTACAGATTGAGGATTCTTCTGCACTGTCAAGTACAACTGCAGTCAGTTAATGATTTTGGAGATTTCTGTATTCTGCAATAATTGTTAAAATATGCATTTCCAACATCTACACTTTGTTAAAGAATTAAACCACAATGTAGTCATATTAACATGACAACTTTATCAGAATGTAAATCTAGTCTACTATCTTTGATTCTCAATTGGAATTAAGGTTGTATTATTGAGATGATGCGTATGGTTAATATTCTGCTCTGGTCATTTAGGGGTGAAGCCGTATGCTTGTTCCATGTGTGACATGCGTTTTTTCCACCGTTACCATCTGCAGAGACACAGCCTCACTCATACTGGTATGTGTCTTTCTGTCTTACCCCCTTAGATATCTGAGCTCTGCTGCCATTGTCTAACAGGAAGTTGGAAGTATGCAATTTTAATATTATTTAGTATAATAAATTACTTTCAGACAGAATAAATGGAGTTTTTATTTTTTATTTTTTATGTGCTCTAGGGTTAAAGTGCATACTGTAAGCTATCATTGACACTACAAATGTATACAATTCCATATTATCATTATTATTATTATTATTATTATTATTTATGTATGTATTATACATTAACATATTAGTTTATCCAAAAGGAAAATTCTGTCCACTTTTATACACCGTTTTACAGTCAATGCACAAAATCAGATCAAAAATAAGCTTGATATTTTTGAGTCTAAATTTGAGAAAAAGAATAATTATTCTGTACTTCTATAGTACTAGCGCGTTATCAAGAAAAAAAGAGAAAGCACTTCCCAAAAGGTAAAATGGCTAAAACTATAAGCTCGTAGTTACACTTTTAACCCAATTTTTTAGCTTAATTCCAGAAGCTGAGCAAAACTATTTTCATATTTCTAAGATGGCAGCACTGCAGTGCACTTCATGTCTAGTAGATGCTCAGTTTGTGAACTGCTCTTAGCATTAACTCACCCTACTTGGCTTTAAGACTGTAGACTGTATGTTGTTTTGTGAGTTTAGCAGCTCTCATGAGTGCTTGGTTTAAGTTGACAGGTGACAGTAAGGCTAATACATTGCTACTTTGTGCATTTAGGGGTGAAGCCTTATGCTTGCACCATGTGCGACATGCGTTTCTTCCAACGGTATCATCTACAGAGACACAGCCTCACCCATACGGGTAGGTGAAATCTCTATGTATATATCATTATGAATTGCCTCTCAAAGCAGGGCTCGCAAAATCGCTAGCCCGACAACCCGGGGCTATTGTGTATTCTAGTCCGGCTGCCAGATGTGTCGCAGCCCTGCCTGATGGGCTATCTTGAACAGTGATTCACGTTGTTCACTCGCTTGTAATGGTGACACGGATCATCGTTGGTCATTTGCATGCATTGCTAATTTAAACATTCGAGCATTTAAACCATTCAAGCACATGAAGAAGCAAAAGAGAGTTTGGGGTGCTGTTTTCTTTGCACACACACTCGAAGCAAACGCAGAGAGTGGTGTTTCAGACAGCAGGCAAACACAGAATTGATTCATCTTTACTTATCCTTTTGAATGAACGGACACATACACTTCAAAACTATCTCAACATACCTGGCTCAAGTATTGTTGTAAACACAGTCGGTTTTGTTTTTAAGTGAACATAAACAGCGGAGAAAGAAATCGCATGTGTATCGTCCATATTGGATACGTGCATTCAGACTGTAAATACCTGCTGCTGTCTGTAAGTAATGTTAATCAAACAACAAAACACAACTTTATCAAATATATTATAATATATTTAATTTATACAGTGAACACTATGTAGTGTTACTTTACACTTAATTATTACAATTCTGTACCTGAAAAAAAATTGTCTTTTTATTTTATTTGTCTACGCTGGTAATTTATTTTAATTTTTTTTCTATTTTATCATCGACGTTCACTTTTCTTTAAAAATCTTTTTTTTTTTTTGTTATGCTACTAGTATTTTTTTTCCTGTTATCAAAAAAGTAAAGTGTTCTTTAAATAATAATCAGTGTTGTTTGAATTATAAAGAACTTTTTTTTTTTTTTTTTTTTTATCATCCTAAAAAAGTATTCAATCTACGACTTAAAAATCTGTAATATGATCTGAACATTGAGTTTTGTGATCCATTGCACCCCTACTTATTTGAAGTAAATTACAATCATGGATGTTTTTAATCATGCTGATATTCCACAGGAAATTTCAGCCATTGTGTGTGTTTTTTTTTTGGCTAGTTCAATTGATTTTGGGCTACCAAAATCTGAAGAATGCCTGACTCAATGGCTACCGGGAGTTTGAGATTTTGCGAGCCCTGTGAAAGCTCTCAGTATGTATGGAGAGAGACACAATTTGTTTAAACTACAACAAACTCGAGTTTGTATTTTTCCTAATCATCAAGCATATAAATAAATAAATGCCACCTCCTGTATTTCTAAAGCAGGATTATTTGTTTTGAATTGAATTGGTCATTTGATTACAGAGGAGGGGATTATGAACAGGCATGTTTGACAACTAAATCTTTGTGGCACACAACATTTCATGTTAAATATAAAATGATTATAATGCACACATAATACGTCATCTAATTTCTTGAAGCTTTGTAATGTAATCCACATGCCACATGTACCTATAAGTTTTTTGTTTTTTTTTGGTTACTGCGGATGCACTTGGTATGAGCAGGATTTTTTATTTTAATTTCTTTTCCAAAATACTGTATTAATAGAAAAGCATACATGAACTGTTGGTGTTCTGTACATTCAGGGGTGAAGCCGTATGCTTGTTCGATGTGTGACATGAGGTTTTTTCAGCGTTACCATCTGCAGAGACACAGCCTCACTCATACGGGTATGTGTCATCTCAAACCCCTGCTTTTTTGTTGTTAATATTAGTTTTCTGCATGCTAAATGACTTTAAATTTTAAACAAAAACAATTTTATGCTTTCTTGACAAATAAACGCATAAAATGCACATTACTAAATGTTTCTAATTCACAGTTTAAATTCAAAGTCAACAACATTTATTAATTTAATGAAAGATCTCCATGTAGGTCTTACTTGGTACCTGATAGATACATAGTATATCTTTCATCAAAGGCATCATGTTACTGATTCCAGACCAGCCTTTCATGTTGCTCCATATCCACCTTTCCTAGAAACTGCTTATTTATTATTATTTTTATTTATTAATATTGAATTGCTGATAATTTATAGATATTTCCACTTTTAAATGAATCGTTCTCTAACCCACTCCTTAGGTACTGTTCAAATAAATACACTAAGAGACAAGATTAACATAATCTTACCCGAAGTGCCCTATTTTTGACTTTGCGTTCTGCCACATAGTTTAAAGGAATGGAGAGTGTTCAATATACAGATCTATTGTGAGCATTTGTGGCAGCATTTTATTACAACCGAAGATAATTTTGACTCATCTCTCTTCTACTAATAAATAAATAAATAAATAAACATTTTACTTTTAGCCACTTTACTTTTACTTTGTTGTTTGGAAAAATTATTTCCATCAACCAACCAAACACACAAACTAAATTAGACAAACATATTTTGGTCTTATAATATTGTAAGTGGTGTAATAAGTAAAATTTATTTAAATGTCAGCATGCAGAAAAAAAGAAAAAACAAGGATGCTCTACATTTTATTTAAACACCGTTAAAAAATTTTTTTTTTTTTTTTTGCTTTGAATGTTGTGTAAAGACATTCAATCACTAAAATTGACTCTGCATTTAGGGGTGAAGCCGTATGCTTGCTCGATGTGCGAAATGCGGTTTTTCCAACGTTACCACTTGGAAAGACACAGCCTCACTCATACTGGTATGTGTCCGCTCACTGTACCCCTGATTTGTACCCAGTTTTCTTGATTGGAACTAAATTTTTGTATATTTTTATGGTTGAGGTGTTTGAAAAAACAAAACAAACAAAAAAAAAAAATGATGAGATAGTTGACATTCAAATTAATGGCCAAAATGTATAATGATGATTTTTTTTTTTTTATGAGATCTCTTACTTTTGAAATATTTATTAGCTGTATCCTACATCATATAATATTTGCATCAGAGTCAAGACATTTAAAAATGTGTTCACCTGTTTAATTTACTGCTCTTGGGTGCGTTTGCAAGATTCACTTTACGTTTGCGTGTAGTATCAGGTTTCACAAAATCTGTGTAGGTGTTTCTTTGGATGTGCTTTTGTGTTTAAGTTTATTTACATTATTGTAAGTGTTAAAGCATAATAGATAAAAAAAGAAGTTTCTTTTTTAACAGTTTCAATGATCAGTTTATTTATTCTCCAAGTAGGTAGAACATAATCTCAAGTCTCGAACTAGGTTTCTGATTAAAACCAAAACCCCAGTGTGCCACTTTACAATCAAGCATTTTTTATTCCATATTTAACTCTACAAACTCGAGTTTGTATGGAGTCATATACTTTAAATAGTTCTAAGCATGAATATACTCTATTTAAGATTTCACATGGGAATCCATATGACAGTCAGTCTCAATCCTTTCACGTCAGAAACAGTGTTTCAGAATCTTTGTCAATGTTGTGTGTTGTGGCATGCTGTGAGAATAAAGATGTGGAGTCAAGACTCAATAAAGACTCTTTTTCTCTGTTAGGAGAGAAGCCGTTTGCTTGTGACATGTGTGACATGCGGTTCATTCAGAGGTACCATCTGGAGAGACACAAGCGTGTTCACAGTGGTGAAAAGCCTTACCAGTGTGAGCGCTGCCAGCAGGTAATAACACGCTTTATGACTCAGGAGTTTTTTAGATATAAGACAACTTCCATGATCATTCATTAGCCTCATTCACACCGCAATAAACCCGCAGCAACAAAGAGAGAGCTGCCGACTTCCAGCGACCGAAACTATCGGTGTCACAATGTGCCATTTCAGAAAGTTTTTTTAAACATTTTTTTATATTTAATTTTAATTTTAATATTTAACTTAATAATAAAGTTATGTATTTAAGTCAGTGAAGCACACATGATCTTTGTCCTGTCAGAAGCTGTAGTGAAATGTTGGAAAGATTAAGTTAATTCTATCAGATGGAGTTTGTAGTTTTTATAAGTTGACGTAACTTATAAGTTGTTATAAGATTTTACATTATATCAAGTAACTGCAAACACATTGCCAATTGTTCATCAGGAACAAAAAAAAAACATTTAGAGTTGTCTTGTATAATCGAAATAAAAAAAGAGTGCTCTCATGTCTAATGTACTGATAGAAGCGGACATATTCAAGCTGCAGACCCACTTTTTTTCTACACATAGTTAGCTGCAATGACAGATTTTATACGGTTCAGCTGGCTTACAATTTTCCCTCTAGAATGTAAATTTAGTAGCAAGAAAACTAATTTGATGTTAACAGCATGTAATGACATCTGCAAATGTGGTTCATGAATGTCATTTGCAACCATCAGTGTGAACGCCTATGAGCGACTGAGTTTGTAGAGACTGGTGACATGAAGCAAATGAATTGTTAGCGGTTTGAACATGGCTTTAGTCCTTACAGCTCTATGGAATTTGTTTTATTACCATTTGGACCAAAAGTAAAAATATGAGCAGTTAAGGAAATACTGCATTAAATTGAAATATTTAGTAGGGCTGCATGATAAAACCAAATGAAATCGAAATTGTGCTGCGATTGTCATGCGTATATTTCAGTGAAGTACGGTTCTGTAACCAGCTGTAAATCTCCATCCAAAAGCCAGAAGGAGCTCTTGCACTGAAACTCCAAATACACCTCGCAGAAGAAACCCAGGAAATCCCTATTGGGTAGCTGGATAAACAGAATATTTACCTGCTTTTATTGATTCAAAGTGACTGATAAACACGCATTATAATTTTCATTAAAATAAAGTATATTTATAATGCAATGCCTTTATCACAGCTTATAATATGAACCCGATTCCAAAAATGTTGTGTACAAACTGAGTAAAAAAGGAATGGAATAATTTACAAATTTCATAAATTTATAATTTATTCACAATAGAATATAGATAACATATCAAATGTTAAAAGTTAGACATTTTGAAATGTCATGCCAAATATTGGCTCATTTTGGAATTCATGAGGGCTACACATTCCAAAAAAGTTGGGACAGGTAGAAAGAAGAGGCTGGAAAAGTTAAATGTACATATAAGGAACAGCTGAAGGACCAATTTGCAACTTATTAGGTCAATTGGCAACATGATTGGGTATAAAAAGAGCCTCTCAGAGTGGCAGTGTCTCTCAGAAGTCAAGATGGGCAGAGGATCACCAATTCCCCCAATGCTGCAGCGAAAAATAGTGGCGCAATATCAGAAAGTAGTTTCTCATAGAAAAAATGCAAAGAGTTTGAAGTTATCATCATCTACAGTGCATAATATCATCCAAAGATTCAGATAATCTGGAACAATCTCTGTGCATAAAGGTCAAGGTCGGAAACCCACACTGGATGCCCGTGATCTTCGGGCTCTTAGACAGCACTGCATCACATACAGGAAGGCTCATTTAAAATGGACTGTGGCAAAATGGAAAACTGTTCTGTGGTCAAACGAATCAAAATTTGAAGTTCTTTTTGGAAAACTGGGACGCCATGTCATCCGGACTAAAGAGGACAAAGACAACCCAAGGTGTTATCAGCGCTCAGTTCAGAAGCCTGCATCTCTGATGGTATGGAGTTGCATGAGTGCATGTGGCATGGGCAGCTTACACATCTGGAAAGGCACCATCAATGCTGAAAGATATATCCAAGTTCTAGAACAACATTTGCTCCCATCCAGACGTCGTCTTTTTCAGGGAAGACCTTGCATTTTCCAACATGACAATGCCAGACCACATACTGCATCAATTACAACATCATGGCTGTGTAGAAGGAGGATCCGGGTACTGAAATGGCCAGCCTGCAGTCCAGATCTTTCACCCATAGAAAACATTTTGTGCATCATAAAGAGGAAGATGGGACAAAGAAGACCTAAGACAGTTGAGCCTGTATTAGACAAGAATGGGTCAACATTCCTATTCCTAAACTTGAGCAACTTGTCTCCTCAGTCCTCAGACATTTGCAGACTGTTATAAAAAGAAGAGGGAATGCCACACAGTGATAAACATGGCCTTGTCCCAGTTTTTTTAAGATGTGTTGATGCCATAAAATTTAAAATCAACTTATTTTTCCCTTAAAATGATACATTTTCTGTTTAAACATTTGATATGTCATCTGTGTTGTATTCTGAATAAAATATTGAAATTTGAAACTTCTTTTATTCACAATTTGTACTGTGTCCCAACTATTTTGGAATTCGTCTTTGTACTATGAAATATTTTGTGTGCCTTATTCTGTATAAGAAAGCCACATCATCTCACAGGAGGATTTATTTCAAACACTCGACTGACGTTATCAAATGAGTTTGGAGTAAAAACGTTATTAAATGTGGTATTTTCACATGCTTTAAGGTGGAGCAGCATTTACTACACCGAGCCGTAGTTCACTGCGAAGCTACACAAACAGCTTTCATCATCGTGAACGATTTCTTTGATTTCTTAGTCAAGTCCAGTCAAGTCACCTTTATTTATATAACGCTTTAAACAACATACATTGCGTCAAAGCAACTGAACAACATTCATTAGGAAAACAGTGTGTCAATAATGCACAATGATAGTTAAAGGCAGTTCATCATTGAATTCAGTGATGTCATCTCTGTTCAGTTAAATAGTGTCTGTGCATTTATTTGCAATCAAGTCAACAATTTAGCTGTAGAAGAAGTGACCCCAACTAAGCAAGCCAGAGGCGACAGCGGCAAGGAACCGAAACTCTATCGGTGACAGAATGGAGAGAAAAACCTTGGGAGAAACCAGGCTCAGTTGGGGGGCCAGTTCTCCTCTGACCAGACAAAACCAGTAGTTCAATTCCAGGCTGCAGCAAAGTCAGATTGTGCAGAAGAATCATCTGTTTCTTGTGGTCTTGTCCTGGTGCTCCTCTGAGACAAGGTCTTTACAGGGGATCTGTATCTGGGGCTCTAGTTGTCCTGGTCTCCGCTGTCTTTCAGGGCAGTAGAGGGCCTTTGTAGGTGCTGATGCACCATCTGGTCTGGATACGTACTGGATCCGGGTGACTGCAGTGACCCTCTGATTTGGATACAGACTGGATCTGGTGGCTACGGTGACCTCGGAATAAGAGAGAAACGGACTAATATTAGCGTAGATGCCATTCTTCTAATGATGTAGCAAGTACATAGGGTGTTATGGGAAGTGTTTCCGGGTTACCTAATTAATGCAGCCTAAAAATCCAAACGGATTTGGATATTAAAAGCATATTAGTATGTTATGTGTAAGCCAGGTTAAAGAGATGGGTCTTTAATCTAGATTTAAACTGCAAGAGTGTGTCTGCCTCCCGAACAATGTTAGGTAGGTTATTCCAGAGTTTAGGCGCCAAATAGGAAAAGGATCTGCCGCCCGCAGTTGATTTTGATATTCTAGGTATTATCAAATTGCCTGAGTTTTGAGAACGTAGCGGACGTAGAGGATTATAATGTAAAAGGAGCTCATTCAAATACTGAGGTGCTAAACCATTCAGGGCTTTATAAGTAATAAGCAATATTTTAAAATCTATACGATGTTAGTCACACAATAATATCGCTTTGCGATTTCTTTGTGTAACTTGTCAGTGGACCACGGCTCTGTGTAGTAAATGCTGCTCCATCTGAAAGCATGTGATGATTTACTGGGGATTACATAGCCAGCTTTACTAACAAAATGCGCATGACAATCGCATCCAATTGTGCAGCCCTAACATTTAGGCTCATTGTCAAATGATGAATGATGATGCCACTATTGCTAGGTAGGTGAGTGAGTAGTTCAGTTGGTTTGCCCTTATAACACTTATGAAACATACAAGCTCACCATTCTGTCACCATTTACTCACCCACATATTTTTCAAAACCCATAAGACTTTGGTTAATCATTTAAACTAAAGGATTAGAATATTTTTATTTAAACCTGAGCAGTTTCTGTCCCTCCATTTAAAGTCCAAGTAACCCAATCTTAAAACGACATGAGGGAAATGGAATGAAATGAATGCAAACTATATGAGGTGAATCCAGCAGGAAATGAAATAAGTAATAACTGTTTTGAAAATTAGACATTCAAGAAACCAATTTGTGACTTTGTAAATTTATATCTAAATAGAATGTAAAATGTTCAATGATATTAATGTAAGCGGTTTCCGCCACTAAATAAAAAATAAAACAAGGAGCCACTGTAGCCAAGTATAAATATAATACACTTAGAAATGAGATTAATTTATAATTTTAAATTTATGTAATTAAATGAACACAAGGAAGAATTATTGAGGTGAAGCAAAAGTGAGGTAAAGAAATAACTTCCACTAACTTCTCTGTTTTTTCACCTCAAGAACTTCTCACGGACTGACAGACTGTTGAGACACCGGCGATTGTGTCAGGGTCGTGGCGTAGCAAAAGTGGAGGCCCAGTCTTGTTCTTTCACCCAGGAGCCTCCCGCAGCCCCTCCGTCCACGTGGAGTCCTCTACATCCCGCCTCGGGCCGACTCGCTGTCTGACACCGTACTCTTGAGACGACAGCACACCCAGACCTCTCTCAGAGCCACTGGCACCGGTACTCCACCTGCTGACAAAGAGATGCGCTACAGACAGGGTGAGGGGAAATTCTCCTCTCTTGTTTCTTTATATAGAAACAAACAAGGTTCTCTTTTGATCATTGAGGGTTGTTTTATACTTTTTGATAATATATTATGGGGCTAGAAGGGGTTTTATGGTACTTTTAAGAGGTGAAGAACAAAAAACACCTAACATGGGAATTTCATTTTACTAACCAAAAAAACAAAAGGTACAACCCATCATCTATAGACTGACGCCTTTTGAGACACACTTCATTCAGATCAGCATCATTTGTGATGTATAGGCCTGCTGTAACGTGCTAAGGGTTAGTAATGTCCTACTACCATCGCGAGATCTGTTTGTAACACTGTACCCATCTGTAACCATATGGAAATGCACAGCGTGCTTCCATGTATTAATTCATTATGCGTTCACAGGCTTTTTCTCAATGATAAATGTTTGATCTGATATTGTAACTATGTATGACTTTGAAAGATGTGTATATTACTATGTGTAACAGCTGGTTTGTTCTCTGTCATTGCCATGAGCTGGTGGAAATGACACCACTAGTTGAGTTCTGCTCAGAAGTGTCCCTTTTCTGACTTGACTCACTTAATGACTGGCAAATCTCACCAGACCCGTCAAGGCCATGATTTGGGGATCATTGGTCCTCACAATCAGACATTTTGCATCAAGAAAATGGGGTCTGTTTTATGTTTTTCATTGTTACAGTATTTTTTATGAACATTTAGCACATTTCACTGATATTCTTAATAACATAATGAAAAATAGTGTTTTTGAATATACATTAAAATGATGTATTTAATTTTGTCCTAGTTGCTTTATTTGAGCAGTAGAGGAGCTATCATTATTGAGAATTAAAGAACAACTCAAAGTAGAATGGTTGGTTACATTACGTATTGAGAATTGAAGGTGTAAAATCTGACGAAATATCAGTGCTTAAAAATTAGGCTTCATTTTCTATATGCCCCACCTCCTTCCTGATTTTGGAGTGATATATGGCTGAGATATGTTTTTCTGAGATTCATTATAGAGTATTGACTACAACATTTAGACATATACATGGTGAATGACACAGTGAAAACGTTCAAAAGCTCCAGATTTCATGTACAGATTTATATGTGCAACGTATAATAAGATCTTGTGGCCTTAGGATGTGTTTGTGTATTATTTTTTTTATTTTTTTTTTTTTTTACACAATTATTTACATATTATTTTACTGAAATATTGACATGAGGACAGATAGTCTGCCTGTTGTTGTTTTTTTCAAAGTAATTTTTTCACATTATATTGCCTTGTGTTCAAACGTAGCTGTGTTGAAATATCTATTGATATAGATTTGTTGTTTTGTTGTAATATCTGAGATGGAAGTTTTAAAATCAAGGTTTCGAGTGTGATATAGCAGTGTTGTCCTATGCATTGGTTTACTCTAATGTGAATCTGCATATACAATGCCTTCAGTACACATGGGCCACTAACAGATGACAAGGACAGAGATCTGATGTTATTGTTGCACCAAATTATATTGTATCTGTCAGTTTATTAACTTCTCATTCTATTGTTAACATGATATCTACTGTTTGAGGAGAGTCTCGTCTGTATTTTCTAAGAGCTGTTGGACAATTAGGGATCGAATTGGGCATTTCCTTGCATCAGAATGCTTTCTGGTGATAGTATCTGGCAAATACAAAGAGAGTATATCTTTAGAGGGTTTGTCTGCTGTTTATTGACAAAAGATTGCCGCATTTCCATGTAATGACTGATTTTTTTCTTTGTAATGTTACGTTTATATACTGTAACTGAATTGGTTAAAACTTTTAGTTCTATAGTAACAAACTATGTATTTTTATGCTAATATAATTTTAAAACATTGGAGAGGAATGTGTGAAATGATCATCTATATACATATACAGTTGAATATTGCATATACACACACACATAATTAGTCTGTAGTTACTCGTCAAAACATCTCTCCAAATTGTTGGGAACAATATTACAGTTTGCATACTCCGATAAAAAGAAAGCAATGGGAGTTATAACTTTAAATTATTTTAGGCATTTATTTGGACTGAGAAAGAGATCATCAGAAGTAGTAAACAAAGCATCACCTTTTTTTTTTTTTCTCGTGTGATATTGCAGACATTTGATTTAACAACTTCACTGAATTCCTTAACTTCAGCTGAGGGTGATTTCCTAAAAAACTTGTATCAAAAGAAACTTTTTTTTTTCAGCTACTTCAGCAACTTTTAATTGTTTTTGTGAGGAGACGAGAGTTGCTTACTTTATGCATATATAAAATACTAAATAAAATGTGTGGGTTTCACATGAGTATTCAATTTTTTTTTTTTTTTTTTGCAGAAGTAGCACTGGAATTAAATTAAAATCGGAAAAAATTGATAATAAATAATTCACAGTTATTGGGTTCCAAACACCAATGGTTTAAGTGGATGATCAGGTGATTCAACTGAAGTGTATCTTTTCAAATATAATGCGTTTTTCCAACAATGTCCATCTTGGCTTTTTAATTATTGTTCAGGCTGATGAGAAAGTTGTTACAGCAACATACTCATGTCAAAAGGGGCAACTGACTTCCAAAGGGAATCACTCCCACTTACTGTTTGACTAAAAAAAATAAAAAAATAAATACATTTACATGGACTGCATGTTAGGATGTCATCTGTCAATTTCAAATGACGTCGATTTCAAAATGTAACATAATGCCTCCTCACTCCACCTCACTGCAGTAATAAAACACAGACTGACTTCATTAAACAAATACAATTTTGTTGTTCCTAAACAATGACAGTAAAAATCTAATCTTTTATTCTATGCACATTTATACTGGCGGCTAGCACTATTACCCTAAGGGGAGGGACAAATTCACAACATTTAACATTTTCCAACAAACAAAGTCTTAGAGAAACCTTTGATCCTAACATTCAAAATAAATTTCTACCCTCTTACAATAAAATAAATAATTTACAGTACATTGAACAGGAAAATATAACAGGAGCAACTCGGCCACATTGTCCCTGAAACAACCATTCTATATTAATTATTGGTACATTCCCAAACTTAGCAGAACAAAGCATTCCAACTATATCTCACCATCTGGGTTTATAGAATAAGGAACAGACAACACTGCACAAGGACCACATCAAGTCTAAGTTTTTTTTTTTTCTTTCAGCCAGCAGGCGAGAAAGAAAGTCTGCAAGGGCATTACTCTTGATTAGTACATGTTTGTATACTAAACTGATAAGGTTGCATAGTGTTTATACAGGAAGCAAAGTGGTAGGCAAAGGTCTGCGAGCTGGGACCAGTGGCGGAGCCAGGGTGTGGTGACCTAAGCTTGGCCACTCCACTCCACTTGGACACTTTCCATTGGGAAACCTTTCAAACGCATACTTCAACTTCGATAACAATATAAGGTGTACATTTTTTATTGTATTCAGTTGTGTTTTAGGCACTAAAATAGCCTGATACTTT
Organism: Carassius carassius; assembly: GCF_963082965.1. Lineage (NCBI taxonomy): Eukaryota > Metazoa > Chordata > Actinopteri > Cypriniformes > Cyprinidae > Carassius > Carassius carassius. The sequence continues at coordinate 24,131,106 of NC_081798.1, forward strand.
ATAGCCAATCATGTTGAAATAATGAAGATTTCTGTGCTGGACTTGAATTTGTGATGCCCAAAGCGCAACTCTACTATATGTCAAGAAGATAGTACCTGAACGTGTCCAGGGCCCAATTAATGGCCAAGCACTTGGTGTCAACTGTGGAGCGTTTCACCTCTCTGGGGCATCTGTCAGAGACCACATCCTCCGGAAGACCGTGCATCTGGAAGACATGGTCATTGACCACCTGTGCCATCTCCCTCTAGCCAAGATAAGATTTGGGAATGAAGTGGTCCACCGTAGAAAACTGAGCCACCACGGCGAGGGTTACAGCATTGCCAGTGGATGAAGGTAGACCATTAACAAAATCCAGGGCAATAAGTGACCAAAGAAGGGGATGTAACAGATCAACGGGAGGTTGATTAGACGACTTTTTGAATGCACACATTGCTCACCCCAACAAACTAACAGATGCCATGGCCTGACACCAAAAGCATCACAAGCCAGCAACCTCCTTACCCCAGGACAATACATTAGTTTGGAAGCGTGACCCCACTAAAGAATGGCAGTGTGGACCACAGCAGGTATGAATAGCAGAGCCACCAGGAATTCCCCAGGAACCTGGCTAGGGTCAGGTGACAGCCCCAATCACATGCCCTGAGGGCAAAATGGCATCTGGAGGAAGACCTAAAAGAACAAAGCCCAACAAGCCTACCTGGAATTCAGCCATTTGGTAGACTAAATATATTTCTGATTTCTGTGATTGGACACCGCTCTCCAAAAGCCACTGATGTAACTTATAATCATAAGGGTATTCTCAGGAAAGAACCACTCTGACACCCATTCGTAATGTGTCCTTTCCCGCCACAAACTGTCATTTATGGTCAAAATCAAACTGTCGGCGTAATCAAAAGAGTAGTGTTGTAAACAACAAAATTTGAGATGAGAGACTGGTGTAGGGGAATAACAGTTAAAACCCAAGGACAGATATGATGAATGAAGACCAGGAGTCAGAGATGTGTTCAGTTAATAATACTTAAAGAAAATAGTTTGAAGTTTCATCAGCAGAAGTCAGCTTCAGTACTCTAATTGTAGTTCGTAGGCCGCTCTGCGTACAATTCAAAATCAACAACAATTATACGCTGACAGAGGATACTAATTGTGTCAATGCATAATTCAACAAAATTCTGATTGGTTCCAAAACCTAGATAAACTCTCCAAAGACGTATATCTGATACGCTGACCACTGGCAGTTGAACGTCTGTCCTGGGACTGTCTGAGCTTCTCCCTGTACAGACAGATACTAACACAGATACACAGAAAACTTATCAGAACTTCAAGCCCGCCTAGCCCTAGTATGGTTCATTACACACACACAATGAAGTCGTCATCCTTGAGAGTAGAAGTATAGCATAAAGCAGGATTCTTTAATATCTCATAAGGGCACATAAGGTTAAACATTTCACTCTTGCCAGAAATAAACTCAAACAAGAAATAATGTAATAATGACATGTAACAAGAACCCACAGAGGGGGAGATTAAGGTGCATTCCCTACATTACTGACATGTGGTGGCTTTGATTGAGTATATAGAAGGGATGTGACCTTGACTGCTTCTGTAAAGTAAGAGACCCTTTGTTACTCAACTTTGCTTTTCTTCAGCTGATAAGTGCATCCTCCCCACCTGCATTGGGTTCTGGCTCATCAGGTGGATCAGGCACCTGGGAAGTGACAGGGGAAGGGTGTGAATAGCAAGCTTGATGTTGTCCAGGGGGTTTGGGGCATACATCCATGATCTCAATGAACCAAGCTGCCAGTGCCGCTGGAATCCATTCACTCGTTATCTGCAACCAATGGCATGATCTGTCCTCAACCTTCTGCCTTGATGAAGCGCTGCCAGTTGTCATGAAGTCTACTTACTGAAGACTGACTAACCAAAGACAATTATCATCTTAGGCTTGTGCTCATGTAAATCCTCACAGCATGACGCCTATGGCACTCAAGTCGCGAGACTGTCCAGCTCAGAGTGAGATGACATAAGCCACTCTTGATCGGTTGTGTGGGTGAGAACAACACCTCATACTGTATAATGAAAGAGTGACAATGATTAGGTTCAACAGCATATACAGGCTGATTATTGATGCATGGATTGAAAATATCTGGCAGATGGCTAGTAGTCTGGGCACTGGCAGAATGGCATCCTGGTCTGTTAAGTCAAACTGACACAATTGATCCAAGAGCTTAGTGACCCACACAACCACAGTGAGACAGGCATTGGAGAGTTTCTCCTTATGATGGCATACCATAGCTCCCTGAAGCTCAACAGCATTGTAAATCAATGATCCCTGTGCTGAGTCCATAGCTGGCCAGTGTGCAGGGATGGACAGTAGTGAAGTACATTTACTTGAGTATTGTACTTAAGTCACTTTTTGAGTATTATTTTTTTCTTCAAACTTATGACTAACTTCTCTACATCTGAAAGACAGTTATTGTACTTTAGACTCAACTACATTTCTGTCAAGGTCCTCAAAGAACAAAGTCATTTCTATGTAGCAATTTTGAAAGTCATTGGGTGAATTTTATTTATTTGTTTATTTTTTTTTGCAGCCATGGATAGAGAATCAGACTAGTAACCCGAAGGTCACGAGTTCGAGTCTCAGGTCCGGCAGGGATAGTAGGTGGGGGAGTGGATAACCAATGCTCTTTTCCACCTTCAATACCACGACTGAGGTGAGACCCTTGAGAAAGGCAAAGAACACCCCCACTGCTCCATGGGTGCCACAGCATTGGCTTCCCACTGCTCCGGGTGTGTGTTCACGGTGTGTGTGTGTGTGTTCACTACTGTGTGTGTGCCATTGGATGGGTTAAATTCAGAACACAAATTCTGGGTATGGGTCACAATACTGTTCCACATTTCACTTCACCTTTCACTTTCATAGACATAAAAAGTTAATATTGTAGTATCTATTCGAAAAAATATTGTCTGATTTTGCAAAATTGTGTTAATGAAAATATTGCCTATAAAGCCACAGAACAACTGTTGTGCATTTTCAAACAAAGCACAATAGGTGTTTGACTTGAAGCAGCACTGCCCAGACCATTCTGTGTATGATATCAAAGTATCGCAAGAGTGATGATGTCAAATAAATCTTGCTGTTTTGCTTTTTTGTTAAAGGGGTCATATGATGTGATTTAAATTTTTCCTTTCTCTTTGGAGTGTTACAAGCTCTTGGTGTATAAAGAAGATCAGTAAAGTTGCAAAGACTGAAGTCTCAAATCCAATGAGATATTCTTTTAAGACTCTGCCACCCCCCCCCCCCCAAATATTTGAGTTATGCCGCCCAAATGTTCACGCAAAGAAAGGAGTGGTTTCAGTAACTACAGTTAGGGTTGAAGCAGTCATGTCAGGGAGATACTGTGTGTATCTAGGCGAAAGCTATAGCACTTTATTTGGCCTTCCGAAAGTAGATGCATTTAGGAATATTTAAGATTACTTAAAACAGAACAGCAACGCATTTTATGGACGACCGTTTCGTGAACCTAGGAAAGGAGGTCATTCCAACATTGCTATAAAAAATCTGGAGCTTTTGAATTAGCTACTCTAAGTATGTTTTGTTATTAGTTTAAGTATTTGCTATTGTGTGTGTGTGTGAGAGAGAGAGAGAGAGAGAGAGAGACAGGGTCACTGTCTCAGAGAGAGACAGTCAGCTGTCTTAACCCTCCGTGGCTTGTGTACTGCAAACATGTACAATCTTCATCAATGTGTCTGTCACGTGACTCTGTTCCCCTTTTGGGTTTTAACAGATTGTAAAACTAAGGACATTATTAACTGTCTTTACATTTATTTTGAAAGATGAAGCTCACAGTTATGGAAAGGGGCGTTACATTTCCAACGAGTGCTTGTGGTGTTCGGCCAATAACAATGCACTGGGTCTGTTGGCCAATCAGAGCAGACTGAGCTTTTTGGAAGGAGGGACTTTGTAGTAAACGACCTATTTGAGAGAGGCGGGGCATAGAGGACCTACAATAATGTACAGTATTTAAAAAATAATGTGTTTTTTGAATATTAAAGCATGTCAACATGTTCTGTTACACCAAATACACAAAATAATGATCTTTAAAAAGGCAAGAAGAATGTTGCTGTGTATAAAAGCAGGTTCCCTTTTTTTCTTTTCTTTTATTTTTTTTACTGTCCACTTGGTTCAAATGTGGAGTGGGTAGGGGTGTTTTTTTTTTTTTTTTTGGTCAAAGTCAAAGTCACCTTTATTTATATAGCGCTTTAAACAAAATACATTGCGTCAAAGCAACTGAACAACATTCATTAGGAAAACAGTGTCAATAATGAAAAAATGATAGTAAAAGGCAGTTCATCATTGAATCAGTTATGTCATCTCTGTTCAATTAAATAGTGTCTGTGCATTTATTTGCAATCAAGTCAACGATATCGCTGTAGATGAAGGGTCCCCAACTAAGCAAGCCAGAGGCGACAGCGGCAAGGAACCGAAACTCCATCAGTGACAGAATGGAGAAAAAAACCTTGGGAGAAACCAGGCTCAGTTGGGGGGCCAGTTCTCCTCTGACCAGACGAAACCAGTAGTTCAATTCCAGGCTGCAGCAAAGTCAGATTGTGCAGAAGAATCATCTGTTTCCTGTGGTCTTGTCCTGGTGCTCCTTTGAGACAAGGTCTTTACAGGGGATCTGTATCTGGGGCTCTAGTTGTCCTGGTCTCCGCTGTCTTTAAGGGATGTAGAGGTCCTTTCTAGGTGCTGATCCAGCATCTGGTCTGGATACGTACTGGATCCGGGTGACTGCAGTGACCCTCTGATCTGGACACAGACTGTATCTGGTGGCCACGGTGACCTCGGAACAAGAGAGAAACAGACAAATATTAGCGTAGATGCCATTCTTCTAATGGCATCTATTTATTTTGGTCTACTCACTTCTATAAGTTTCTAACATTCTGAAAGCTTTTTATTCCAAAGATACTACAAGCTAGTCAGTTTACAATAGTGCTCTCATTATAACGTTAGCCTATATGACAGTAGTTATTAATGTTCTGCATTTCTGTTTTGAGCTGTGCACTGAAGATGACCAGTAGAGTGACGCATTTGATAGCAATTTTTTAAACATTGGGATTAAACTCATAATTTCATATAGAATACGCTTCATTAATATTAGGATTTACAGGCTATCTGCAAAAAGGGCCCAAATGCACATGAACATATCTGCACGGCTCTGAATAAACTACTTTTGTGGATGCGTTCTTCACACAACAACGTGCACAAACACAGCAGGTAAACTCTAAAAATTCACATTGTTTTATTATAATGGTGTTCTCATAATAATGGTATGTATATGACAGTCCCAGTCATAGTCATTAATATTCTGCATTGTTGTTTGTCCTGCTTGCACTGCACGCTGAAGAGATAATCACCATAGTACTACAATGAAGCGCTTGACTCTACCAAATGCATCTTATATCAGGTAAATAATATATCCACGATATATATAAACCGACTGAAATGTTTTGAAATCACTTTTACCCTACTTGATCGAATGACAAAGGCAGAGACTAGATTCTTTCGATCAGGTAGGGTAAAAGTGATTAGGAGTCAACCGGTAGTTCTATGTGAACTCAGACATTTGAGCTCCCCCATATAGTCAAAATGGCATAATCATATCACACCGTGAATATTCGACTTTGAGATTAGTATTCATATCAGGTTCCTCGAATCGAAGGATCGAATCGTCGACTAGCAGGGTCAACCCTAATTGCAAGTATTACATACAACAAAAAGAAAACAGTGCATTGACATAAAAAAGGAAATGTGCCAGTGTGTGATGTCAAGTTTTCTGGAAGGAATATCTGCTTTATATAAAGTCAAGCTCAAAAAGTTTAGGTGTTTAGGTTTAGGTGTCACACCCCTGAACTTTTTGTGTTGTGTTTTCATCCCTCATGTTTGATTGTCTCATTTGGTTCAGGCGTGTCTTAATAATTGTCCTTTTCATCCCATGTATTTAAGCCGTAGTCTGTGCAGTCTGTGTTTGTCTGGTCTTCTATGTCCCTTTGTGTGCTCCTGCCTGTTCTGTTCTGGATTTACCCTTGTGTGGATTTATTAAAGACTTTACATTTATCTTCATCTTCTTTGTGTTTTTATCTCACAGTAGCGTGGCATTTAGTAAAGTTTAGTTTATATAGCACATTCAATAACGACAGAGCCAATCAAAGTGCTCCACAGGCAGATTAAATTAAAAGACTAGCAGTGAAAAAAATAAGAATAGAATATGCACTATTACACAACAATAAATTCACACAAAACAAAACAAAGAAAGATCAAGCAAAGATTTAAAAGAGAAGTGGCGGAGCTTAAGTACAAAGGAAAGTTATTGCACAACTGGGATGTTGCAACCAAAAATGTTTTAATCATATCTTAGATACAGACATCAAAAGTGTATTTGATAACCTTAAAGGCCTATTAGTCTGATGGTAAGAAAGAAGATCAAATAAGTGGTGTGGAGCTAAACCATCCAGAGACTTTTAAACAAACAGTAATACCTTAAACTGAGTCGTATAGAACTGGATGCAAACTAGCCAGAACAGGAGTGATAATTTGACTCTTTCTAGTTCCTGCCAAAAGTCTGGCCAAAGTGGAGGGGTCGATTTCCAATCCCCTCCTCTTCTAGTATATAATAAATAAGAAACAAAATATATATATATATACAGTACAGACCAAAAGTTTGGACACACCTCATTCAAAGAGTTTTCTTTATTTTCATGACTATGAAAATTGTAGATTCACACTGAAGGCATCAAAACTATGAATTAACACATGTGGAATTATATATGGAATTATATACATAACAAAAAAGCGTGAAACAACTGAAAATATGTCATAGTCTAGGTTCTTCAAAGTAGCCACCTTTTGCTTTGATTACTGCTTTGCACACTCTTGGCATTCTCTTGATGAGCTTCAAGAGGTAGTCACCTGAAATGGTCTTCCAACAGTCTTGAAGGAGTTCCCCGAGAGATGCTTAGCACTTGTTGGCCCTTTTGCCTTCTGTCTGCGGTCCAGCTCACCCCTAAACCATCTCGATTGGGTTCAGGTCCGGTGACTGTGGAGGCCAGGTCATCTGGCGCAGCACCACATCACTCTCCTTCTTGGTCAAATAGCCCTTGATGCCTTCAGTGTGACTCTACAATTTTCATAGTCATGAAAATGAAGAAAACTTTGAATGAGAAGGTGTGTCCAAATTTTGGTCTGTACTGTATATATATATATATATACGTATATATATATTTTTTTATTTTTTTAAACGAGTGTACCTATTCTGGTATTTATGTTACAAGCAATGTCTGCATTTGATATCTGAGAGGTGAGAGAGGGTCTGACTATGGAGTGTGGTACTGTAAGTGTCAAGTCAAGTCACCTTTATTTATATAGCACTTTTAACAATACAGACTCCAAATGTACAGCATTAAAGGGTTAGTTCACCCAGATTGCAAATTTATGTAATTAATAACTTACCCTCATGTTGTTTCAAACCCGTAAGACCTCCGTTTATCTTTGGAACACAGTTTAAGATATTTTAGATTTAGTCCGAGAGCTCTCAGTCCCTCCATTGAATCTGTGTGTATGGTATACTGTCCATGTCCAGAAAGTTAAAAAAAACATCATCAAAGTAGTCCATGTGACATCAGAGGGTCGGTTAGAATTTTTTGAAGCTTCGAAAATACATTTTGATTTTTTTAATCATTTTGAATCATTTGTATTTTGAAAATACAAATGATTCAGTTCGATTTGGTGAACTGAATGATTCGTTCGCAAACCGGATATCCAGCTGCTTTGTTTTGAACTCTCTCTCACAACAGACACGGAAGAGAAGACAATGCTGAATAAAGTCATAGTTTTTGCTATTTTTGGACCAAAATGTATTTTCTATGCTTCAAAAAATTCTAACCGACCCTCTGATGTCACATGGACTACTTTGATGATGTTTTTCTTACCTTTCTGGACATGGACAGTATACCGTACACACAGCTTCAATGGAGGGACTGAGAGCTCTCGGACTAAATCTAAAATATCTTAAACTGTGTTCCAAAGATAAACGGAGGTTTTACGGGTTTGAAACCATCAGGGTAAGTTATTAATTACATAAATTTGCAATCTGGGTGAACTAACCCTTTAATTAGAAAAATGAAAGTGTGTCAATAATGCAAAATGACAAAAGTAAACACTAATTTTTCAGTTGAAGGTAGTTCATCATTAAATTCAGTGCTGTTATCAACCAGCTCAGTTCAGTTGAAATAGTATCCGTGCAATCAATTTGATGATATCGCCAGTAATTAAGTGTACCCAATTAAGCAAGCCATAGGCAACAGCAGCAAGGAACCAAAACTCCATCGGTGACAGAATGGAGAAAAAACCTTGGGAGAAACCAGGCTCAGATGGGGGGCCAGTTCTCCTCTGTCCAGATGAAATAGCAGATCAATTCCAGGCTGCAGCAAAGTCACATTGTGCAGAGGACTCAACTGGTTCCTGTGGTCTTGTCCCGGTGGTCATCTGAGAAAAGTTCTTTACTGGGGATCAGTCTCTTGGGCTCATCTAGTTGTCCTGGTCTCTGCTGACATTCAGGGCTGTAGAGGTCCTTTCTAGGTGCTGATCCACCATCTGGTCTGGTTACAGAAAGGATCTGGTGGCTACGGTGACCTCGGAGTAAGAGAGAAGTAGACTAATATTAGTGTATATAGCAAGTAAATCATGTGTTACGGGAAGTGTTCCCGGTTCCGGTTGTCCTTATTAATGCGGCCTAAAAATCCTTTAATGCATTTGAATATTATAGAAAAATGTTAGTGTGTTATGTGTAAACCAGGTTAAAGAGATGGGTCTTTAATCTAGTTTTAAACTGACAGAGTGTGTCTGCCTCCCGAACAATGTTAGGTAGGTTATTCCAGAGTTTGGGTTGTAAAAAGTAAAAGGATCTGCCGCCCGCAGTTGAGTTTTAAGAATGCAGTGGATGTGGAGGACTATAATGTAACAAGAGCTCATTCAAATACTGAGGTGCTAAACCATTCAGGGCTTTATAAGTAATAAGCAAGATTTTAAAATCTATACTATGTTTAATAAGTAGCCAGTGTAGTGTTGACAGAACCGGGTTAATATGGTCATACTTCCTGGTAAGAACTCTTGCTGCTGCATTTTGGACCAGCTGGAGTTTGTTTATTAAGCCTACAGAACAACCACCCAATAAAGCATTGCAATAATCTAACCTTGAGGTCATAAACGCATAGATTAACATTTCTGCATTTGAAATTGCGACCATAGGTCATAATTTAGATATATTTTTGAGATGGAAAAATTCAGTTTTAAAAATGCTAGAAACATGGCTTTCTAAAGAAAGATTGTTATCAAATAGCACACCTAGGTTCCTAACTGATGATGAAGAATTGACAGAGCAGCCATCAAGTCTTAGACAGTGTTCTGGGTTATTACATGCAGAGTTTATAGGTCCTATAATTAACATCTGTTTTTATATTGACTATGCATTCCATTAGTTTCGTCAATACCTCTTCATTCACTTCTACGTTTGATGGCGGTCTTATAAGTACAATTTGAACCATTCCGAAAACCAGTCAGTATCTGGTGTGGCCACCCTTTGTTTGTCCACTCCTCGTCAATGGCTGTGTGAAGTTGCTGGATATTGGAAGGAACTGGAAAACACTGTCATATATGCCGATCCAGAGCATCCCAAACATGCTCCATGGGTGACATGTCCAGTCAGTATGCTGACCATGGAAGAATTGGGATGTTTTCAGCTTCCAGGAATTGTGTTCAGATCCTTGCAACATGGGGCAGCGCATTATCATGCTGCAACATAAGGTGATGGTCGTGGATCAATGGCACAACAATGGACCTCAGGATCTCGTCATGGTATCTTTGTGCATTCAAAATGACATCAATAAAATGCACCTGTGTTTGTTGTCCATAACATACGCCTGCCCATACTGTACCATAACCCCACCTCCACCATGGGCCACTCGATCCACAACATTGACATTAGCAAACCTCTCACCCACACAATGCCATACATGCTGTCTGCCATCTGCCCTGTACAGTGGATTGTTGGAGAGAAAAAACCTTGGGAGAAACCAGGCTCAGTTGGGGGGCCAGTTCTCCTCTGACCAGACGAAACCAGCGGTTTAATTCCAGGCTGCAGCAAAGTCAGATTGTGCAGAAGAATAATCTGTTTCCTGTGGTCTTGTCCTGGTGGTCATCTGAGACAAGGCCTTTACAGGAGATCTGTATCCGGGGCTCTAGTTGTCCTGGTCTCTGCTGTCTTTCAGGTATGTAGAGGTCCTTTCTAGGTGCCGATCCACCATCTGGTCTGGATATGTACTGGATCCGGGTGACTGCAGTGACCCTCTGATCTGGATACATACTGGATCTGGTGGCTACGGTGACCTCGGAATAAGAGAGAAACAGACTAATATTAGCGTAGATGCCATTCTTCTAATGATTAAGCAAGTACATCGGGTATTATGGGAAGTGATCCCGGTTCCGGTTTACCTAATTAATGCAGCCTGTTAAATCCTTTAACAGATTTGGATATTAAAAGCATATTAGTATGTTATGTTTAAGCCAGGTTAAAGAGATGGGTCTTTAATCTAGATTTAAACTGCAAGAGTGTGTCTGCCTCCCGAACAATGTTAAGTAGGTTATTCCAGAGTTTAGGCGCCAAATAGGAAAAGGATCTTCCACCCGCAGTTGATTTTAATATTCTAGGTATTATCAAATTGCCTGAGTTTTGAGAACGTAGTGGACGTGGAGGATTATAATGTAACAGGAGCTCATTCAAATACTGAGGTGCTAAACCATTCAGGGCTTTATAAGTAATAAGCAATATTTTAAAACCTATACGATGTTTGATAGGGAGCCAGTGCAGTGTTGACAGGACCGGGCTAATATGGTCATACTTCCTGGTTCTAGAAAGAACTCTTGCTGCTGCATTTTGGACTAGCTGTAGTTTGTGCAGTTGCAAAAAAAAAATGCAGTTTTACAAATGCTAGAAATGTGGCTTTCTAAGGAAAGATTGCTATCAAATAGCACACCTACTGTAGGTTCCTAACTGATGATGAAGAATTGACAGAGCAGCCATCAAGTCTTAGACAGTGTTCTAGGTTATTATATGCTGAGTTTTTAGGTCCTATAATTAACACCTCTGTTTTTTCAGAAGTTAGCAGTAAGAAATTACTCGTCATCCAGTTTTTTATATTGACTATGCATTCCATTAGTTTTTCAAATTGGTGTGTTTCACCGGGCTGTGAAGAAATATAGAGCTGAGTATCACCAACATAACAGTGAAAGCTAACACCATGTTTACTGATGATATCTCCCAAGGGTAACATATAAAGCGTGAAAAGTAGTGGCCCTAGTACTGAGCCTTGAGGTACTCCATACTGCACTTGTGATCGATATGATACCTCTTCATTCACTGCTACGAATTGATGGCGGCCATATAAGTACGATTTAAACCATGCTAATGCACTTCCATTAATGCCAACAAAGTGTTCAAGTCTATGCAAAAGAATGTTGTGGTCAATTGTGTCAAACGCAGCACTAAGATCCAATAGAACTAATAGAGAGATACAACCACGATCAGATGATAAGAGCAGGTCATTTGTAACTCTAAGGAGAGCAGTCTCAGTACTATGATACGGTCTAAATCCTGTCTGGAAATCCTCACAATATACCAGTTTTCTCTATGAAGGAATATAATTGTGAGGATACTACCTTTTCTAGTATCTTGGACAGAAAAGGGAGATTCGAGATCGGTCTATAATTAACTATTTCTTTGGGGTCAAGTTGTGTTTTTTTGATGAGAGGCTTAATAACAGCCAGTTTGAAGGTTTTGGGGACATATCCTAATGACAATGAGGAATTAATAATAGTCAGAAGAGGATCTATGACTCTCTTTTAGGAGCTTAGATGGTATAGGGTCTAACATACATGTTGTTGGTTTAGATGATTTAACAAGTTTATACAATTCTTCCTCTCCTATAGTAGAGAATGATTGGAACTGTTCCTCAGGGGGTCTATAGTGCACTGTCTGATGTGATACTGTAGCTGACGGCTGAATGGTTACAATTTTATCTCTAATAGTATCGATTTTAGAAGTAAAGTTGTTCATAAAGTCATTACTGCTGTGTTGTTGGGAAATTTCAACACTTGTTGAGGCTTTATTTTTCATTAATTTAGCCACTGTATTGAATAAATACCTGGGTGTCAGGAGAAACCTGACAAGAGGCAGAGCAAAACAGCAAAATATACTGGAGGCTGAAGACAAGACAAGCCAAGACAAGACAAGGTGAGTACACAGACCAGCTCGAGCTATTGGTTAGCGTTACAACAGTCTGGCCACGAACAGAGAAACACAGGGAATTATAAAGGGAAAAAATTAGAAGAGCATTGAGAACAGGTGGCGAACAATTAAGGTTAACAATGGAGAAACAAGGAGTGCGGGGAAAACTCAAATCAAACAGGCAGACGCAGTGAGCTGTCAAACCATCCAAACACACATTCACAACCCCAAAAGGCAGGTGATTAGCCCCAAACCCTGACAGTACCCCCTCTCCCAGGAGCGTCACCTGACGCTCCAGGAAGGGGCCTACCTCTGTGAGTGTGACAAGACAAACAGAAACAACCTTTAAGGACAGGAAAAACAGACAAGATAGCCCCCTCAGATGGCTGACAACTAGCAGGAGCATCCTCCGAGGGACTCGTCAGAAGCAGCAGACAGCTGGTCTGGTATGATCTCGTGGTCGCAACCTCCAGCAGGAACAACCTCCGCGGGCTTGACAAGGCAAACAGGAACACATCTCCACAGCCATGACCCAACTGACAAAGATGACCTCAGGACATAACCGAACCCGACAGGTACATTTTACATGACCATAACTTGACAGGCAGGAACACCGTCTACGGCCTTGACCCAACTGGCAGGAATGACCTCTGTAGGTCTGACAGGGCAGACAGGAACACTTTACATGGCCCAGATGTGACCGGCAGGAACAACACTTGAGGACTTGACAAGACAGAAAAAAATCTCTATGGCCAAACAGACAAAGTAGGTAGGGGCAACCTCTGAAGGTGTGATCTCTGGTCACTTGACAACATCTGTGGAAATGACAGGAGTGATCTCTGGACACTTGACAACATCTTCTGGATACTTGACAACATCTGTGGACATGACAGGAGGGATCTCTGGACACTTGACAACATCTTCTGGACACTTGACTACATCTGTGGACATGACAGGAGGGATCTCTGGACACTTGACAACATCTTCTGAAAACTTGACAACATCTGTGGACATGACAGGAGTGACCTCTGAACACTTGACAACATCTGTGGACATGACAGGAGTGATCTCTGGGGGACTTGACAACGTCTATAAACTAAACAGGAATGACCACGGGGGACTTGACACACGACTGACAGGAACATTTTCTATGGGCTTGACAGGCATTAGGATCGCCATCGTAGACCGGCGGATTGTTGGCATGGGGTCCGGAATAGTAGGACATACCGGTGTGAAGAACAGACCCACGGCTCATCGCCTCTCACTGAAGGCTATCCACCCGTGTGAGAAGTTCGGAGACTCGGGCACTAAGAGCGGCCACATTCTGCGCGGTGGTGTTGAGCTGGATGGCAAGCTGACCCAACCAAACTCCCTGCTGTATGAGAGCCGAGCGAAGTGGATCAGATCCCGCTGAATCCATAATTGGCCAGACTGTTCTGTCAGGATGGAACAGGCTGGAGTCCGTTGCGGGTTACACTGAGCTTTATTGAAAGCAGATAAAACAAGGCAGATGAGTATCGTTCCACAGTTTAACTCGTTCGACAGCCGAGACCCAGAGAAATGAGAGCTGGAATCTTCTTGGAGTACTGCATTCGTGAGAACAAGAGGCAGAGCAAAACAGCAAAATATACTGGAGCCTGAAGACAAGACAAGCCAAGACAAGACAATGTGAGTAAACAGAACAGCTCGAGCTATTGGTAAGAGTTACAACAGTCTGGCCACGAACAGAGAAACACAGGGAATTATAAAGGGAAAAATTAGAAGAGCATTGAGAACAGGTGGCGAACAATTAAGGTTAACAATGGAGAAACAAGGAGTGCGGGGAAAACTCAAATCAAACAGGCAGACGCAGTGAGCTGTCAAACCATCCAAACACACATTCACAACCCCAAAAGGCAGGTGACTAGCCCCAAACCCTGACACTGGGGTTATGTTTGTTTTCTTCTAAAAGAGAAGAAGAAAAGTAATCGGATCTAGCAAAAGATATTGGCTATATATTTGCAAGTGTTGTTTATGAACGTGTTGTTTGTGAACAGTCTCTAGGAGAATCAACAGTTGTCCAGATGAAAAGTGCCCTCACAAGATTTATGACTCACTTATGACCCTTACGATAGTTGCTTATGAATGGAACTTAGTAACTCAAAGATATTGTTAAAGATATTTTCTTAAACAACCACATTTGTGTAAAGCAAACAAACAAACAAAAACAACAACAAAACATCATGTTTGGTTGTTGATAGAGTCATCTATACTGTTAACTCATCGGAACCTGTAAAGACTATAAATACTAGTTGTTCTGTATCCTGTTAGTTTAAGACTTAATTCCCCTACAGTGGCATCTGGAGGCAAGATAAAAAAAGAATGAGTGACCCCTAAATACAATGAGTTGCAATAGTCTAGTTAGATTAATTAGATGCACGAATAACCGTTTCTAAATGGAAGGAAAGATTTAAAGTGGTCCTATTATGCTTTTTCACTTTTTCAACTTTAGTTAGTCTGTAATGTTGATGTTTGAGCATAAAAAAGATCTGCAAAGTTACAAAGCTCAAATTCCACTTCAAAAGGAGATTTTATTTAACAGAAATCACTTTTCAAAAACTACAATAAACGACTTGTTTGGACTACAATGCTTTTTTCCGGGATTTGTGATATCACAAAGATCGACGAAACCTGTGCTGACCAGCTGGCCCCCATCTTTTCACAGGTCTTCAACAGATCTCTGGAGTTGTGTGAAGTGCCTTCCTGCTTCAAACGCTCAACCATAATCCCCATTCCAAAGAAACCCAAGATAACAGGACTTAACGACTACAGACCTGTGGCTCTAACGTCTGTCGTCATGAAGTCGTTTGAAAAACTGGTTCTGGCTTATCTGAAGGACATCACTGGACCCTTACTAGACCCCCTGCAGTTTGCGTACCGAGCAAACAGGTCCGTGGATGATGCAATCAACATGGCATTGCACTTCATCCTGCAACATCTGGACAAAACAGGGACTTATGTGAGGATCCTGTTTGTGGACTTTAGTTCGGCTTTCAACACCATCATCCCAACAACCCTCCAGACCAAACTGACCCAGCTCTCTGTTCCTAGCTCTATCTGTCAGTGGATCACCAGCTTTCTGACAGATAGGCAACAGTTAGTGAGACTGGGGAAATTCATGTCAAACAGCTGCTCCACCAACAATGGTGCCCCTCAGCTCTTCTCCCTGTACACCAACGACTGCACCTCTAAAGACCCCTCTGTCAAGCTCCTGAAGTTTGCAGACGACACTACAGTCATTGGCCTCATCCAGGACGGTGACGAGTCTGCTTACAGACAGGAGGTTGAGCAGCTGGCTGTCTGGTGCAGTCTTAACAACCTGGAGCTGAACACGCTCAAAACAGTGGAGATGACTGTGGACTTTAGGAGAAACCCCCCTGCACTTTCCCCACTCACCATCATGAACAGCACTGTGACTGCAGTGGAGTCATTCAGATTCCTGGGAACCACCATCTCTCAGGACCTGAAGTGGGACAATCACATTGGCTCCATTGTGAAAAAAGCCCAACAAAGGTTGTACTTCCTTCGCCAGCTGAGGAAGTTTAACCTGCCACAGGAGCTGCTGAAACAGTTCTACTCAGCCGTCATTGAGTCTGTCCTGTGCACTTCAATAACTGTCTGGTTTGGTTCAGCTACAAAATCAGATATCAGAAGACTACAGAGAACTGTTCGGACTGCTGAAAGGATTATTGGTGCTCCCCTGCCCACCCTCCAAGAACTGTACACATCCAGAGTGAGGAAAAGGACTCAGAAAATCACTCTGGATCCCTCACATCCAAGTCACCCCATCTTTGAACTTTTGCCATCTGGCCGGCGCCTCAGAGCCGCAAATACAAGAACAGCAAGGCACAAGAATAGTTTCTTCCCCCAGGCAATCTACCTCATGAACAGTTAAATGTTTCCCACTTAAACTTATGCAAAAATGTGCAATATCCTTATATTTATTTGTTACCCCTCCATCCTAGAACATTCCTGCATCTCACTCAATCCTATTCCATTATCATTTATAGCACAATTGTTTATACACTTATTTATTTGCCAATTTGTAAATCTCCTGTAAATTTTTTTTTTTTTTTTTGTCTGTGTGTTGTTGTCTCTGTTTACTGGAAGCTTATGTTACTAAAACAAATTCCTTGTATGCGCAAGCATACTTGGCAATAAAGCTCTTTCTGATTCTGATTCTGATTCTGATTCTGAATGGGACGAGACCTGGTTGAGTTGCACTAGAGAAGGCAGTGAGTGTTATCACTGTGTGTGAGACACACTAGCTTTCCCAAGGCAGATGAACTTAGAGTGATTACAATCATCTGGGTTTAAATCACGCTGAAATTAATTTGATTTTGACGCAATATTTACACTGAAGTTTGCAGGCGTCTAGGTTAAGGGGCATGTTCTAGTTCTAGTACACCCCCAAAACAAAATCAAGACTATGTAAAAGAGCATAATAGGACCCCTTAAATTTTGGTAATCAACTTAAGCTGAAAAAAGACATTTACTTTTAATATTTTAGCAGATGCTTTTATCCAAAACGATATTCATATTAGGAGAAAAATAGAAGCAAACCAATGAGAACCTAACAGTATACAACTGCTGTGAGAAGTCTCAGTTAGTCTAGCACAGCACACATAGCAATGTGTTTATATATACTGTGTATATACTGTATATATATATATATATATATATATAAATAAATTAAACCAAAACGATTAGAATAGATAACTGTTAGTGTTATTTGGTCAGGTGCTGGCAGAAAAAAAAAAAGAAAGTGTCTTTAAACTTTATTTTTTTAATGCTTGAATTGATATAGGCAGGTCACTCCACCAGCTGAGAACAGTCCAGGAAAAGGTCTGTGAGGGCAATTTTGTGCCTCTTTGGGATGGCACCATGAGGCATCATTCACTTGCAGAATGCAAGCTTCAGGAGGGTGCGTAAGTCTGAACTAGCAGGTTTAGATATGTTGGTGTAGTGCCAGTGGTCGTCTTGTAGGCAAACATCAGTACCTTGAATTTGATGCGAGCGGCTACTGGCAGCTAGTGCAAGCTGATCAAGAGAGGTGTGATGTAACAACTGAGTTTATTTGTTTATCAAATTTAAGTACCAGGTCAAAAATGACAGCCAAATTTCTGGCATGAGTGCCTACAGTGTTAGTTACAGGTACCAAGGTTTTAGAGAGGATGTTGGAGTTATTTAACTGAAGAAAAAATTCCACCATCCAACTTTTAACTTTACTCAAACTATCAAACAATGACTGGAGAGATACAGTATATTCTCATCTGAGGAGGAGGTGAAGTTTTCAATTGGTACAGAAAAAATTCTCACCTTAAGACAGATTGAGAAGCAATTTAAAACTGGTCCCTTAATGCCAACATACTGCTCAAGATATGTCGATAAAGTTGAGCGATCAATTGTGTCAAAGGCTGCCCTTAGATACAAAAGAACTAAAACAACAGATTTTTGAGCTGACAACTAGTAACAGATCATTTAATACTTTCAAAAGATTCTGTAATGTACTGAGATATAAACCAAATTTGAAACTTGTCAAACAATTTTTATTATTCTTTAAAAAGTAGGATAGCTGAGTTTGGGTGAGGCAAGAAGAAGAAACAGACAGGCAATGGTCAATACCGGGTAATTTGTTTGCATCCAAATCCTAATGGGAGAGGAGAGAAAAGAGGTGAAATGACATGGAGGTCACGACCAAGTGAGCTGCTGTTCACCTGGGCAGATCGGCAGACATAGTCAGTGACAGGCAACCATGGATGTTAGTTTCACCAAAACACAAATCGCCTTATTATAGCACCACCTAGTGTTGAAAAGATGTGTGTCTGGGTATGTTTAGGACCATCCTGTCAAGTTTGTTATCTCTGTGATTTACAGTGTATAATATACATTCACTTTTAGGGAACAAGAAGAAGAAGAAGAAGAAGAAGAAGAAAATCAGTACAAATGCAAGGTTTCCAGCACCTTTTTTAGAACCATTTTCAAAAAAACACTTAAAATTGTCTACTTTCATTAGGTACAAATGCTTTTGTATTTACAGACTTACTAATATCTGACAATGATGCCAATAGAAAAAGGCATAGAAAAAGTCACTGGAACATACGTCAGAATAAAATGAGGGAAGTGACCAGCCTCAGAGAGGAGGAGGCGCTTGTGTAATTTACATGCTTTGCACACTGCATTTTATACATATTCTCTTCCCTGTGATGTGACACTGAAATTAGACCTCTATTAACACCTCTGTGTTTGCCTCTCTTTATACAATTTTTTATGGCTGTATCAGAACCAGTGTACTGCTTAGGTGTCCTATCAAGACCAGGAACATAATTCACCTCAAAGAGACCCAACAGCAAATCATAGTATGCCAATATATTTCCCTGTCAGAACTCAGCCAATAGGTGGTGACCATTAGATCATGCATATCATGCTGGTGGCCAATGGCATGGCAAAGGCAGTATGTCTAAAGCGGAGCATCTTAAATTGCTGCTGCATTGCTGCTTGGAATCTGGGGTAAACATTCATAAAGCAGTAAAAAAAAAAAGGTTCAGAAATGTGAAACAGCCATTGCAGGTGGGTTTTCTTTTTTCAACCTCTGTGTAGTAGTTTGAGCAACACATTTAGATGGTTTAGGATACAACGTTAGGATTAGGAAACATCCATAGAAACAAAAGACAAAAACTGACGTTTTTAGGCAAACAAAAGGAACTTAAGGAAGTCATCTGTAATGTTGTCATTGTCATGTGACCTACAGCAACATCTGTGTCATTCCCCTGTCATTCACAACTCCTAGCTGTCCATCAGATGCACACTTCAGAATCTATGCAGAAGTAGAAGGTTGTCTGTGTATGTTTCACTTATTGTTTCATGAATGCTGCCAATTAGGATAAATACTTGATTTACATTTGATTATTTACACAATAATAAAATAAATATAATAACTGCAATCAAGAGCTTGTGATAACTGGCAATGAGTCTTTCACATTGCCCACTCTTCTTTGCAGAATTGTTTTAATTCAGCCACATTTGAGGGTTTTTGAGCATGAACGGACTGTTTAAGGTCATGTCACAGCATCTCAATCAGATTTAAGTCTGGACTTTGACTTGGCCGCTTCAAAACATAAATTAAATTATGAGGTGACTTGCTGGTGTGTTTGGGATCATTGTCCTGCTGCAGAACCCAAGTGTGCTTGAGCTTGAGATCACAAACTGATGGCCGGACATTCCCCTTCAGGATTTTCTGATTACACCAGATGTACACACACTTTCCAAAAGGTTCAACTTTTATCTCATCAGTCCACAGAATATTTATCTAAAAGTTTTGGGGAAAATCAAGATATGTTTTGGCAAATGTGAGACGAGCCTTAGTCTTCTTTTTGGTCAGCAGGGCTTTTGCCTTATAACTCTCCCATCAATGCCGTTTTTGCCCAGTATCTTTCTTATTGTTGAATCATGAACACTGCCCTTAATTGAGACAAGTGAGGGCTACAGTTATTTAGATCTTGTTCTGTGTTCTTTTATGACCTCCTGGATGAGTCATCGTTGCTCTCTTGAAGTAATTTTGGTAGGCCAGCCACTCCTGGGAAGGTTCACCACTGTTCCAAGTTTTCTTTATTTGTGAATAATGGCACTGACCATAGTTTACTGGAGTCCCAATGCCTTAGAAATGGCTTTATAACCCTTTCCAGACTGATATAAACTATTTTGTTTCTCATCTGTTCTTGAATTTCTTTAGATCGCGAACTTGATTTGTTGCTCTTTAAGCATGCTTTGCTTTGCCAGACATCTTCTATTTAAGTGTTTTCTTGATTCAACAGGTCTGTCTGTAATCAGGCCTGGGTTTGGCTAGCGAAATTTAACTGGGCTTTAAAAAATAGTGTGGTTAATCAAAACGGCATTTTGTATTTACTTCCATTACGTTTAAAATTTATCTGATGATATGAATATTTTAAGTGTGACAAATATGCAAAAAAATTAAATAAATAAAAATAAATAAATAAATACATAAATAAACATTGGGAAGGGTCAAAACCTTTTTAACTGCACTGCAGTCTGTCTCAGTTTGTTTTGTTTCTTCATGTTATTCCAGACAGACTGATGAGATCAGATCTCTGTGTGGAGCACTGACTGCTGTCAGACTCCTTGTGCAAACAATAATGTCACTAATAAAACTAATGGAAAAAGGAATATTTTGAAATGTAAACTGATATTTCCAACTGACACTACAGCAAAAGATAGAAATAACTGGCTTAAAACCATGGTTCAAGACACAGTGGTATATCAATAGCTGACAAATTAGCAAAAAACTGTGTTGAATCATAATGACAAAAGATATATTGCCCTTGGAAAAAAATTAAGACAGAAATAATTACATTTATTAATTAAAAGTGAAATTTCCAAATATTGACAAAAGATTTGGGATGCATACATTAAAGGCAGAGGATATTAGAATACTCACTGACAAAATCAATTAAGACTGTTAAAAAAAAAGGAAGTTATGTTTAGGGTTAACAAGACACAATAACACAACACATTTCTAATGAATCTGTTAATGTGTTAATGCAGATTAATGTGATGCAAGGAAATGTAAAGCATGTACTAAAAAAACTAGGAAATTTTGTGAAGAAAATATTTTCATGTATATATTAACGAAACAGTAAGGGAATTGGCTAATAAATAATCATTTTGAGGTTGTTAGGGCATCAAATTGTTATTTATTTATTTATCTAACTATTTACTTGCATTATACTGTCCTTATTAGGAGAAAATAAGAACACTCTTACACACTCCAACACAGTAGGTGGCGGTATTCACTTTGAACGCTGTTGTTTAACCCCGCGATGAGAACAGAGCGTCGCGCGCTGTAGCGGTTGCGCAGTCGATGCGAGCTCGTGCGAGGTCTGCTGTCAGTCACCGGGAGACCGCCATGTCCAAAGAGGTAAAAACCCCCAAAAATATTGTGGTTTTAGCATATATATTGCGATATAACGGTTATGCATTTTGTGATAGTCATGAAGTCAAGTGTAAAAGAGTGAGATAATTTAATTACCGAAATTATTTTTTGGTAAAAGCGCCAATTTCCTTGCGGCCTCGTCTAATGTCTTTGTTCGCAGCCGATGTTCGTGTAGATACATGAGTTAAAACGCAATTCCTTTGTTTTGAATTGGTTCAACGCTTCATTATGCTATCACTTGTGCTTTCCTTGGATCAGTGTTTATTGGAGTAAATGTGTTTTTCCATCGGCTTTTAAAAATATATAACGTTAGATACATTTTATTCGTTGCGGTGCTGTAGGCCGCACTACTGCAGATGCGCTCCTGCATCAGCGAGCGATTTTATCCACACAATATGGAAAGTGCTAAATAGCATTGGCAGTTTTGATGTTGATAAATTAAAAAGGTAGTTCAGATTGCATCCTTTGCTTTAAAGAAACTTGTTTTTCAGTGCTCCTTTGGTTTGTGTTTTTGCAATACGGTTGCAGGGAAAAAGCCTAACGTTAGATAGCTCGTTTTAAAAATGCTGTTTCTGTTTTTAATAGGTAGTCGGTTTCTGTTTATGTAACGTTGCCATTTAATTAAATTATTAATTTTTTTCTCACAGCAACAGACCCCCCGTGAGCCTGAGCAGCTCCGAAAGCTCTTTATCGGGGGCCTCAGTTTTGAGACAACAGATGAGAGTCTAAGGGCCCACTTCGAGCAATGGGGGACTCTTACAGACTGTGTGGTGAGTACATCTGCGTGCATTCACATGCTAATGAACGAGAGCAGGCTCTGAGACCAGCTGCTTACGTCTTTTCTTTACTCCTGTCTACTCACAGGTGATGAGGGACCCCAACACAAAGAGGTCGAGGGGTTTTGGGTTTGTGACCTATAGTTCGGTGAATGAGGTAGATGCGGCGATGGATGCTCGTCCGCACAAAGTGGATGGAAGAGCTGTTGAACCCAAGAGGGCAGTGTCTAGAGAAGTAGGTGTTCATTCTGAGAAACCTTACAGTCTGTGTTCCTGTGTATAAATCAAATTAAATAACAATTTTTGTTATTTGTTATACTGATGTTTGTGAACGAATTACACACACATGTTGTATATTGCAATAATTGCTCGTACAATGTTTTCAGGACTCGAGCAGACCAGGTGCTCACTCCACTGTTAAAAAAATGTTTGTGGGTGGAATCAAAGAAGACACGGATGAGGAACATCTGCGCGAGTATTTCAGCCAGTTTGGTAAAATTGACGAGGTGAACATCATGACTGAGAAGAACAGTGATAAGAGGAGGGGCTTCGCCTTCATAACATTTGATGACCATGATGCTGTTGACAGGATTGTCAGTAAGTGTCTGCCACTCTTTTGTGTCCACAATCTATAGCAGTTTTAGCCCACAATTACAAGTTGGCATTTGAATCAGCAAAAAAAAACACCAATATATTTATATTTAATTATTAGTAGATGTGATACACTCGTATTATTTCAAAATTGACAAATAATTTGTGACCAATATTTTATATGTAGATTGATTTTTTCCTCTCCAAACAGTTTCTTAAGTGCATTCTCTCATCACTGCTGCAGCTTCAATATGATGTATCACAACATTACGGAGACAGAGGCGTTAGAAGTCAGAAGGCACTTAATTTATGATTTGCTGTCCGACTGAACCAAAGAAATAAAAGCTAATATCTTAACCATATAAAAAATACATTTCAGTGCATCGTATTGCAATTAATAGCATTTTGTTGAAATCGGATCGCACTGCATCATAATGGGGTGAATTGCATCACATAGCTGCTTCATATATATTTTTTATGTATCATATCGTTGGCTATGCTTCGCTATGTGTATCGCATTGGCTTCACTTAAGGAGATGCACATCCCTAATATATATATATATATATATATATATATATAAATATATATATATATATATATATATATATATATATATTATTAGGGATTTGCAGCTCTAACCTGTTAACATGGGAGCCGAATTAAAAACGGACACGCCACGCAGCTGAGACGCTTAAGCCATGCATCCAGTGTGTCGCCGGCCTTAGAATCAGCTGCAGGGTGGGATTTGCGTTGAACGTGGAGACTTCCGCCAATATGTTCGTTTGGAAACACGAAAATTTACTTATGTTCTGCGCACAAAATATTGCATTACGTCATTCGGTACACATGTGCACCATACCGAAAGCCCTGTACCGAAATGGTCCGGTACGAATACACGTACCGTTACACCCCTTATATATATATATATATATATACATTTTATTCATTTAGCAGACGCTTTTATCCAAAGCGACTTACAGATGAGGACAGTGGAAGCAATCAAAAACAACAAAAAGAGCAATGATATATAAGTGCTATATCAAGTCTCAGTTAGGTTAACACAGTACACCTAGCATGGGATTTTAAATAATATAATCTAAAGAAAACAGATAGAATAAAAAAAAGAATAGAGCAAGCTAGTGTTAGAGGTCTTTACACATACAGACACACACATACAATTGCATAATTAATGAAAAGAAAATAGAATATAAAAATATTAGAAAGGTAGTTAGATTTTTTTAAAGAATAGAATTAGAATAGTGAGTGTTAAAGTTAGAGGGTCAAATAAAGATGGAAGAGATGTGTGTTAAGCCGATTCTTGAAGATGGCTAAGGACTCAGCTGCTCGGATTGAGTTGGGGAGGTCATTCCACCAGGAGGGAACATTTAATTTAAAAGTCCGTAAAAGTGACTCTGTGCTTCTTTGGGATGGCACAATCAAGCGACGTTCACTTGCAGAACGCAAGCTTCTAGAGGGCACATAAGTCTGAAGTAACAAGCAGGATAAGTACTGAAGATTTGGATTCCGCTCTTGCCAGTCTTAGGGCTTCAACATCTGAGAGCAAGGCAGTCTCAGTTGAATGTCCACTTCTGAAGCCAGATTGGTTGCTGTCAAGGAGGTTGTTGTGTGTGAGAAATGTAGAGACTTGGTTGAACACAGCTCGTTCAAGTGTTTTTGCAATGAAAGGGAGAAGGGAAACTGGTCTGTAGTTCTCTAAAAGAGATGGATTGAGGTTGTGTTTTGTAAGTAGTAGAGTTATACATGCCTGTCTAAATGATGAGGGAAAAACACCAGTGTGGAGGGATGTGTTGTTGATGTGAGTGAGTGCAGGTACAACTGCAGGAGAAATGGCTTGAAGGAGATGAGATGGAATAGGATCAAGCGGGCAAGTTGTAGGGTGATTAGAAAGGATGAGTTTTGAGACTTCTGCCTCAGAGAGTGAAGAGAATGATGTAAATGAGTGTAAGTTTGCTGGTGATATGAGCTTGACTGATTGTGGTGTGGAAAATTGTGCACTAATGTGTTTAATTTTATTAATGAAAAACGTTGCAAAGTCGTCAGATATTAGAGATGAAGCAGGAGGGGGAGGACAAAGAAGTGAGGAAAATGTTTTAAAAAGCATGTGAGAGTTAGACGAATTGTTAATTTTGTTATGGTAGTATGTCATTTTAGCAGTGGAGACATTAGCAGAGAAAGGAGATAGGAGTGACTGATACACATTAAGGTCAGTAGTATTTCTGAATTTGCGCCACACCCTTTCAGCAGCTCTAAGCTTAGAACGGTGTTCGCGTAGAACATCAGATAACCAAAGGGCAGAAGGGGTGTTACGGGCTGGCCTGGAAGATAAGGGGCAAACAGTGTCTAAACAAGATGTAAGAGTGGAGCAGAAAGTATCAGTAGCACTGTTAGCATCCAAAGATGCAAACAGTTTAGGGGAAGGAAGTGAAGATGAAACCATTGCAGCAAGCCGGGAGGGTGAAAGTGTGCGTAGGTTACGTCGAAAGATGACATGTGGAGGGGTAAGTGAAGTGTCAGGGACCATGTTGAGGTTAAGAGTGAAGAGGAAGTGATCCGACATGTGCAGTGGAGTAACCACAACATGATCAGTAGAGCAGTGTCATGTATAAATAAGGTCCAGTTGGTTGCCTGATTTGTGAGTAGCAGTAGTTGACACTCGGTTGAGATCAAAAGAGGCAAGCAGAGAGTGGAAATAAGCAGACAGAGGTTTATCTAGGTGGATGTTGAAATCTCCAAGCATAACTAGGGGAGTACCATCCTCAGAAAAGGTTGAGAGCAACACATCTAATTCATCCAAAAAGTTACCCAGTGGTCCTGGGGGTCGATAGACAACTACAAAATGTATTTTAAAAGGGTAGGTAACAGTAACTGAATGAGATTCAAAGGAGCTGTTGATACCCAAAGATGGTAAAGGATTAAATTTCCAATCATTAGAGATGAGCAGACCAGTACCTCCACCTCTTCCAGTCAAACGGGGGGAGTGGGAAAATGAGAAATTATTGGAGAGTGTTGCAGGTGTAGCAGTGTCCTCTGGTTTGATCCAGGTCTCTGTTAGGGCCTTGTGATTAAGCTTTGAATGACTAATAATAGAAGTAATGAAATCGGCTTTGTTTACAGCAGACTGGCAATTCCAGAGACCAATAGAAAAAGAAAGTAGTGTATTAGCAGATATAGGCAAGTGTGCAGGTTGTTAAGATTGCGCTGTCTACATTGTGTGATATGTGGTTTGCGAGTGGTAGTGATAGTAGGGATCTGGAAACACATAGTAAGATTTGGTTATAAACAAAAAAACAACTGAAACAGAAATGAAACAAGAAGGAAAAAGATTAATCGAAACAATACTTATATTCTCTGCCGATGTCCCTACCCGGTATGTATATGTATATATATGTATATATATATTTGGGTAGCACTTTATTTTACAGTCCTGTTCCTCATGTACATACTATGTACTTATTATAGTAATTACTATAACTATGTAATAAATAGGTACTAACCCTGAACCTACCCCTAAACCTAACCCTACCCCATGTAGTTACCTTGTGTTACCAGAACTTTCTTAGATAAATACACTGTAAGTACACTATAAATACATGTTAGTACACGTACTGTAAAATAAAGTGCAACCTATATTTGTATATGTATGTGTGTGTGTGTGTCTTTTAACACAGTCTTCATTTGTTCCATTTAACCCACAGTACAGAAATACCACACAGTTAACGGACACAACTGTGAAGTCAGGAAAGCTCTCTCCAGAGAGGAAATGAACAGGGTGTCAGTGAATCAACGAGGTAAGAATTGCAATGTTTTCAACTGACATTATGGCATTTAAAATACAATTCTCAAACGTAACTGTGGCGCGTGTGGCTGTGCTGCGCAGTCAGAGAAATGCTTCCATCGGCGCTTCTGCAAAACAAACTTGTTTAAAATTATTTAAACTAAATTAAAAATTCAAAATTATTATTATTTTTATTTAATATGGACATAGCAATAACATTGGACAAACCAGATGCATTGTTTAAAGTGTTATAGCACATGTGCTAATTTGTTGATCACATGAAACATTTTTATCTGAGTATTATGACCAGTACTTAGTTTGATCTTGCTGGATCCTGTTCCGGTAAATGTCAGATTTGGTATTTTTGCGTCCCGGTAGGCCTACTTGTTTTAAAAAATCCGGCATTTACAGTGCATTAGATTGTGACAGTGCGTGTGTGCATACGAGGACAGAACCAGCGTGAGTTTGAAATATATAATATTTTTTTTCTTCTGCTCAACAAAAAAAGAGATGTTTTGAAGAATATGGGGAACCAAACTGTTTTTGGTCTCAAAATTTTTTTTTTTTTTTTCAATATTATGGAAGTCAACTGTTGTGTTCAACAGAAGAAATAAATTCATACATGATGAATACATTCAGATTTGTAGTATTACTACACCATTTAATCTGCGTTACAAATCATGTAAATAGCTTTCTTCTTGTCTTCAACACTATCGTCGTCGTCTTGCTTGCGAAATCTAAAATGCTTCCATACCTCTGACTTTTTATGTGAAGGTGGCGTCAATGTCGTCAAAGAACCTGAAACCACCATTTTAAGCACCGATTGAATGAATGACGGGTTCGCCTCTCGCACCTTGGTAACATCTCGCAAGGCAAATAAGAGGGTGACATCTAGTGGAGAAGACTAGTAATTAGATTAACGGTAATCTTGCGTTCAATGTTTGCAGAAATAAATATGGAAAAAAAATCGATTCGTGGCCTTTGAGAATCGATTTTGAATCGACCACATTTAAAAAAAAAATATTATTATTTTTTTTTTTTTACCCAGCCCTAATGTTAAACTATTATTTATAATGTAAACTACCAGGCTGGTACTTTACACACATTTTCATATAGACGGAAAAGATCATCCTCTTCACATGAGCAAAAACATCCTTAGCATAACAGCATAGTGGACTGGTATACTAAGGTCTATTTAAACTGACCAGTTTAACCTTTTATATGTTTGGTTGACTGTATTTTATTCTGATAATTAACAGACTGCGATGTAAGTTTGAATTGTTAGAAAACATGCGGGGGGTTGTGCATGAGGCGCCAGCGCGATTGAACAGCTGAGATGTGTATACAAAAAAAAAAAAAACCTTTTGGTGTAAAATATAATCCGCAAAATGTTTACTTTTATTTGTGCACACTCACAATTAAAAACAGAATATTTGTGCTCTTGTAGAATAAAGCAAACAAACAGAATGCACGTTCTCATCCTTTCCGTGAGCTTGTTTATAGAGCGCCGTCTTAATAAAGTCAGGTATATTAGTTTTTTTTTTAAGTTTTTTTTTATGAAAACTAACTGTTAATTTTATTTTAGGCCTATTACTTAGGCTATGCATTTTCTTTTAAAGAATCCCATTTTTCATCAGTTCCTTAAAGCATCCCATTTTTTCATGAATTAAGAGTTCGTTAAATTTATTTTGTTCCCTCAATTCAGTTAAATCATGGGTTATTTAAGGAACAAAATTAATGAAACATGAACCGTTTCCACAAATTAATAAGTCGTAGAAATGAATTAAGAAGTTGTAGGAATAGCCTAGTGTCCCGCAGCCCTGCAAAGCGCACGATATGAAATAATTATCTGGTGAAATGACTTGGTTACTTATTTCTATTGCTTTCCATATTGAAGAACTTTGTGTTGTTTCTATTTTAATGTACTTTTAAAGTTTAAATCACATTAAAAGCTTAATTTGTACATTATGAATTATGATGCATTTATATACGGTCACCGTCACTCACAGTGTTTTGTGCACGAGCCGCACGCAGCCCAACATTAAAAAGGTTAAACTGACCATCGATAGCTTTAATTGATTGCATCTCTTATCGAAAATTAATCGATTTATCGTTGACATCCCAAAAAAAAAAAAATATATATATATATATAGATGGATGGATAAAATCGGCTAAAAAATATATCTGTCTGGCTCTAGTAAGAATTACACACTAGAAAAGGAATGCAATAACACAGACCTCAGGGAAAAAATGTGCCACAGCATCATTTTTATTTTAGCTGTCTTGATATGCATAGCTCTTTGATGATATGTTCAAAAGTTTTTCATTAACTTTTTCATTAAATTCATCTTACAGGTGGGCGAGGAGGAGGAGGAGGAGGAGGAGGTGGTGGAGGTGGTGGTGGTGGTGGTGGAAACTTTGGCAGAGGTGGAGGATACGGAGGTACAATTGCACGTTCTCATTTCTGTTTCATAGTTTGTAGTGGTCTATCGCAGAGATTCTAGAAGTCTGTACCTTACAAAACATAAAATGTACAAATTATGCAGACATCCTCAAATGTGCATAATTGTATCAAACCCAAAGTGGTTAAATTAATCCTACTTCATTTCACTTTGTACTATGCATATTGCATCATGGAAAAATGGAAAGTATTAAATTATTATTTGGGATGTAATAACACACTGACCCACCTTTTTGGGAACTACTGGTCCACAGTGTTCCTTGTGAATTATTCATTTCGCAATGTTTTTCCTTTTGTAGGTGGATATGGAGGAGGAAGAGGTGGTTACGGTGGAGGCGATGGATATAATGGCTATGGAGGGAATGGTATATGAAGATTTTTAGAATGATTCACATTAGGGCTGAAACGAGTAACTCGATTACAAAAAATGATCGAGACAAATTCCTCTGCCTCGAAGCCTCTTTTAATTTATTTTAAATCTCACGTCAGGTTCTTTCGCAATGATTGTTTTAATGTGACACAACACATTTACGTCACCCACAAAGCGGAAGGAGACACAAGCACTGCGTCCGAAGTAGTGTTGGGTGATATGGTCATTTTTCAAATCGTCATATCGTCAGCCCGTGAGATCGACGATACACAATATTATCGAGCATGGGTGGAGCAAGAGAGAGACTCTTTGTTCTTGTCATAGCATAACTATTTGGTGTTTTAAACCGCGCAGGTGCGCAAGAGAGAGCCTATGGAGTCTCCAATAAAAAAAAAAATTACTTTCAAACATACTGACTGATTTAACTAACATTAAATATAAAAATACTGTATTTAAAACAGCTAGTTCATACATAGTCGGACGCAACTGTCATATCGCATGTCCGCATCTGCGCAGGGAAGTTATCAGTCTAAATGTTCTGCAAAATCAGTCAACAGTGAAAATCAATAGCAGATTTAATTTAAAGTCCAACAGTTTAACACTAATATTTGGCATAAACGAACATTTAAATATATAGTATTTAAAACAGGTAAGTTGATATATTTGTAGTAAAGTTGAATTGAACTGATGCATCAGTCATACAGCGCTCCGGACCGCGCGCCTCATGACGAGTCTGACTCACCGCCACAGAAACAAGAATGAGATGCATTCTAACATAACTGTGGCATTAAACTCAGTTAGTGAGGGCTCGTTTAATATATTGCACATACAGTATATAGGCCATTTAGATTACTTGTTAAAGTGCAATGAAATGCCTTATATCTGCAGACGATGTACGTCTGTTTGTGGATGGAGACTTTGTAACGGCCAAAACTATGTATTTTGCATGCATCACATTATAGTGCGGTGTGCATGAAAATAATAACAAGGCGGCAGATTGAACTTATTATCCATAGTGGTTCTCACGTAGTCCTTCTACGTCATCACCACATAGTGTGTTTTATAAGTTAAGTGATCAGTCTTTAAGAAAAGGACTACGTGAGAACCATGCACTATGGATGATAAATTCGCTCTGCCGCCTTGTTAATTATTTTGTCTTTACTTTATTTGTGACACCAAGAAAGAGTTAATCTCTCATGTATGAGAAGAGCGCGTTGCCGTATACCAGCCATTAAATGTGTGGGACACCAACTCGTCGTTTTCTATCTCTTTCATTTCATGGATTTAATGAATTATCCGAATCAAAGCGTTACAACTTCACCGACTACATGCTGAAATCCTCCTGCGCGTGCGAGGTGTGTGTGTGAAATGCGGGCAGTGAAATTAAGTGAAATAGCTGGGCAGTTTAAAAGCCGAATTATAATAAGCAGCCTAATAAAAATAATAGTTATTATTATTTTAATCTAATACATTAATAGGAAAATGAGCCTAATATCGTCTTGATTATCGACAGAGAATTCTGCTTATGTCGATATCTCTGACGATCGTCGATACACGATACTATCGTCTTTACACAGAACTGTAAAGGTACGTCAACCCATCAAAATAAAAGTCCTGTTTTAGACAAGTATTTGCCAGAGATTTATTACTATTGTTTAGCAGAATGAACATAGCCTACTACTAAAAAAATCTATTATTTTGTTTTTTTAAATGTAAGGTTTAATCACACAAAATTTCTTCCGTGTTTTATTTTTAATAGTAAATCCCCTTTGTTTACCAAAAAGTTAAGTTTGCTTAATTTTCAATAATTAAAAGAAAAATTAAATTAATGTTTTGTGTTTAATGTTTAATGTGCATCTCAGAAAATGCTTTAAAACCCCAACTGAATGGCACTTAAATGCACTTAATTCATCTGTCAACTTTATTGTCATTGTTCAAAGTACAAGTACAGACCGAGAAACAATGGGTAATTAAATGTTTATTTTTGATGTATGCATTGCATTTTATGCATTTAAAAAATACAAATATTTTTTTTCTAAAAAAGGAAACCTAGTTGCTCATTTTAAGAGATCCAGGAGTCTTATTTTCTCTTGCATAATTAATATTGCACTTTAATTAAGCAAAAACACATTTTATCCGATTACTCGATTAATCGATGGAATTTCTGGTAGAATACTCGATCACTAAACTATTCGATAGCTACAGCCCTAATTCACATTTACCATTCAACAGTGTTTCAATGATTGTTTATCTCCCATCTCTTTATCAGGCGGCTATGGTGGAGGTGGACCTAATTATGGTGGTAACCGTGGTTATGGTGGAGGCAGCGGAGGTGGTGGCGGCTATGGAAACCAGGGTGGAGGCTACGGTGGCGGCGGCGGTGGCTATGATAACTATAACAATGGTGGTGGAGGCAACTTCGGAGGAGGTCAGTTACCTTGTGAACCATTTTGTCATGTTCTTATTTTTTGTTCTCCTAGGTTTGCTTTTTTAAAAATCTTTGTGTTCAGTTATAGGATGTGCGAGTAAAGTTCTTCTGCCGTGCTGCCTTGAATCGTTTTGAAAGAGTTGCTGTATTTTTGCAGGCAACTTTGGAGGTGGCGGAGGCTACAATGACTTTGGCAACTACAACAATCAATCTTCCTCTAACTACGGCCCGATGAAGGGAGGAAACTACGGAGGTGGTGGAAGGAGCGGTGGCGGTGGTGGTGGCGGCGGCGGCCCATATGGCGGTGAGTGAACATTTCAGTGTTATTGAATAACTACATTTAAATTCAAAGCATTTCCATTCCATGCTGAAGTGTTTTGAGATGTCAGATGTCTCAATCACGGTTCTTTTGTAGGTGGTTATGGAGGAGGCTCTGGTGGTGGTTATGGAGGAGGCTCTGGTGGGAGAAGGTTTTAGATTCCAGGGTAAGAATTGCCCCACGTATGGAAGAGGCCTCTAAAGTTAGCCATTAGTTTGTTTTTAGTTTATCCATGTCCAAACATCTCATAAGATGCGTAACCTATGCAAATGTTAGCCCGTAATCACGCTTCAATTGGTCGGTAAATGAGTAAAACTATTGAGTTTTCAGTGCAGGGGATCCAGCAGCAAACCTTCAAATCTAATAAAGCTAAGATCCAGTATCACAAGACGAATGTTGATTTTGAGTTGCTCTCCAAACCTTCTGGCTGCAGCACATGCAAACACATCCCCATTGTCCTAACCATGCAGTCTTAGCTGACCTGAAGGTTTGCTTCTGTGCTACTACTACTCATTCCCCTCCAGTTCAGCTCTTGATAAAGACAAAGCAAGGTTGCAAAGTGTAACTGAATTTATGTTCCGTATTGTCCAACAGGCCACAGTACTTAGAGGAGAGCCAGAGAGAGATGACAGGGAAAGGAGAGAAGCAAGCAGGTTTACACCTAGATCTGCCCAGCCAAGCAATGTGGTGGCGATATTAACGTCTGCCATACGAAGAGAACGTGTTCAATAGGGGAGGAAAATCATGTGGGGGTGGGGATGGGGGGGGTTGAAAGTGGTTATAAAAAAAGGAACATTTCAAAAGTACTCTTGACCTGGAAGATATTTACTAGTTTGTAGTTTTCCCTTTTTTGTCTGTGAAGTGCAAAGCATTCCAATGAGATTTTATGCAGGGTTTAATTGTTGTGTTGGCTTTTCTCTTACCAGAACCAGTAGGGTGTCTGTCTTTTTTCTTTTACATTTCTTTTCCTTTTTTTAATGTGAACAGTCACCAATCAAGATTAAATAAACCACTCCAGTTTTTTTATTTAATTGTATTCGTCAGTGTTTTGTTTTGGAAATTGTGAATAATTGCCCGGATGCATGAATGATTGATTGTATTTTACGCAACAGACCTGCAGCATGCTCTGATGCTGTTGGGTATTAGTCTTTTGTGATGTAGATTTAAAGCTTTACCCTAAAGTAATTTTGACCTTTGGTTAAAGCATTCATAAGCCTGAATTACTGGATAATTAAAGTAACGCTTCTTTCAACTTTCATGTGAAATACCTGTAAAGAAATCTGAGATCTACTGAACTTCAGCAAACTTTAATTAGCTTGTTCATTTATATTTATAATTGGGCCTAGCACACATCCTGGTTTATGTTTTTGGACAAACAATGTTTCTTTGTTTGAGTTCCGCTGGGGAATTAAATCCATAAGAGGATATTTAGCAACTCTGAAATGCCGCCTGAAGGCAATCTTGCGAAATAAGCGGTCAGACTATCTGATGAAGTGCCAGCAAAGATTCTAGCCGTCGGGAGGAGCCAGCTTAAAGGCTAGCCAAAGAGAAGAGACTTTTCAGAAGCAGTCCATCGAAGAGAGGCTAGCCATTGGGATGAGCCAGCTGAGAGGCTAGCTTATTGGAATCGCCAGCAGTCTTATTGAGAACAGATGATTGCTGTTGTAAGACTAGCGAGAAACAGCTACCAAAGTAAGGTATTTAACATACCAGACTGGTAGGTAAGAGGAGAATTTTAGTTTTTTTTTTTTTTTTTTTTTTTCATGTGAATTATTTGTGCTCATCAAAATTAGGTAACAGTGTAAAGATTTTGTTGCTTGGTTGTTTTCGTGTTTGTGGTGAAAACATGAGTGCCGAACTATCACAGTGAGCAAGTTTTCAACTGTGTTTTAAGTAAGGTTCGGTATATAATTTTATGTTGTAACAGTAGTCTTTTGTGTCAGTGGTGCATGAGACACTTATGACCATACACTTTGTGCTTGGCTACATGTCTTTGTTTCTCTCCTTATTTTTGGTTTTAAGTCAATTCATTCTTTTTCCAGGGATATAAACTTACGGATTTTGTACCTGCGACATGGTTAGCGCTAGTTCAAATGGCTGGTGATCTCGAAGGTGAGTGCATGTCATTAGATTTATTTATATTTTTAAATACTGTATATTTTTCCAAGTTCCCCAATTGTTATTTTTCTTTTTACATCTAGGGTAACTAAAGACTGAGGCCTACCCCAAAAACAGCAACTGCTCAAACATTTTAACATTGCATTATTTTGCTGTTTTCTCCACGTTGGCACATGGCCAGAATATTTGAATTGGTAAGCTGTTTTAAATTAATCTTAAGTGTCTGTTTTAAATGAAGTTGTATGGTCATACAATTTTGTATTGTTAACCTTGTTTAAACCTTATGCACAAATCTTTTCTTTTTCCACCACAGGTTGTGAGAGCGCAGAGTCAAATACCAAACAATATCTGCTGGACAGCATTAGAAATTTTTCAACTTTTCAATGTTTTTTTTTTTTAATAGTGCAGTTTTTTAAGTATGGTATCAAATGCTTTATTTACCAAAGCAGTGATTTTTACACCTATTTATATTTCGTGATTCAGCTGGGATTAAAAGCATATGTAACAGCCAGACTATAGAAAATTAATCAACAGGTTCAACCGATCAAGTGAAAAGGGGTCTTTGTATGATATGTCAACATATCAGCTGAGTTGTCTTGAGAAATGTGAACAATAAAATATATTTTGATTATAGTTGCATGAACATTTGGATGCAAAGCTCAATATCATTAATCACTTGCATAACTTACTCTGAAGCATCTGACAGCTACCATATGAGTGAGGTTTGTTTTTTTTCGTAGCCAATCTTGTCCAAATATTTAAGTTGTATACATATAGATATCTAATGTTCTGCATGAGGTAATTGCCATAACTGGGTAATAATAACTAGTTACAAGACCTGAACATGCCCATCAACCTGACTTTAACCCATGCAGTTCCCTTATATTACTAATTTCTTTGTTGGATAAGTGCTCTGTGAGTGCAGAGAGTCTAAAATAAAGTGAAACCCATTATTATTTGTAGATTTAGCTATGTATGAGCTGCATACAAATATGCAGTGTTCTAGATTAAACAGGTGACATGTTTTACTCTCCTAACAAGCATAAAGTATAAAGAGATCAAATGCTTATTTTTGCAGTCACTTCCTGAAATGTTAAAATTATGGATTAGCATTCAGCTTTTATTAAAGGGGGCTAATGATGATTACAGGATGGTGAAAGCCTTGAAGAAAGAGCTTTTTTATATATGTATTTGTTTTAATCCAAATGTTCATAGTCGTTTATAAGTGACTAAGAAAGGGTATATGTGGGTGTTAAAAATGTCTTTAAAATTCTTCACTTCCACAAATTAAGGCCTTAAGGTTTTAAATCAGAGCAGAAATTCATGGCATTAAATTTGCACGAATTGCAAAAAATGAATATATTAGTATATTTGTTTTCCGAAACAACTATTTACATTTTGTTTAATAACATTAGAATGGAGATTGATACAGTTAGAGGGTCAAATAAAAATGGAAGAGATGTTTTTAGACAATTCTTGAAGATGGTAGAGGATTGACTTGGGCAGGTCATTCCACCAGGAGACAGGACCAGCCCGAGCCTGTATGGCCCCTTGGTGTTGGCAATGCTACTGATTATTGTCATTGCTTGATTATTCACACACTATAAATCTAACACAGAAATTGTCAATTTTATTTGTTTGTAGCTATGTTGCTTACATCATACTAATGATTTACCCTTCTACGATTTTTAATTGCAACAGTAGTAAACCCACAAGAGTGGTCAGGTGTTAATTTGCACTTTATCGTTCAAAGCGGTACATTTAAAAAGTGAAAGTGACATAACATTCAGCCAAGTATGGTGACCCATACTCAGAATTTGTGCTCTGC
This sequence comes from Carassius carassius, assembly GCF_963082965.1. Lineage (NCBI taxonomy): Eukaryota > Metazoa > Chordata > Actinopteri > Cypriniformes > Cyprinidae > Carassius > Carassius carassius. The sequence continues at coordinate 24,167,121 of NC_081798.1, forward strand.
ATTTAACCCATCCAAAGTGCACACAGAGCAGTGAACACACACATACTGTGAACTCACACCCGGAGCAGTGGGCAGCCATTTATGCTGCGGCGCCCGGGGAGCAGTTGGGGGTTCAGTGCCTTGCTCAAGGGCACCTAAGTTGTGGTATTGCCAGCCCGAGATTCAAACCCACAACCCTAGGGTTAGACATTAAACTCTCTAACCACTAGGCCACGACTTCCACAAATGTGGTGTACTGAAAAGTAGCTAAATAAACCAGCAGACAATGCATTTACAGAACATGTTATTTTAACAACATAAATTATTATACACAGCAGCAAGCCATCTAACAACAACTCTTAATCTATAACTAGTTAACTGAGGCATTATGATGTTGGAATATAATAGCAAAGACCCCAAAGATTGGCTAAGGTTAATAATGTTCAACTGTAATCGGTACCAATTTTATGAAACAGAAATGTTTTATTACAAAATATACACACATGCATATACATATATATATACACACACACATACAGACACACACACACACACATATATATATATATATATATATATATATATATATAAACCTGTATTAAAGTATGAATAAGTTATTTAATAATGGTATAATAATAATAATACATTAAGTAATTTATCTTTAACTGGTAGGGGCTGCTAAATATATTCAGCCCAACACTTGTCGCTGCTGTAGTTGTGTTAATGCACAGCTCTATTTTGACATCGGCTTGTCAGATTGTTTTCCGTCTATTGCTAAAATATTTATCACTATCAAAAGTGTCAGTCATATCAATGACTCGTGGAACAATTTAGCTGATTCACTCGCAATTTTATTACAGTAGTGTTTGTCATTCCTGAAACAGTATACGTGGACAAACCAAACTTTTCTTCCCATTTTAAATTGATTATGAGAAACCGTTTTTCTTGGGAAGATCTGCGAGTATGTGAAAACAGTTAGTTCAAAGCGGATTTCGACTAACTTAAACACCTGATTAAATCAAATTGTGATCTGATTTGTGCATGGCATGTCGCTATATATATATATATATATATATATATATATATATAGCTGTCACTTCATGTACTCTTGGGAGGGCCCTGGTGGCCATGGGGGCCCTAAGCAGCCGCTTAGTTCGCTTATATTTACATTTAGTTATTTTGCAGATGCTTTTATCCAAAGTGACTTACAATTGGGGGATTCATAAAGCGATTCTTCCTAAAGAGGCAAGCAGACACAGAAAGTGCTGGTAATACCAAGTTTTAGGCATTGTTCAAATAAGTACAAGCTAGAAAGAGAAGGAATAAATAAAGAGAAAGACTATTTATGGTAGCACTTTATTTTACAGTACGTGTACTTCCCTGGTACATACATTGTAAATATATTGTACCTACTGAATGCACTGTAAGTCTCTTTGGATAAAAGTGTCTGCCAAAGGCATAAATGTAAATGTAATCCTACAGGCAAATGAGTGGTAAAACAAGGTACTTACCCAAAGTGTATGTACATGGTAACAAATAAGAAACACGGCTGTACTTAACAGTCGTACATGCATGGTCATTAGTTTGTACATTCAGACAAGTTCGGGTAAGAACTTATAGGTAGCGCCCATACATGGTTAACTAAATATTTACTTTACTTACTAATGTATATACATGGTAAATATGTAGTATCTACTGACAAGTGTGTACAAAAAGGCATGTCCTTACAGTATCCGTAAATGCTAACTAATAAGACACATTACTGTACACACTAATGACATATACATGGTATATGTGTAGCACCTATGGAAAAATGTGGTAACAGACAAGACACATACTGTGCTTGGTATATACGGTACGCTTGGTAAGTTTTAACTTTACCTAATAAAAAGAGGACTGATATTTAATTGCTTGTGCAGGACTGTAATTGCTAAATTGCTCTCCCCAACTGTGCTTACAAAGTTTTAAGAAGTGGTAATTCCTGTCTAATATTTATGTAAAATGGTGCACTTTATTTTACAGTCCTATCTTCATATACTTACTATGTACGTACTGGTGTATGCACCTATTAGTTAATGTATAGAATAAGTTGTACGGTACTCAAGTTGGGCGGTATAAATAAACATGGACCAAGGTACTTAATGAATAATTGATGGTACTATTGTTACCATGTACATACACTTCAGGTAAGTACCTTGTGTTTCCACTCATTTGCCTGTACAATATATTTATCATGTATGTACAAGGGAAGTACAAGGGAAGTATCATTCGACCAGCCAGGAATGGTGAACGAGAATGTTCTGGAAAATGATTTTGAGCCTCACTGTGATGGTGCCATGAGGTGTCACTCACTAGGGGATCTCAGACTTCTGGATGGGATGTACAGTTGTGGCCAAAAGTTTTGAGAATTACATAAAGATTAGTTTTCAAAATGTTTGCTGCTAAACTGCTTTTAGATCTTTGTTTCAGCTGTTTCTGTGATGTACTGAAATATAATTACAAGCACTTCATACGTTTCAAAGGCTTTTATCGACAATTACATGACATTTATGCAAAGAGTCAGTATTTGCAGTGTTGGCCCTTCTTTTTCAGGACCTCTGCAATTCAACTGGGCATGCTCTCAATCAACTTCTGGGCCAAATCCTGACTGATAGCAACCCATTCTTTCATAATCACTTCTTGGAGTTTGTCAGAATTAGTGGGTTTTTGTTTGTCCACCCGCCTCTTGAGGATTGACCACAAGTTCTCAATGGGATTAAGATCTGGGGAGTTTCCAGGCCATGGACCCAAAATTTCAACATTCTGGTCCCCGAGCCACTTAGTTATCACTTTTGGCTTATGGCACGGTGCACCATCGTGCTGGAAAATGCATTGTTCTTCACCAAACTGTTGTTGGATTGTTGGAAGAAGTTGCTGTTGGAGGGTGTTTTGGTACCATTCTTTATTCATGGCTGTGCTTTGGGCAGAATTGTGAGTGAGCCCACTCCCTTGGATGAGAAGCAATCCCACACATGAATGGTGTCAGGATGCTTTACTGTTGGCATGACACAGGACTGATGGTAGCGCTCACCTTTTCTTCTCCGGACAAGCCTTTTTCCAGATGCCCCAAACAATCGGAAAGGGGCTTCATCGGAGAATATGACTTTGCCCCAGTCCATTCACTATACTTTCTGTAGAAGATCAATCTGTCCCTGATGTTTTTTTTGGAGAGAAGTGGCTTCTTTGCTGCCCTTCTTGACACAAGGCTATCTTCCAAAAGTCTTCGCCTCACTGTGCGTGCAGATGCGCTCACACCTGCCTTCTGCCATTCCTGAGCAAGCTCTGCACTGGTGGCACTCCGATCCCGCAGCTGAATCCTCTTTAGGAGACGATCCTGGCGCTTGCTGGACTTTCTTGTACGCCCTGAAGCCTTCTTTACAAGAATTGAACCTCTTTCCTTGAAGTTCTTAATGATCCTATAAATTGTTGATTTAGGTGCAATCTTATTAGCCACAATATCCTTGCCTGTGAAGCCATTTTTAAGCAACGCAATGATGGCTGCACACGTTTCTTTGCAGGTCACCATGGTTAACAATGGAAGAACAATGATTTCAAGCATCACCCTCCTTTTAACATGTCAAGTCTGCCATTCTAACCCAATCAGCCTGACATAATGATCTCCAGCCTTGTGCTCGTCAACATTCTCACCTGAGTTAACAAGACGATTACTGAAATGATCTCAGCAGGTCCTTTAATGACAGCAATGAAATGCAGTGGAAATGTTTTTTTGGGATTAAGTTAATTTTCATGGCAAAGAAGGACTATGCAATTCATCTGATCACTCTTCATAACATTCTGCAGTATATGCAAATTGCTATTATAAAAACTTAAACAACAACTTTTCTAATTTTCAATATTTATGTAATTCTCAAAACTTTTGGCCACGACTGTAGACTCGTAGTAGTGAGTGGAAGTAGGCGGGTGCTGAGCCTGTGGCTGTTCTTTATGCAAGCATCAGTGTCTTAAACTTGCTGCAAGCCACTACCAGTAGCCAGGGCAAGGAGATAAAGAGAGATGTGACATGGGCTCTTTTGGGCTCGTTGAAGACCAGTTGTGCCACTGCATTCTGTATCATTTGTAGAAGGTTGATTGTCGCCTTGGGCACCAAATAACCTAGAGCCAGCCCTGATTGCATGAGATTTAAATGAGTTGTAATTGCATAGCTGAGAGTGGATTGAGTATTTCCAATTGTTAGAAATGAGCAGACCAGCGCCCCCACCCTGGCCAACCTGATGGGGTGTGTGAGAGAAAGAGAAATTGTTAGACAGAGCAGCTGGGGTTGCTGAGTTATGGATGAATCAAGGTCTCAGTCAAGCCCAAGATGCTGAGTGTGGATTGTAAAGAAAAAGCAAAAAAGAAGTCTGCTTTGTTGACAGTTGACTGACAATTCCAGAGTCACACAGAGAAAGAAAGAGGTGTATCACAGGATGTAGAGAAAGGATGCAGCTTAGCAACATTGTGTTGTCGAAAGACAACCGAAATGTTTAGGAAAGTTAAGTTAAGTCACCTTTATTTATATAGTGCTTTTAACAATACAGATTGCGTCAAAGCACTTTACATTATTAAACAGGAAAATAGTGTGTCAATAATACAAAATTACAATAGTAAACACTCAATTTTCAGTTAAAGGCAATTCATCATTGAATCAGTGATGTCATCATCCAGCTCAGTTCAGTTTACATGGTGTCTGTGCAATCAAGTCAACGATATCGCTGGAAATGAACTGTTCCCAACTAAGCAAGCCAGAGGCAACAGCGGCAAGAAACACATGATAGAGGTGGAGAAGAGAGGACAGAAAATTGAGAGTGTGTAAAGTGAAGATAAAAAATAGTTCTTAAGTTTGTTGTTTGGTAAAGTCGCAGGTCTTTGCACTCGTTGGTCTTCACACAAGGAGAGCTGAACGCTTCCATTGATGCTTCCACGTCAGTGCACAGACATCAGATAAATATGCAGTCTAAGAAACTAAACTGAAAACCGCTGTGGCCACCTTCTAATTAGCAGGACAATTGCTCAAATCGAAACTACAGAGTTTATACTTAAATGCAAGAAGGGTGCAATGCAAATAACACAGGCTCCTTCTTAGCTGAGGGCAATTATTATAATTACCAGTAAGTGCAATCAAAAATACAAACTCCAACGAAAATACAAAGTAGAAATAGGCAGAAAACAAAAAATTCCTTCCTAGCAGCAAGTAATAATTCAATATAATCAAGTATTACGCTAAACACTCATGCACAGCCATCCATCTCTTCTGTTGACTAATCGCTTCTCCCAAGGCTTATGCCTTGGGCCGGCTCTGCCAGGAGAGAACATTTAAAAAAAAAAAAAAAAAAGTGAAAGTGATTTTGTGTCTCTTTGGGCTGCCACAATAAAATATGGAAGGCCATTTTTTCAGCATGCCAAAAAAGTCAAAATTATGATATACTTAAATTATGACATTCTAAAATGCTTAACGTGAAAAATGCTTAATGTGGCTTAAAGCATTAAACCAATGTTTTTAAAAGATCAAACTTAGTGAACACATTATTAATAAAGCATACTATTTATAGACAAGCATATGAGTCCAGAATACGAACGTAACATGTTTAATTACATGAACATCCATCAATCACTTAATTAACCCTCGCATTGAGTTCCTCAATGAGGTTAAAATTATATTAGATACATGTGTACGAATGTCTGGAGGAGTTAATTGCGTCTCCTGTGTAAAGGGGGTTCCCTTTATTGTCATTGAAAGGGGGTTTCCCAATGTCGCTGATTGGCTATAAGTTCAGTAGTCGCTGAAGTGATGTAATGGGAAGCCCGTGGTTGGGCATTGGCTGACGATGCAGAGTTGTGTGGGCTGGTTGAAGTTAAACGGGCACTCGAGGTCAGACTCAGAGACACAGCGTTCCAAAACTTAACTCTGAACACGAAACTCTCAAACGGAAAAGAAAAGAAACTAAAGTAAAAGAACAGAAGTAAAGTTTGACGAGACTAGGTGGTGTTTCTTCTCATCGTGGCTAAGTAGCAGCAGGTGTGCAGGCTGAAGCACGCTGGAACTGCGCTCAAAGAACGCTAACAGTGATGAATAAAAGCATGATTAAAAGCAAAGCTACAAGCTAAAAGCAGGCATGACTAATAGCAAAAGCTAAGAAGCTAAGCTAAAAGCTAAAAGCAGGATTTGATGGTGTTCTGAGTATTTAAACTGGCCTTTTGGCCACACCTCAAATGTGGTCTTGACCAATTAGATATCGTCTTTGCTCGGGGTATCATAAATCATATGTTATCTTATCAAGCATGTGGTCCTAATTTTCCCGCTCTTGAAGGGTATAATTTTGGCGATGATTCCTATAACAAGAATATGATACATTTGACAAATAACTGATGGTCAGAAACATTTCAAGCAAACAGATTCAAACACATATATACTAAACATGAATATGTATCTTTAAGCTATCCAATAGTTATTAAAAGACATACACAATAAGTGATTATAAACATGATAGTCAAATGTGTGAGTTACATATAAATGAATATGGAGTTAAGCGATGGACTGATATTCATTTATAATCAATCAATCAATCAATCAACTTTTATTTATACAGCCCTTTACAACACTCAAAGTGAACCAAAGTGCTTTTCAGGAGATATAAAATAAAAATAATAACAATAAATATAAATATATAATGACACAAAACAGAGTATTAAAAAAAAAAATAATAAATAAAAAAAAAAAAAATAATAATAATAATAATTGTCTGCCACAAAGAAAACACAAAATGCCACAACAACTGCTATAAATTAAAAGCCAGTCTAAATAAATAAGTCTTGAGCTTAGCCATAAAGAGGCCCAAGTCAGTGATTGTACGTAAATCAGCAGGTAGCTTGTTCCAAAGGCTTGGCCCCGCTACAGAAAAAGCCCGGTCACCCCAGAGTCTGTACCTTGTCCTTGGGACTTCCAGCAAAAGTTGATTTGTTGATCTAAGAGCCCTGTTTGATTGACGCAAAGTTAACATCCCAGTTATGTACGGTGGTGCGAGGCCATTGAGAGCTTTAAAAACAAACAATAAAATCTTAAAATCAACTCTAAAAGAAACTGGAAGCCAGTGGAGCGAAGAAAGAATTGGAGTAATATGCTCACGTTTGCGTGTGTTAGTTAGAAGACGGGCTGCTGCATTCTGTACCAGCTGAAGGCGCCTGAGTGATGACTGTGAGACTCCGACATAAAGCGCATTACAGTAATCTAGTCTTGAACTAATAAAAGCATGAATAACTTTCTCAAGGTCCGAACAATTTAAAAATGGTTTGACCTTGGCCAATAGACGTAGCTGAAAAAAAATAGCTTTCACCACACTGTCAATTTGTTTATCGAATTTCAGGCTACTATCAAAAGTCACACCAAGATTTCTGATAGTCGGTTTAAGCTTCGAAACTAGCATATTAGGGTCAGTGGTTGCAGATTCACCAAATAAAATATATTCAGTCTTATCTTCATTCAAATTGAGGAAATTTTGCTCTAACCATAATTTAATGTCATCAATGCAACCAATTAGCGACCCTAGTGCATCAGTGTTTGTTGGACTCATAGGCAAATAAATTTGCAAATCATCAGCATAGCAGTGATAAGCTATGTTATGCCTGGCTATGATGGACCCAAGAGGCAGCATGTAGAGCGAAAATAAAACCGGTCCGAGAATAGAGCCTTGTGGCACCCCACAAGAGAGAGAAGTAGTAGAGGAGGATGAGTTTTCAATCACTACAGAAAAGGTTCTGTCAGTCAAATATGACGAGAACCACTGAAACGCAGTACCCTTAATGCCAACCTAATGATTAAGGCGAGAAAGAAGGATTGCATGGTCCACTGTATCAAAGGCAGCCGTGAGATCGAGGAGCACTAAAATAACAGGGCTCTTGACATCAACAAACCGGGCAATATCATTGTGCACCTTTAACAGTGCAGACTCAGTACTATGTTGCGATCTAAATCCTGGTTGAAATTTCTCAAACAAAGAGTTATTTTCTAAAAAAGTTTGTAATTGTATAAAGACAACTTTTTCTAGCACTTTTGAGAGAAAAGGCAGATGAGAAACTGGTCTGAAATTAGACAAAACTGAAGGATCCAAGTTTGTTTTTTTAAGAAAAGGCCTAACCACAGCATGTTTGAACACAGCAGGGACAGATCCTGAGCTAAGACATTTATTAATAAAAACCAACAGGAAAGGACCAACTGTGGTAAAAACTTCTTTTAACAATTTAGTTGGAACAAAGTCCAAGGGGCAGTTTGTAATTTTCATCTTTTGCACTACTTCATTAAAAAATGATAGTGAGACTGGTTCAAACTGTTCAAACACAGCAGAATGGGCTGCAGCGGCAACTGAATCAGTTTCGGAACTGTCCTTTTGAGTTCATTTTGATCCATTTATATCTAGAAAAGAAAGTTCCTGTGTCATTCTCTGACAAAAGGTGTTCTGTGGGGACCAGAGGTTAAGAGGTCCCCTTAGGAATTTCAGTCTGGTTCTGCTAGGTGGGGGGAAGTCAATCCAAGGATCTTGTTCATTACTCTCATGGGTTTACATGTGCTGGCCGGCGTTGCATATTGATTACTTGCCCCAAATTTGACATTCTCTTCTCTAAATTAAAATTGTCAATACTTGTTCTAGTGGTGTTAATGTTGAAAGCTGTTCTGTGAAAGGGTTGGTGTCACAGTGTCTGGGTTGTGTTCCCTGGGTTTCCACTAGGTGTCCTCCTTTCTCACGGTGTCTGTCACCTTATCACTTCCTGTTCCCTTATTTGGTCACCTTCCTCCGGTTGAGTAATTGATTGTTCCCCACCTGTCTCCTGTTCCCTCATTATCCTTCTGTGTATTTATACCCGGTCTGTCTGAGTCTGTGTTACGGAGTCCTTGTTTAATGTTTGAGAGTTAATTCATGTCCGTTGCTTCTTGCCTTGCTTTGCCTTGTCTTCGTGTCTTGTTTATGTTGGATTTGGATATTCTGGTTTTGACCCTGCCTGGACTGTTTACCCCTTTTGGATTACCCCATAATAGATATCATACCTGCAATTGGTTCCCTCTCCTGTGTTATCTGTAACACCGTACGTGACAGTTGGTTGGTTATCTTGGTTCGGACTTGTGGCACTAGGAATGATTTACAACTGCCTTTCTGAGGAATTCAGCTCGTGCTTCAACCACAGTACTGATCGACTCTTTAATTTGTCTGGTTCGGGTCTGATACGCTACACTGATAACACCATGCAGCCACAACAAGCACTGCTGATGGACACTATCCCAGCTGAGCCCTGCCCACACTGCTCCTCACAGACAGACTGTGGTGTATGAAAACAGCTACAAGACTCAGCACCCAAGGACGACTTTCTGGAAAACAGCAAGGGAAGCCAGGACAACATATGACAGTCACCGGAAACACCAGAGACACAGCTCCACTCACCGGACACATTATCCCTCTCTCCAGCATCTCCACTTCTGTGTTTCTCACAGAAAATGGAGGAATTGGTGTATGCTGGGACTAAACTCTCCCACTCATTTGCTGCAAGCCCGCAGATATATATATATATATATATATATATATATATATATATATATATATATATATAAATGGCGGGCCCCCCAACCACCAAAGACTGTGGGCCCTTCTCCTCTGAGAGCTCTCCGACCGCTGCCACAACGCCAGGGCCCAAACCCTCTATCTGCTGTAGGTGAACCAAAAACAACTGATAGCAGCTCCCAGTGATATGTGTCAGGTCCCCGCTATAATAGCAGCAACATTCACAAATGTTTACAGAACAAGCGAGAAACCCAATGTGCCTGTAGCTTTCTCTATTTCAGTTTTATCATGTGATAGAAAGTTTAAGGCCTTTTCAAGCCAAAGGGCAAACTCATCTAATGTGGCCTATTATGCATCAAACTAAGATTGAGGTAAAGACACAAATCACTGTCATCAAGTTAGTATTTTTAAACATTCGCTCACTAAAAAATAAATCATTTCTAATCAATGACTTTATAACCACAAACAATCTGGATTCAATATTTCTAAATGAAACATGGCTAGAAGACAGCTGCAGTGCAACAGTCCTCAAATGAAGCAGCCCCTTCTAACTATACTTTCATGAGTGTTTGCAGGACTGTTAGGAGAGGTGGAGGTGTAGCTGCTCTATTTAAAGATGTCTATCAATGCAAGCAAGTGTCATTTTGTCACGATCATCAGCTGGAGTGCCCATGAACTCCAATAGAGGGCACTCCACTCAGGACTCTTGCATCTTGTATTTCCATTTCCAACTCCAGTTCCCATAATTCCGTGCTTATGGGATTACCACTCCCCTATATAAACTGTATTTGCACCCTCAATAAGTGCAAAGTCTTGTTTAGTTCTGTCTGGCATTTTCGAGCGTTTTCCCTGTGTTTGTTCCTTCTATGTCTGATCTTGGATTGTTTATACCGACTGTGATTCTCTGCTGCCTTCCCCGAACTCTGCTTGTTATTGTTATTGATCTGTATATCCCTTGACACACCTGACACTGTATACCTATTCCAACACTTTGGCATATCAGGATCCAGCAGATCCTCACACTACCGAGATATCTGTTCCTACCCCTATGTCAGCGTTTCAGCTACCCAGCACAACCATGGACCCAGTAGACCAGCTATTACGTCTTCGTCAAGGAGGCATATCTGTTGAGGAATATGTTCATCGGTTCTGTGACTTGTCTTATCAAGTACCATTTCATGATGAAGTTTTGCTTAAGGACTTGTTCAGTTTTGGACTTAATGAACCAACAAAATCATGGTTGCCTGAGGGGAAATTTATCTGTAGTTTCAGAGATATAATGGACTATGGTCTCTTGTTATGTGGTTCTCCCTTCACTGTGGGAGAGGCAGAGGACTTTAAAGCCATAAAGTCTCTTCACAAAATGGCTACCAGCCCAGCGCCACTGCACAAGATGGTCGCCAGCCCAGCGCCACTGCACAATATGGCCGCCAGCCCAGCACCACTGCACAAGATGACCTCCAGCTCAGTGCCACTGCACAAGATGGCCTTTAACCCAGCGCCACTACATGATGGCAGCCACAGTTGATCTTCCAGAATCAAGTCAGGCCCCCGTTGATCTTCCAGGATCAAGTCAGGTCCCTATGATCTTCCAGGGTCAAGTCAGGTCCCCATTGATCTTCCAGAGTCAAGTCAGGTCCCCATTGATCTTCCAGAGTCAAGTCAGGTCCCTGTTGATATTCCAGATTCAAGGTCCAGTCAAGTCACCACTGACCGTCCAGAGTCAGGTCAGGTAACCATTAACCCCCATGAGTCAAATAAAACCACAGATAAACTTCATAAGTCATATCAAGTCACCGCTGATCTTCGTGAAAAAGGTCAAGTCACTGTCGATCTTTATGAGCCCAGTCAAATCAATTCAATTCAATTCAATTCAAGTTTATTTGTATAGCGCTTTTTACAATACAAATCGTTACAAAGCAACTTTACAGAAAATTAAAAATAATAATAATAATACAAGACGTAGTCAGCTAGATGATGAACTATCAATATTATTAATTAATAGTAATTATATGATGCAGTCACACATGTAGCAATAATTGTTAGTTCTGTTTGTTGATTCAAGGTTAGGATCATCTGGGGTCCTCTGAGGGTCAGCATCATCTCTTCTCAGGTGTTCTGGATCCAGACTGGAGCTTGTGTAAATCCTAGTTACCACGGGATGTAAATCCTGTGGCAAAACATAGAAACAAGATAGAGACATCATTAGCATAGCTGCTGATCCAACAAAGTAAAATTAGTTTAACCCAAGCTAAAGAATAAAAATGCAGATGCAACTACACTCACAATTTAAGAGATACATTATTCGAATGCTTGGCGAAAGAGATGCGTTTTTAATCTAGATTTAAACAGAGAGAGTGTGTCTGAACCCCGAACATTATCAGGAAGGCTATTCCAGAGTTTGGGAGCCAAATGTGAAAAAGCTCTACCTCCTTTAGTGGACTTTGCTATCCTAGGAACTACCAAAAGTCCAGCGTTTTGTGACCTTAGGGTGCGTGATGGGTTGTAGCGTGGTAGAAGGCTAGTTAGGTACGCAGGAGCTAAACCATTTAGGGCCTTATAGGTAAGTAATGATAATTTGTAACAGATACGGAACTTAATAGGTAGCCAGTGCAGAGACTGTAAAATTGGGGTAATATGATCATATTTTCTTGACCTGGTAAGGACTCTAGCTGCTGCATTTTGGACTACCTGTAGCTTGTTTATTGACGAAGCAGGACAACCACCTAGAAGTGCATTACAATAGTCCAGTCTAGAGGTCATGAATGCATGAACTAGCTTTTCTGCATCAGAAACAGATAACATGTTTCGTAGCTTGGCAATGTTTCTAAGATGGAAGAATGCAGTTTTTGTAACATTGGAAATATGATTTTCAAAAGACAAATTGCTGTCTAATATAACACCCAGATTTCTGACTGTAGAGGAAGTAACAGTACATCCGTCTAGTTGCAGATTGTAATCTACAAGATTCTGTGTGGTGTTTTTTGGTCCAATAATTAATATCTCTGTCTTATCTGAATTTAATTGGAGAAAATTATTTGTCATCCAATCTTTTACATTTTTAACACACTCTGTTAGCTTAGATAATTGGGAAGTTTCATCTGGTCTCGTTGAAATATATAGCTGAGTATCATCAGCATAACAGTGGAAGCTTATTCCGTATTTTCTAATAATATTACCAAGGGGCAACATGTATATTGAAAATAGAAGGGGACCTAGGACGGATCCTTGTGGCACTCCATATTTTACTGATGATAAATGAGATGACACCCCATTTAAGTAAACAAAATGGTAGCGATCGGACAGGTAGGATCTAAACCATCTTAGAGCCTGCCCTTGAATACCTGTATAGTTTTGTAATCGATCTATGAGTATGTCATGATCTATGGTGTCGAACGCAGCACTAAGATCAAGTAAGACTAGAAATGAGATGCAGCCTTGATCTGACGCAAGAAGCAGGTCATTTGTAATTTTAACAAGTGCAGTTTCTGTGCTATGGTGGGGCCTAAAACCTGACTGAAATTCTTCATACAGATCATTTTTATGCAGGAAGGTGCTCAATTGAGCAGACACAACTTTTTCTAAAATTTTAGACATAAATGGAAGATTTGAAATAGGCCTATAATTTGCCAGTACACTAGGATCTAGTTTTGGTTTCTTAATAAGAGGCTTGATAACCGCCAGCTTGAATGGTTTTGGGACGTGACCTAAAGATAACGACGAGTTAATGATATTGAGAAGCGGTTCTTCGCCTACAGGTAACAGCTCTTTTAGTAATTTAGTGGGTACAGGATCTAATAAACATGTTGTTGGTTTAGATACAGTGATAAGTTTATTTAGCTCTTCCTGTCCTATATTTGTAAAGCACTGCAGTTTATCTTTGAGGGCGATGGATGAAACTGAAGTGTTAGACGCTGTAGAATCTACATTCGCTATTGTATTTCTAATGTTATCTATTTTATCAGTGAAGAAATTCATAAAGTCATTACTATTTAACGTTGGTGGAATATTTGAATCAGGTGGCGTCTGGTAATTTGTTAATTTAGCCACTGTGCTAAATAAAAACCTTGGATTGTTTTGGTTATTTTCAATGAGTTTGTGGATATGCTCTGCCCTAGCAGTTTTTAGAGCCTGTCTATAGCTGGACATACTGTTTTTCCATGCAATTTTAAAAACTTCCAAGTTAGTTTTTCTCCATTTGCGTTCAAGACTACGAGTTACTTTCTTGAGAGAGTGAGTATTACTGTTATACCATGGCACAGTACGTTTTTCTCTAACCTTTTTCAATTTGATGGGGGCAACAGCTTCTAATGTATTAGAGAAAATAGTGCCCATGTTGTCAGTAATTTCGTCTAATTCATGTGTATTTTTGGGTACAAATAGCAGTTGAGATAGATCAGGCAGGTTATTTGCGAATCTGTCTTTGGTGGCTGGAACAATAGTTCTGCCCAGACGGTAACGCTGAGACATATAGTTAATATCAGTTATACGCAGCATGCACGATACAAGGAAATGGTCTGTAATATCATCACATTGGGGTACAATATCTATAGCAGTAAGATCGATTCCATGCGATATAATTAGATCTAGTGTATGATTAAAACGATGAGTGGGCCCGGTGACATTTTGCTTGACTCCAAAGGAGTTTATTAGGTCAGTAAACGCAAGTCCTAATGTATCATTTGCATTTTCAACGTGAATATTAAAATCTCCCATGATTAGCGCCTTATCAACTGTAACTAGAAGATCTGAGAGGAAATCTGCAAATTCTTTTAGGAATTCTGTATACGGCCCTGGTGGTCTATACACAGTAGCCAGAGCAAGAGATACATTAGATTTCTTTTGCATGTCTGACAGTGTAACATTTAGCAAAAGTATTTCAAAAGAGTTAAACCTGTATCCTGTTTTCTGGGTAACATTGAGAATATCACTATATATTGTTGCAACACCTCCTCCACGACCAGTCTGACGGGGCTCATGCTTATAACAGTAGTTTGGTGGAGTAGACTCATTTAGACCAAAATAATCATTTGGTTTTAGCCAGGTTTCAGTCAAGCAGAGTACATCAAAACTATTTTCTGTGATCATTTCATTTACAATAACTGCTTTGGGTGTGAGTGATCTAATATTTATGAGCCCAAACTTTAAAAATTGTTTTTGTTCATTTACTTTACATTTTTCTGGTTTAATTACGATAAGATTTTTTCTAGATCCTACATTATATTTTGACCTCACTATTCGGGGAACAGACACAGTCTTAATAGTTTTTACAGCACAAGTACTTTTATCATTTAAGCGGGTGGAACAAAACTCATCATAATAGTTATTAGAGAATTGTCTTACTAGTCACATGGAGCGAAGTGTCCTGGAGATGTTGTCAGAGAGCAGCTCCGCTCCGATTCTGCTGGGGTGTAATCCATCAGCGCGAAACAGCCTAGGACGCTCCCAGAAAAGATTCCAGTTATTAACAAATAGCAGTTTCTGTTCTTTACACCATGACAACAACCATTCATTTAAAGCAAAAAGTCTACTGAACCTTTCGTGTCCTCGTCGATACGTGGGCAGTGGTCCTGACACGACGATCGTCGCCGCGGGCGTCGTGCTGCGAACCGTCTCGATCAGGCTGCTGAAGTCCCTCTTCAGCGTCTCCGTCTGCCGCAGCGTGGTGTCGTTAACCCCGGCGTGAAGCACGACCGCTCTGGGGCTCTCGTCGACCTTCAGGATCGCGGGTATCTGCGCAGAAACATCGAGAACACGAGCACCAGGCAAACAATGAGTGTGCACTTTACCTTCGGCTAACGTAGCACTTACGTGTCGGACGATGGAGTCTCCGATGATCACAGCGTCGCGTCCTGTCTCGCGGAGGGGAGCGAAGCGGTTCCGGATGGAGATGTCGAAGGCAGGAGGGGGAGAAGTCGTCGCCCGGGACCCGGCTCGCGTCCTCCGCTGTGGATGCACCCAGGGTCCGTGGTGTCCCGGCGTCGCAGTGAAGGACATCTGGGAAGATCGCGTCCTGGGTGCACCGGGCCTGTGCAGAGAAACACACGGAGTAGACGTGGTGGGACTGTTAACAGATCGCTGTATACTTACCCCGGACTTGTGAGCGTCAGCCCGGGATGATTCCAGCGCGGTTCTCCGCTCTCTCAGCTGGGCCTGCCTTACCTCCAGGTCGCGAATCTGCTTTCCCACGGCCTCGAGCTCGAGCTGCACAGAGTGGAGACATTCATCCGCCATTAAAGCAAGTAACAGTGAGTACAGCAGTGGTAATGTGTGTGAATAGAGTATTAGCAATGTTAGCGCAGTTAGCTGCAACCACGCCGCTGATGCTAACGGGCTAAAAGCTAATAGCGGACCCGGGAGATCAAAATAAAACTAGTGATAGCGAGGCGCTCTGATTGTTTTTGTTGTAGAATACAATAGAGGATATATTCACACGTTATATAAACGGAAACGATGATGTATAAAATTGTTTTTTGAGTTAAAAATAGTCAATGAAAAGAATATAGTGACGGAGCTCAAACGCAGTACAGCCGCCAACAACAAACAGGAAGTGACGTCACGGAAAGGACTTATCGCGAAAGGACTACTACCGATCTTCCAAAATTTCATTGCATCTCAACAGATCTTCCAGAGCTTCATCATACCACAACAGATCATCCAGAGCCTCATCACATCTTAGCTGAACTTCCAGAGCCTCGTCACGTCTCAGCTGAATTTCCAGAGCCTTGTCACGTCTCAGCTGAACTTCCAGAGCCTCGTCACATCCTGTCTGTTGCACCCAGCAATGTTCTCTCAGCCTGTTGTTTTGCTTTGAAGGAGACTGTTACCACTGTGGAACCTCCAGAGGTGGCGGCAACTCCGGCAGAACCTTCGGAGTTGTCAGTAGTATCCATCCATGAACTCTTGTCCTATCCTTTCATGGTCATGTAGTCCATCCACCAACTCATTGCCTGTCCTGTCATTGCCACGGAGGCCACCCACCAACTTACTGTCTGTCCTGTCATGGCCATGGAGGCAATCCATGAACTCCACGCCTGTCCCGTCACGGCCAAGGAGGCCGTGAACTCTAGTTGAACTCTAGTTCTATGAACTCTAGTTCTGTCTTGTCACGGCTATGGAGGCCATCTATGAATTCTCGCTTATTCCTCTCAAGGCTATGGAGGCCATGTGTGAACTTTCTACCTGCCTTATCATGGCCACAGAGGCCACCATTAATCTGTTTAGGTTATCTATTCCAGTACCACCTAACCAAACTTGCTCTCCTGTGCAATCGACTCCGCTGTGGTGGTCCTCTGCTCAACCCTGGTGGGCTTCTGTCTCGTCTGCTCAGCTGTGGTGGTCCTCTGCTCCACCCTGGTGGGCTCCAGCTCCCCTTGCTCTGCCCTGGCGGGCTCATCTTGTATTTCCATTTCCAACTCCATTTCCCATAATCCCGTGCTTAGGGCTAATAAACACCAGGTGTTCCCCATTACCTCTCCCCTATATAAACTGTGTTTGGACTCTCAATAAATGCAAAGTCTTGTTTAGTTCTGTCTGGCATTTCAGAGCGTTTTCCCTGTGTTTGTTTGTTCCGTATCTGATCTTGGATTGTTTATACTGACTGTGATTCTCTGCTGCCTGCCCCGACCTCTGCTTGTTATTGTTTTTGATTCTGGATATCCCTTGACACACCTGACGCTGTTACCTGAATTCTGCCTGTCTGACTATTCTCTTTAATAAACTACTTCATATGGATCCGACCGTCTCCAACTCCATGTTACACATTTGGTCAGTACTTGTCTTTTGAATATCTAGGGATTGTGCTGAAAGGTGCTCCACGCATTCTGTTCATCATTATTTACAGGCCTCCAAAATACTCTCCAGCCTTTGTTGAAGAGGTCACAGAAATGTTATCAATGATTTCCTCAGAGTTTGACTGTTTTGCTATCGCAGGAGATTTTAATATTCACATAGATAATGCAGAAAACAAAACTACAAAAGAAATGATGACGGTTCTAAACACTTGATTCAGCATGTGAATAGACCCACACACAAAGGTGGCCACACTATAGTTTTAATCATCAGTAGGGGTCTAAACATTTTATCCATTGTTATTAAGGACGTAGCACTATCTGATCACTGTATTTTCTTTGATATATTGATCTCTGCTACCACTGAATCTAGATCTGTCTCTGTCAGAAGATGTATTAACGAAAACAATAGTGTGCTGTTTATGAAGGCTATATCTTTAACACCAAGCATTTCTGCAGACTCTGTTGATATTCTCCTTGATTCCTTTAACTCAAAAGTTAAGAATGTTATTGATGATATTGCTCCAATAATAGTCAGTAAGAAAACAAACAGTTTTGAGAAGATCAACAGCAGTTCAGACTATGAAAAGACAATGCAGAAAAGCCGAGCAGATGTGGCAGAAGACAAAACTTGAAATTCACTATAGCATCTATAAAGACAGCCTTCATGCTTTTAATGTGAAACTAGCCACAGCTAGACAGAATTTCTTCTCAAACCTTATAAACAGTAACTTAAACAACACTCGTACTCTTTTTGCCACTGTTAAGAGACTGATAAACCCACCCGCCCAAGTCAGATTCCCAGTGAAATGATCTCAGACAGCAAATGCAATGAGTTTCCTTCATTCTCTTCTGAGAAGAAAATCAATATCAGAAAGGCGATTGGCACATCCTCAAGCAATGCAGAAGTCAGACACTCACTCATTTTGATTGCAAATAAATGCACAGACACTATTTAACTGAACAGAGATGACATCACTGAATTCAATGATGAACTGCCTTTAACACTCACTGCACCAGACAGCGAACACAAGGGGATGACGGGACGATGGATGATGACGAGGGGTCCAGGCAAGTTTGGGGTGGCGTAGAGTGGGAAGAGAGCTTGGGAGAAACAGTCCGGGGTGTACCATGACAGGGGGTACGACAGGCAACCATGGAGCGGGAAAAAGTGTGGGCTCACAGAAACAGACCCGGAATCAATGCCTCCCCAAGCCAAATCGACACTCACTCATTTTGATTGCAAATAAATGCACAGACACTATTTAACTGAACAGAGATGACATCACTGAATTCAATGATGAACTGCCTTTAACTATCATTTTGCATTATTGACACACTGTTTTCCTAATGAATGTTGTTCAGTTGATTTGACGCAATGTATTTTGTTTAAAGCGCTATATAAATAAAGGTGACTCATCATCTCAGATTCTGTAGCAGCTGACTCAGAAGCTGACTTTGGAACAAAGCTCTCTGCAGTTGGCCTGGGATCAGCGCTCTCTGCAGCTCTAGGCACGGAGTCTGGGGACAAGACAGGACTGACAGGGACTTCTAGGATCTTGACGAGAAGTGCCAAATACTCCGACAGGGTCTTGGCAGCAATGAAGACAGGCATCTCCTGACAAGCCGAAACAGACTGCAACACTGCTTCAGCAGCAGAGTCGGACGTGGCTCTCTCCTCAGCACTCACAACTGCAGACTCCGACACAGTTCCCTCCTTTGCTGGTTCAGAAACGTCCTTCACTGCGGTAATTTCAGGAACAACATTCTCCACCGCAGTCTTTGGAACAGCCTTCTCTGCAGCAGCCTCCGGAACCGCTCTTACAGCAGTAGGCTCAGAAACAGCGCTCTCAGTTACAGCGGCGGGTTGGAGAGCCATCGTGGACTCTGGGGGAGACAGGGATGGAGGACAGAAAGCACCCTTCTTCCTCCTCTTTCTCCACGGAGCAGAGGCAATAGCCGGATCTGTGACCGGTTGGGAAAGTTCAGCAGGAACCACGACTGGTTGTGTAAGGACAGTCTCAGGCAGGGTTGACTCTGTCGCTGAAGATTTCGAGGCAGACTCCCACGAGAACCGTCTCCCTCGTTTCTGGCAGAGACTGATAGGTGTGGAAGATAGGTGTGGGATTCGAGGAGGAATGAGCCTGGTCCCCCAGTGTTGCTACGGTTAGGACATGACCCTCCGAGATCACTGGCAGCTTGACAAAAGGTGGGGACCTCGAGGGGGAGACCTGTGGCTCCTCCCGGGACCTCCTGTCTGCTGGGTTCATTCTTTGCCGGTTCATTCTGTCAAGATGGTGCAGGGATGAACTCAAGCGCAGAGAGAATGCACTACACACAAGGTTTATTAATGACAAAATGGGGAAAACAAAACCCACGAGGGGGAAAACAATGACTGGGAAATAGACATAACTTAACAAGACTTAGACTAGACTAGAAACAAACAGTAAAACAAAAAGACTCTTCACTTTGGTAATCACACAGTTGCTAAGCCCCTCCTGAAAAAGAGCAATCTTGATAACACCATTTTGAGCAATTATAGACCAATATCTAATCTTCCTTTTATAAGCAAAATTATAGAAAAGTTAGTTTTTAATCAGCTGAACAAATACTTACACTCAAATGGATACCTGGACAATTTTCAATCTGGTTTCCAACCACATCGCAGCACAGAGACAGTACTCAAAATATCAGTGCTGGTATTGCTAGATCTCAGTGCTGCGTTTGACACTGTCGATCATAACATACTACTAAAGAGACTGGAAAACTGGGTTGGGCTTTCTTGGATGGTGAGTCTAGGAGAGCATAAGTCTAAGTGGACGTCCATGACATGCGGAGTCCCACAAGGCTCAATTCTTGCACCGCTCTTGTTTAGCCTGTATATACTCCCACTAAGTCAAATAATGAGAAAGAACAAAATGCCTATCACAGCTATGCTGATGATACCAAGATTTACCTAGCCTTATCTCCAAATGACTACAGCCCCATTGACTCTGTCTGCCAATGTATTGATGAAATTAATAGTTGGATGTGCCAGAACTTTTCAAGGTGAATGCATACCTTGACTCTAGGGGTCAAACAACTAAAAATCAAGTCAGGAATCTTGGTGTGATTCTGGAGACAGACCTTAGTCTCAGTAGTCATGTCAAAGCAGTAACTAAATCAGCATTTTATCATCTAACAGCAGAGGTGGGTAGTAACAAGTTACATTTACTTCGTTACATTTACTTGAGTAATATTTTGGGGTAACTAATACTTTTCGGAGTATATTTAAAGATGGGTACTTTATACTCTTACTTGAGTAAATTTTTGGGGAAAAATCTGTACTTTTACTTCGTTACTGTGGGCGACGCTCCTCTCGTTACTTTATCTTAATGCAATAAATGTTATAAATGCTTCAGTTTATTCCAAACGCGCCGTCTACTTTTCTCTGGGCAATGAGCGATGCCCATTCGCGAATAATTCATTCTTTTGAGTCAATTCTGTTTAAAGGCTTGATCAAACCAATTGGCAAACGAGTGAATTGGTTCATGAATCAGTTTGAATGAGTCGTTCAGTTCCCTGCCGCACGCGCTGAGCGTCTGAAGTGGTTCACTCGGAGTTGTAACGTTTAATAATAATAATAATAATAAACTTTATTACAGACTCACAGGTCCAAATGTTTAAGAACAGAAAGAGCGTTGAAAACGTGGCTGGAACTGCACTGAATTTAAATCTGCAAAGGCTATTATTTGCTAGCGATGGAGATCCTTATTAGATGAACACCGCGTGTGCTGTCTACTGTTTAACAGGTAATAACTTGGGCTCAGATGAGTTATCAGATGAGTCATCGCTAAAATGCCGGTTCTTCCTTCACTCGATCACTGACTGAATACCTCTTTCTGGCGAATTCTCTCGTCAGAAACATCAAAGTGCAGATGTGTGTACGAATCTGTAATTAAGATATTGATTTCACAGTGTTAACAGTTTCAGTGATTTTAATGGGAGTTTCTGAGAGTGATTGAAATCTAGAGTGTCAGTGAAAATGATCTTTAATAATGTAAATGTTATTTGCTCTCTTTCTGAACAATGAAAGATTAGTAGCAATATTTATATCATATTAATGTTAAATTCAATGTTAAATTCACATTTAATATAAACTCAGTCGTATTAAAAATATGTTATGGCATGACACCTATATCTGTTACTTAAGTAAACAGACAGGGTTTTATAATACATTACATAAATTGGAGTAAAGGCTGATGAAATATATACATTTATACACACACACATAACATACATTTTATCTATATATCTAAATAAAAATAGGCTCAGTATATATGACCCAAAGTAACTAGTAACTAACTACTTGAGTAGATTTTTTATCCGATACTCTTTTACTCTTACTCAAGTAACTATTCAAGACTAGTACTTTTACTTTTACTTGAGTAAATATTTCTAGAAGTACTTTTACTTTTACTTGAGTACAGTTTTTGGGTACTCTACCCACCTCTGTCTAACAGTCAAGACTTACAGAAACTTGTTCATGCCTTTATCACCAGCAGGGTGGACTATTGTAATGGTCTCCTCACCGGCCTTCCCAAGAAGACCATTACACAGCTGCAGTTCATCCAGAATGCTACTGCCAGGATTCTGACTAGAACCAGAAACTCTGAGCATATCACACCAGTCCTCAGGTCCTTACACTGGCTTCCAGTTACATTTAAGATTGATTTTAAAGTACTTTTACTCGTTTATAAATCACTCAATGACCTAGGACCAAAAAATATTGCAGATATGTTCACTGAATATAAACGTAACAGACCACTCAGATCATTAGGATCGAGTCAGAAATACCAAGGGTTCACACAAAACCAGGGGATTCTGCCTTTAGTTACTATGCCGCCCACAGTTTGAATCAGCTTCCAGAAGAGATCCGATGTGCTAAAACATTAGTCACATTTAAATCTAGACTCAAAACTCATCTGTTTAGCTGTGGATTTATTGAATGAGCACTGTGCGATGTCCGAACTGATTGCACTGTATTTTACGTAATCATTGTATTTTATGTAACATCATTTTCTATTTTTAACTGTTTTAAATTCATTTTAAACAAGTCGATTTTTAAATTATTTCCAAAGTTTTAAAATTGCTTGTTTTTATTTTTGTTTTTATTTTTCTTCATGATTATTTTACTTTCTTGTATGTAAAGCTCTTTGAATTACCATTGTGTACGAAATGTGCTATATAAATCAAATTTTCTTGCCTTTCCTTGCGTTGGACAGGAGAATCTGCTGATTAACTGTGTCAAAAGCAGCAGACAGATCCAGCAAGATGAGTACTGAAGATTTGGAAGCTGCTCTTGCCAGTCGCAAGGCTTCAGTAACCAAAAGCAGGGCAGTTTCAGTTGAGTGGCTGCTTTTGAAGCAAGCTTGGTGTCCAGGAGGTTGTTCTGTACAAGAATACAACTCTCTCAAATGTCTTTGCAATGAATGGAAGAAGGGATACTGGTCTGTAGTTTTCTAAAAGTGCTGGATTTAGAGATGGTTTCTTAAGCAGTGGGCTTACCCGAGCCTGCTTAAATGCTGAGGGAAATGTACCAGAGTGAAGAGAGGTGTTGATAATGTGAATAAGTGAAGGTATGACCCAAGAAGAAATGGCTTGAAGGAGGTGAGTGGGGATAGGATCAAGTGGACAAGTATAAGGATGATTGGAAAGGATACGTTTGGAAATTTCCATCTCTGAGAGTGGAGAGAAGGAGGAGAGAGAGTGTGTCCGTGCACAAAATTCATGTGGCCTCATAATCTTTAAATTAACCTCCCCCTCAAAATAACTCCTTTACTCTTCTGGTCACAAGCTATGGTGCAAGGGCAGAGCTAGTGACGTGAGGGGTAAACGCAGGGATAAATGACAGGGTGAAAAGTTGAAGCTAGCTGATGCTTCACTTTACAGCCCTGACACCAGTCATGAGTACGTTACCCCTAAACATTAAAAAATATTAGGATATTACTAAAACATTACTCTTAGGACATTGTGCATGTCGATCGGTCTCGACTTGAGAAATCACCACACTTGCCCACTCAGGACTTGCATTCAAACTCATATTCACACTAACTCACAGCCAATTATCAGTTGCCATCATTCTTAAATGACTAATCAAATCGCCCATATTTGCATACATTCTTTTCCTTTGGGGAGGCGTCGACACAAAATTGTGGGCACTCCGAATCTGCCAAAACAGTGAGGATTAGAATATTGCATGCAGGGATAGCGTGTGTATCCATTGTGTATGATACTATGTGCCCTATTTTAACAATCTAAGTGCATGATCTAAATCGCAAAGCACAAGTGCACTTAGAGCATGTCAAATCCACAGACAAATTCATCCTTTTGCTAGTTTAACAACAGAAAAAATGATCTGTGGACCAGGCAGATGATTCAAAAGGGTTGTACCTATTCTCTTAATGAGGCATGGGCATATTTTTGGGTGTAACGTGCTGTAAACCTATCAGTCTCATCACCTATTTCCTTTAAAAGCCAGTTCCTCTTGGTGGATGGCAGATTCTGCATTTACATGTCGGAATTTGCCAAAGTAAAGACTTAGCTCTTCTCCAGAGAGGGGTTGGATCTGCTCATGCGCAAGGTTAAAGCACAAAAGCAGACCATCTATGGCACAATAATAGTGTTTTACATTGCAATCCTTTTATTTTTAACATTTGGCTTGTTTGTGTGCTGCTGCTCGGCCCTGTGTGTGTGACAAGAAGAGTGTAAGCATGTTGCGCACCTGCCAATAGGCGCATATTACTAATGTGCTGTAATGCATCACTGACTTTAGACCAGGTATTTGTTGGTCAATGGCGCAGTCATGGAGCTTTGTTTCTCTAGGATGGAAACTTAGGACATGCTGCATATGTTGCTCGCTGGACATAGATTTTCTATTTACTCGTGAGCTGGAAACTCAGAACGTGGTTGAATCTGTTGCTACTTCGAAGATGGAGACTCAGGAGTTGGTATCTGTTATTGCCTCTTTCTTCACAGGACTGAAGCTCAGAATTTTGGTTTTCTGTTGCAGTCCTTTCCTTGACAGGACTCAGACTCAGAACGAAGGTTGATCGGTTATTTTAGGGTTAGGGTTAGGGTTGATGCATTCCCTGAAACAGGCCAGGTTGATCCGCTATTCTCTCACTGGACTCGCCGAAGATTCAGAACTTCTGCGTTTCTGTTAACGTCTTTTCCATTGTGGTACTCAGACTCAGAACTTGCTCTGATAAGCCCCTTTCACACTGTGATTCCTGAAAATACACAGGTAATGTGTCCCTGCATTTGTTCCTGGGTCGCTAGATTTTGCCCCTTTCACCCTGCCAGTGATTTCCTGGAATATTTGCTTGCATTCACACACAATACGTAAAGGTCCCATAATGACATGTGACATCAGGATGTGACATGTAATGTACGAGTTGAAAATGCTAGGCCCGTTAACTTTCAGTTAAGCTGGCGAACGATCTCAGCTTCAGTGCAGATAGTGAGGAACTCACATATTTTTTCGTCGCGAACGTTGATCTGCCTTCAAAAAATCTGGTAAAAGAGTCGGACGATAACGTTTGTCATCAATACAACACGCCAATTTTTCAGGCTTTTGTTCACACAGAGCTTGTTCCAGGACTGAACCCGGCAATGTTACTAGGTCCCCAACCCGGGATCGATCCCGGAATCAATCCAATTCAAGCAATTTTCCGGGAGCAATGTGCAGTGTGAAAGGGGCTTTAGTGTCTCACCCTTAATTCAATTCAATTCAATTCAAGTTTATTTGTATAGCGCTTTTTACAATACAAATCGTTACAAAGCAACTTTACAGAAAATTATGTTTCTACAATATTTAGTAGTAGCTAGTAGTTTGTGCACGTTTGACAGGATTTTAGAAAAATAAAAATAATAATAATAATACAAGACGTAGTCAGCTAGATGATGAACTATCAATATTATTAATTGATAGTAATTATATGATGCAGTCACACATGTAGCAATAATTGTTAGTTCTGTTTGTTGATTCAAGGTTAGGATCATCTGGGGTCCTCTGAGGGTCAGCATCATCTCTTCTCAGGTGTTCTGGATCCAGACTGGAGCTTGTGTAAATCCTAGTTACCACGGGATGTAAATCCCGTGGCAAAACATAGAAACAAAATAGAGACATCATTAGCATAGCTGCTGATCCAACAAAGTAAAATTAGTTTAACCCAAGCTAAAGAATAAAAATGCAGATGCAACTACACTCACAATTTAAGAGATACATTATTCGAATGCTTGGCGAAAGAGATGCGTTTTTAATCTAGATTTAAACAGAGAGAGTGTGTCTGAACCCCGAACATTATCAGAAAGGCTATTCCAGAGTTTGGGAGCCAAATGTGAAAAAGCTCTACCTCCTTTAGTGGACTTTGCTATCCTAGGAACTACCAAAAGTCCAGCGTTTTGTGACCTTAGGGTGCGTGATGGGTTGTAGCGTGGTAGAAGGCTAGTTAGGTACGCAGGAGCTAAACCATTTAGGGCCTTATAGGTAAGTAATGATAATTTGTAACTGATACGGAACATAATAGGTAGCCAGTGCAGAGACTGTAAAATTGGGGTAATATGATCAAATTTTCTTGACCTGGTAAGGACTCTAGCTGCTGCATTTTGGACTACCTGTAGCTTGTTTATTGATGAAGCAGGACAACCACCTAGAAGTGCATTACAATAGTCCAGTCTAGAGGTCATGAAAGCATGAACTAGCTTTTCTGCATCAGAAACAGATAACATGTTTCGTAGCTTGGCAATGTTTCTAAGATGGAAGAATGCAGTTTTTGTAACATTGGAAATATGATTTTCAAAAGACAAATTGCTGTCCAATATAACACCCAGATTTCTGACTGTAGAGGAAGTAACAGTACATCCGTCTAGTTGCAGATTGTAATCTACAAGATTCTGTGTGGTGTTTTTTGGTCCAATAATTAATATCTCTGTCTTATCCGAATTTAATTGGAGAAAATTATTTGTCATCCAATCTTTTACATTTTACATTTTTAACACACTCTGTTAGCTTAGATAATTGGGAAGTTTCATCTGGTCTCGTTGAGATATATAGCTGAGTATCATCAGCATAACAGTGGAAGCTAATTCCGTATTTTCTAATAATATTACCAAGGGGCAACATGTATATTGAAAATAGAAGGGGACCTAGGACGGATCCTTGTGGCACTCCATATTTTACTGATGATAAATGAGATGACACCCCATTAAAGTAAACAAAATGGTAGCGATCAGACAGGTAGGATCTAAACCATCTTAGAGCCTGACCTTGAATACCTGTATAGTTTTGTAATCGATCTATGAGTATGTCATGATCTATGGTGTCAAACGCAGCACTAAGATCAAGTAAGACTAGAAATGAGATGCAGCAAGAATCTGACGCAAGAAGCAGGTCATTTGTAATTTTAACAAGTGCAGTTTCTGTGCTATGGTGGGGCCTAAAACCTGACAGAAATTCATCATACAGATCATTTTTATGCAGGAAGGTGCTCAATTGAGCAGACACAACTTTTTCTAAAATTTTAGACATAAATGGAAGATATGAAATAGGCCTATAATTTGCCAGTACACTAGGATCTAGTTTTGGTTTCTTAATAAGAGGCTTGATAACCGCCAGCTTGAATGGTTTTGGGACGTGACCTAAAGATAGCGACGAGTTAATGATATTGAGAAGCGGTTCTTCGGCTACAGGTAACAGCTCTTTTAGTAATTTAGTGGGTACAGGATCTAATAAACATGTTGATGGTTTAGATACAGTGATAAGTTTATTTAGCTCTTCCTGTCCTATATTTGTAAAGCACTGCAGTTTATCTTTGGGTGCGATGGATGAAACTGAAGTGTTAGACGCTGTAGAATCTACATTCGCTATTGTATTTCTAATGTTATCTATTTTATCAGTGAAGAAATTCATAAAGTCATTACTATTTAACGTTGGTGGAATATTTGAATCAGGTGGCGTCTGGTAATTTGTTAATTTAGCCACTGTGCTAAATAAAAACCTTGGATTGTTTTGGTTATTTTCAATGAGTTTGTGGATATGCTCTGCCCTAGCAGTTTTTAGAGCCTGTCTATAGCTGGACATACTGTTTTTCCATGCAATTTTAAAAACTTCCAAGTTAGTTTTTCTCCATTTGCGTTCAAGACTACGAGTTACTTTCTTGAGAGAGTGAGTATTACTGTTATACCATGGCACAGTACGTTTTTCTCTAACCTTTTTCAATTTGATGGGGGCAACAGCTTCTAATGTATTAGAGAAAATAGTGCCCATCTTGTCAGTAATTTCGTCTAATTTATGTGTATTTTTGGGTACAAATAGCAGTTGAGATAGATCAGGCAGTTTATTTGCGAATCTGTCTTTGGTGGCTGGAACAATAGTTCTGCCCAGACGGTAACGCTGAGACATATAGTTAATATCAGTTATACGCAGCATGCACGATACAAGGAAATGGTCTGTAATATCATCACTTTGGGGTACAATATCTATAGCAGTAAGATCGTTTCCATGCGATATAATTAGATCTAGTGTATGATTAAAACGATGAGTGGGCCCGGTGACATTTTGTTTGACTCCAAAGGAGTTTATTAGGTCAGTAAACGCAAGTCCTAATGTATCATTTGCATTATCAACATGAATATTAATATCTCCCATGATTAGCGCCTTATCAACTGTAACTAGAAGGTCTGAGAGGAAATCTGCAAATTCTTTTAGGAATTCTGTATACGGCCCTGGTGGTCTATACACAGTAGCCAGAGCAAGAGATACATTAGATTTCTTTTGCATGTCTGACAGTGTAACATTTAGCAGAAGTATTTCAAAAGAGTTAAACCTGTATCCTGTTTTCTGGGTAACATTGAGAATATCACTATATATTGTTGCAACACCTCCGCCACGACCAGTCTGACGGGGCTCATGCTTATAACAGTAGTTTGGTGGAGTAGACTCATTTAGACCAAAATAATAATTTGGTTTTAGCCAGGTTTCAGTCAAGCAGAGTACATCAAAACTATTTTCTGTGATCATTTCATTTACAATAACTGCTTTGGGTGTGAGTGATCTAATATTTATGGGCCCAAACTTTAAAAATTGTTTTTGTTCATTTACTTTACATTTTTCTGGTTTAATTACGATAAGATTTTTTATTTTTTTTTCTAGATCCTACATTATGTTTTGACCTCACTATTCGGGGAACAGACACAGTCTTAATAGTTTTTACAGCGCAAGTACTTTTATCATTTAAGCGGGTGGAACAAAACTCATCATAATAGTTATTAGAGAATTGTCTTACTAGTCACATGGAGCGAAGTGTCCTGGAGATGTTGTCAGAGAGCAGCTCTGCTCCAATTTTGCTGGGGTGTAATCCATCAGCGCGAAACAGCCTAGGACGCTCCCAGAAAAGATTCCAGTTAGTAACAAATAGCAGTTTCTGTTCTTTACACCATGACAACAACCATTCATTTAAAGCAAAAAGTCTACTGAACCTTTCGTGTCATCGTCGATACGTGGGCAGTGGTCCTGACACGACGATCGTCGCCGCGGGCGTCGTGCTGCGAACCGTCTCGATCAGGCTGCTGAAGTCCCTCTTCAGCGTCTCCGTCTGCCGCAGCGAGGTGTCGTTAACCCCGGCGTGAAGCACGACCGCTCTGGGGCTCTCGTCGGCCTTCAGGATCGCGGGTATCTGCGCAGAAACATCGAGAACACGAGCACCAGGCAAACAATGAGTGTGCACTTTACCTTCGGCTAACGTAGCACTTACGTGTCGGACGATGGAGTCTCCGATGATCACAGCGTCGCGTCCTGTCTCGCAGAGGGGAGTGAAGCGGTTTCGGATGGAGATGTCGAAGGCAGGAGGGGGAGAAGTCGTCGCCCGGGACCCGGCTCGCGTCCTCCGCTGTGGATGCACCCAGGGTCCGTGGTGTCCCGGCGTCGCAGTGAAGGACATCTGGGAAGATCGCGTCCTAGGTGTACCGGGCCTGTGCAGGCCTTACAGGCCAGAGACTCAGAACTTGCAGCTATTAGTTTCTCTCCCTTTCGGGACACAGACTCAGTGTTGGTTTATCTGTTAGTGTCTCACCCATGCAGGCCCGAGACTCAGAGTGTCTTTTGGGAAAGTACATTTATTTCTTTCCTATGAGGAGGAGATTGCAGTCTGGTGCCTCTCCATTTCCAGGCTTTGATTAGCTGTTTCCATCAGAGTGGGGTGTCAAGTCAAGTCACCTTTATTAATATAGCGCTTTAAACAAAATACATTGCGTCAAAGCAACTGAACAACATTCATTAGGAAAACAGTGTGTCAATAATGCAAAATGACAGTTAAAGGCAGGTCATCATTGAATTCAGTGATGTCATCTCTGTTCAGTTTAAATAGTGTCTGTCCATTCATTTGCAATCAAGTCAACAATATCGCTATAGATGAAGTGACCCCAACTAAACAAGCCACAGGCGACAGTGGCAAGGAACCAAAACTCCATCGGTGACAGAATGGAGAAAAAACCTTGGGAGAAACCAGGCTCAGTTGGGCGGCCAGTTCTCCTCTGACCAGATGAAACCAGCAGTTCAACTCCAGGCTGCAGCAAAGTCAGATTGTGCAGAAGATTCATCTGTTTCCTGTGATCTTGTCCTGGTGGTCGTCTGAGACAAGGTCTTTACAGGGGATCTGTATCTGGGGCTCTAGTTGTCCTGGTCTCCACTGTCTTTCAGGGCTGTAGAGGTCCTTCCTAGGTGCCGATCCACCATCTGGTCTGGATACGTACTGGATCTGGGTGACTGCAGTGACCTTCTGATCTGGATATAGACTGGATCTGGTGGCTACGGTGACCTCGGAATAAGAGAGAAACAGACTAATATTAGCGTAGATGCCATTCTTCTAATGATGTAGCAAGTACATTGGGTGTTATGAAAAGTGTTCCCGGTTCCGGTTTACCTAATTAATGCAGCCTAAAAATCCTTTAACGGATTTTGATATTAGAAGCATATTAGTATGTAATGTGAAAGCCAGGTTAAAGAGATGGGTCTTTAATCTAGATTTAA
The DNA here is from genome assembly GCF_963082965.1 of Carassius carassius. Lineage (NCBI taxonomy): Eukaryota > Metazoa > Chordata > Actinopteri > Cypriniformes > Cyprinidae > Carassius > Carassius carassius. Next base: position 24,197,543 of record NC_081798.1, read on the forward strand.
ACTGCAAGAGTGTCTGAAAAATGTTAGGTAGGTTATTCCAGAGTTTAGGCGCCAAATAGGAAAAGTATCTGCCGCCCTCAGTTGATTTTGATATTCTAGGTATTATCAAAGAAATATACAAATATATAGCTGAATATCATCAGCATAACAGTGAAAGCTAACATCATGTTTCCTGATGATATCTCCCAAGGGTAACATATAAGAGTATTGGCCCTAGTACTGAGCCTTGAGGTACTCTTGAGGTAATTGTTAGGATATTAACTTTTCTAGTATCTTGGACAGAAAAGGGAGATTCGAGATCGGTCTATAATTAACTAGTTCTTTGGGGTCAAGTTGTGGTTTTTTGATGAGAGGCTTAATAACAGCCAGTTTGAAGGTTTTGGGGACATATCTTAATGACAATGAGGAATTAAAAATTAATAATAGTCAGAAGAGGATCTATGACTTCTGGAAGCACCTCTTTTAGGAGCTTAGATGGTATAGGGTCTAACATACATGTTGTTTGTTTAGATGATTTAACAAGTTTATACAATTCTTCCTCTCTTATAATAGAGAATGAGTGGAACTGTTCCTCAGGGGGTCTATAGTGCACTGTCTGATGCGATACTGTAGCTGACGGCTGAATGGTTACAATTTTATCTCTAATAGTATCGATTTTAGAAGTAAAGTAGCTCATAAAGTCATTACTGCTGTGATGTTGGGAAATGTCAACACTGTTGAGGCATAATTTTTTTCGTTAATTTAGCCACTGTATTGAATAAATACCTGGGGTTATGTTTGTTTTCTTCTAAAAGAGAAGAAAAGTAATTGGATCTAGCAGTTTTTAATGCTTTTCTGTAGGATAGGTTACTTTCCCGCCAAGCGATACGAAATACATCTAGTTTTGTTTTCCTCCAGTTGTGCTCCATTTTTCGGGCTGCTCTCTTTAGGGTGCGAGTATGCTCATTATACCATGGTGTCAGACTGGTTTCCTTAACCTTCCTTAAGCGTGAAGGAGCAACTATATTTAAAATGCTAGAAAAGAGAGAGTCCATAGTTTTTGTTACATCATCAAGTTGTTCTTAGGTTTTGGATATGCTAAGGAATTCGGATACATCAGGAAGATAACTTAAAAAGCAGTCTTTTGTGGTAGAAGTGATGGTTCTACCATACTTGTAACAAGAAGTAGAATTTACAATTTTGGCTATATGAAGTTTGCACAAATCTAAATAATGATCTGAGATATCATTACTTGGCTGCATAATTTCAATACCATCAACATCGATTCCATGTGACAGTATTAAATCTAGAGTATGATTTCAACAATGAGTAGGTCCTGAAACCCCAATAGAGTTCCGAATGTCTATAAATGCTGATCCCAGTGCATCTTGTTCATTATCAACATGCATATTAAAATCACCAACTATTAAAACTTTATCTGCAGCCAGAACTAACTCGGATATAAAATCACCAAACTCTTTAATAAAGTTGTATGGTGCCCTGGTGGCCTGTATACAGTAGCCAGTACAAACATCACAGGGGATTTATCATTAACATTTGTTTCTGTGGATAATGTTATATGAAGCACCATTACTTCAAAGGAGTTATACTTGAAGCCTGCCCTCTGAGAAATCCTGAAAACATTATTATAAATTGAAGCAACACCTCCCCCTTTGCCTTTTGGACGCAGCTCATGTTTATAACAGTAATCTTGGGAGGTGAACTCATTTAAAATAATGTAATCATCAGGTTTTAGCCAGGTTTCTGTCAAACAGAGCACATCTAGATTATGATCAGTGATCATATTATTTACAAAATATTATTTTGTTTCCGTAGAAAGGGATCTGATATTCAATAAGCCAAGCTTTATCATTTGTTTATCCGTATTGCATCTGTTTTTTGTTTGTTAAACCTCAATTAAATTGTTAATCTTAAATTGGTTTGGACGTTTTTTGTATTTTTTAGTTCGGGGAACAGACACAGTCTCTATAGTGTGATATCTAGGTGAAAGAGTCTCTATGTGCTGAGTATTATCTGACCTCTGTGACGTGAGGCAGCTAGCAGACGGTCGGTTTAGCCAGTTTGTCTGCTTCCTGACCTGGGCCCCAGTTCATCAAGTATAAACTCTAAGACTATGTGCCATATTTCTAGAGAGAAGAACGGCGCCACCCCAGGAGGGATGAAGACCATCTCTTTTCAACAGGTCAGGTCTGCCCCAAAAGCTTGTCCAATTGTCTAAGAAACCTATGTTATTCTAGGGGCACCACTTAGACACCCAGCCATTGAGTGATGACAATCTGCTATGCATCTCGTCACCACGGTAAGCAGGGAGGGGACCAGAGCATATTAGAGTGTCTGACATCGTGCTTGTGGTTTTGGTTTGGTAAGTGAGAAATGCTCTGGTAAAACTTTAGTGACACTTTTCTAAATGTGTGTTTGGACTATGCAAATAAGTTCCACAGGAGCAAAGAAGGGTGGGAATAACATAGGAACTTATTTGCATAGTCCAAACACATATTTAGAAAAGTGTCACTAAAGTTTTACAAGAGCATTTCTCACTTACCAAACCAAAATCATAATACCTTTGGTAATATTACAAACAACAGAGTTTGTGTAAGATGTTGCAAGTTGCTGTCACTGAGAATACTTAAATCTCTGAATAAGTATAAAATGTGTGCGGTAGTTTGCATCAGTTTAAGGTTTGAGAACATAGTTATGAATGGATTTGGATGGAGCTCAGTGATCCCTCTTTGTTTCACCCACTGCTACCGCATCCAGAGGTCCTAAGGAATCTTTATGGCGGTCACAGGCCAAAACCTGAGGAATCAATCTGTTGGTGGGTGAAGGGCAGAAACTCCTGGAATAATGTTCTGTTTGACCCTCATGTAAGCAAACCAGGAATGATTATTATAACAACAATTATTAATCGTTACAAACATGTTGTGATTCGGAGGAGGACGATGGTCCAAATAAAATGAGTACTGATCCATCTTTCAATAACAACCAGACTGTGAGTCCCATGTTGAACGTGTTGAGATTGTAGCAGCAGTCGTCAGAAAAATTAAAGGAACAGTAAAGATTAATTTTAACCACTGATTCTTCACAGCATAGTCCTTTGGTAATAAGAAAGTAAAACAGTAATTTCTGTAAATTCACAGCGTCTTCGCGACATGATGCTATTCACACGAATCAGCTACAGCTTTTGAGGGGGGTTCTAGAATTCCTGGATGTCTATGCAATAAGTGGGCAGGGACTATGGGTTTCTTGTCCATGTTGACAAGAAACAGCTTGGGACTTTTTTTTTAATTTTTTATTACAAATTACTTAAATGACACAGAGTTGACTCTTTCTTTTGATATACAACAACTTTATATATGGTGCGCTTTCAGATTTAAAACTTTGTAGGATGTTTACATTCACTTAGAACTAAGTTAAAAATTGCAAGAAAGGTAATTTTCAGAAATCCACAATAGGGGCACTTTAACGTTATTACACAAGTATCCAGAAAATAAAATGTTAATGTAAAAGTATGAAAAACTGTACTTAAGTAAATTACCTAAGCAACTTACTTAGTCACTATCCACCTCTGCTACAGTGTCAAATATAACTGATTAACTGAGACAAACACAACTACAAATGACTTCAGCTTCAGACATAGATGAAATCAACTGAAAATAAAATACATAAAATTTCTCCAGATCTCAGCAGATGATTAAACAACTCTTAAAAAAATATAACAAACTTTACATATTACCAACCAGACTGACTATTTCATAATTTATAGAAAACAACAGTTTGGGTTGATGTCATAATTATGGAGATCAGTGTTTGCTTTAGTTGGGTTCATAGTTTTTAACTTTATGAAAAACCTTTTGGATTGTTATGGTTATGTGTTACTGGTAATGTATTACTTCTCAACCCCAGTGGGAAAAAAGTCATATTAAACGTATTAAAAATGTACTTTAAATTCAATTGTTAATAGTACATCTACTACATGCTTATTGAATTTCAAGTATGAATGTAATACATTTAATAGGAAATCTTTTTCATGGGGGAACACTGATGCTCAAGCCAAATATGAATGTTCCCTCTTCTTTCTTAATTCTCATCTTTACGGAAAAAAATGGCATATCTAAACACCTCTTTAGTTCTGCTCATTTTGTTCTGTTCATCATGGCTAAGTGATGGGAAAGCTTTCTTCACTTATCTTGGGAAAAAGTGTATATAAGACTGCAAAGCTGGTGGTGGCGAGTAAAAGTGCAAAACTATTGACAAAGATGGAAAATACCAGACAATGTACTGTTCACCTCAGGAAAACGTGGATTACTGGGGAAGAGAGTGCTCCTCTGTCAATTGGTGTGGGAAAAGCGGGGATTACTTCTGGTGCAAAATTGATGAATTTCATTGGGGATACTGTGGGCTGGTGATGGTTGACAAGGATCATTATGCATCTTATCATGCATCTCTGTGTTATGACTGTTGTGACCAAATAAATCAAGGCTATTATTGGTGCCATACTACTCAGAGATGGGATTACTGCTCACCATCTGAAAACACAGATTACAACAACAATCAGTGTAAAGATGACAGTCCATGTGGAAAGCATGGTGAAAACCATGGTGCTGGTGCTGGCTGAAGGGCGGAAGCTGGGGTTACTGCGGGCATGTATAACCGAAAATGTTAATCTGTTGGTCTAAATATAATGAAGTTTGCATGGATGAATGCCAATATTATGAGTATGGTGATTATTACTGGTGCCAAACTGCCAACGGCTGGGACTACTGCTCGCCAGAAGTGGACGTCAACTATAAAGACCTGTCGCTCAGACCACTCCTGTGGCTCACATGGTTATAATTACAACTGGTGCTGGACCTCAGAGTCAGATTTTGATTACTGTGGGCCCATAGAATCTGGATTTACCCCTACAATTTGCAACAGGAGAAGAATATATGTCAAAGATCAAATATTCATAGAAAAGGAGAGAACTCATATGTACCCGTGATGACAAATGTAACAACAAAGGACCACATTTACTTCTGAGCCAGCTCCTGATGACATCACTGATTGCAGTCGATGGAGAAGTGAGAGATAACCCCACCGCCACCATGGGCCACTTGATCCACGACGTTGACATCAGCAAACTGCTCACCCACATGATATCATACGTCTGCCATCTCCTCTGTACAGTGAAGACCAGGATTCATCCGTGAAGAGAACACCTCTCCAAAGTGCCAGACGCAATTGAATGTCAGTTACGATGATGAATTGCAGTCAGGTCGAGACCCCGATGAGGATGACGAGCAGCAGATGAGCTTCCCTGAGACGTTTTTGACAGTTTGTGCAGAAATGCTTTGGTTATGCAAATCGATTTTCCTATTTAATGATGTTCAAATGCTTTGTCACAATCTGTATTGTTAAAAGCGCTATATAAATAAAGGTGACTTGACTTGACACATGTGGCTGTTACCTGGAGCTGCCTGTGAATTATGATAACTACCCAGAGTTTAACCATGAAATGAACAAAGTGTTAGAGAGCAACAAATGGGTCATGGATATAGTCTAGTACACTTAGTATAGGCTTACTATTTAGGAAGGAACTAGAGTTAAGCTTAGACAACATAATTGAGGTCAAAACGAGCTTTATTCTAATTTTTTTTTCTCAAGATGTGTTTTACATGATCACATTTCCAAAGTTCCTGTTAATATTCTCTCTGTGGCTCAACGTTCGAAAGGGCCTTTTTGTTATTCCAGTAATGAAAATTCTACATCAACTTGTCATGTATGTTGATAAAAAGAAGTTCTTCTACATTATAGAAAGCTTTCCTATTATTTTTATTCTCATCATTACTGTTATTCCATTACTATAACACAAGTATGCTACAGATTATTTTAAAATATTATTATTATTGTATTATTATTATTATTACTATTATTTTATTTATTTATTTTTGCAATTTTGGAATGTGTTGTTTTGGGATGATTAAACTATGCCCTTGTTAAAACATAACTTCTTTGTTTTCACTAATATCCAGTAGAATATAAATCTCAAATGTTAAGTCTTCATCAACATTATTAGTTATGAGGCTCCAACTCACTGTTAAATAGCTCCCTAGGTGTTATGTACAAGTCCATTGCTCCAAACAATGGTAGTAAGATCAACCAATGTGAGAAATGTCTTCATCGCATGGCAAGTCCTTGAAAACACATTCTTCTAAACAGACTTGCAAATTCTCCAGATGCACTGGATGCAAGTGGTCTGTGGTTCCATATACATATATGAGATGCTGCATACATGATGGATGGTCGGCCGTATTCTCTGATTGTTCATAGGCAAGGCAAGGCAAGTTTATTTATATAGCACATTTCATACACAATGGTAATTCAAAGTGCTTTACATAAAAGAAAAGTAAAATAATCATGATAAACTTTGAAAATGATTTAAAAATTGAAAATGAATTTAAAACAGTTAGAAATAGAAAATGATTTTACATAAACTAAAACTAAAGTAATTAAAGGCGGACTCCCCTTGTTTTCTGTGAACCCTTTGTATTTCTAACTGACTCGATCCTAATGATCTGAGTGGTTTGTTAGGTTTATATTCAGTGAACATACATATCTGCAATATATTTTGGTCCTAGGTCATTTAGTGACTTATATATGAGTAAAAGTACTTTAAAATCAATCCTTAATGTAACTGGAAGCCAGTGTAAGGACCTGAGGACTGGTGTGATATGCTCAGCTTTTCTGGTTCTAGTCAGAATCCTGGCAGCAGCGTTCTGGATGAACTGCAGCTGTCTAATGGTCTTTTTGGGAAGGCCGGTGAGGAGCCCATTACAATAGTCCACCCTGCTGGTGATGAACAAATTTCTCCAAGTCTTGACTGGAAACAGTTTCATAGCTAAGACAATCTTATCAACCTCTTCCTGTAAAGATGTCTGGGAATCTATGTGTATAGCAGGTGATCATGAAACCAGGTAATCAAATCAAACAGAAAATGTTCAATGAATAGAATTTTAAGATATTTTTTTGGTAGGCATAATCCATTATAAAAATGAATTATAATGTTAAAAATGCACTAGTTGAGTGAGGATCCTAATATAAGAGGTGAGCCAAGTTACACTTCCATGTTAGACTGTAGGTGACAGCTTGTGGACAGTTGGGGAATTGACAGACAAAATTTTATGACATTTGCTCATGGAAAGTCAGAATGTTATTTTACTTTTGATCTGACCTATTTCAGTTTATAAAAACTAGTTAGTTTTGCCCTTAAACACCAGGTCTATGCTACAGTTAAATAAATCTAATAAAGTGTATTGAAAATGATCATGATGATGCTATCTCGCACATTCTACACTATTCCCTCACACACATTGACAGCGACAATGGGTACTATGTTAGGCTGCTATTTATTGTCTATTGCTCAGCTTTCAATACAATAGTGTCCATCAAGCTAACCAGTAAACTCAGGGATCTTGGCCTCAATTCTTCTATCTGCAATTGGATTCTGGACTTCCTTACCAGCAGACCTCAAGTAGTGAAAGTAGGTCAGTTCACCTTCAACTCCATCACCCTGAACGTAGGAGCCCCAAAGGGCTGTGTCCTGAGGCCACTGTTCTACTCTGTCTATACACATGACTGTGTGTCCTCTATTATCAAATTCGCTGATGATACTGTGGTGCTGGGACTCATATCCAACAACGAGACCACATACCTGGATGAAGTGGAGAAATTAACATCATGGTGCCAGGACAATTGTCTTTTACTAAATGTGAGCAAAAGCAAAGAGCTAATTGTTGACTTCAGGAAGAGGCAGCAGAGAAGGACCTACACACCTCTCTTGATCAGCGGAACCCCTGTGCAGAAGGTGTGCTGTTTCAAGTACCTTGGAGTGTACATCTCTGAGGACCTCACTTGGTCTGCACACATTCAAGCTCAGGTAAATAAAGCCAGGCAAATAATGTACCATCTATGACAACATCTATGATCTTTAAATATATAAAAAGTATATTAGCATCATGCTATTTTCATATGACTATTTTCACAAAATAACTTTTAACATGCTTTAAAACAATTGTAATTTAGTATATTTAATATATCCACAAAGCCATGTAAGCTTTGAACTTGACTTGCACTTGACATTACATATTATGCCAGTATAAGTGGTGACAAATATATTTTATGCTTTTTGAGTGAGTTATTGAATCACTGAATCATTTTAGGCCCTTCAACCTGAAGGTTTTGCTCTAGTTCAATTTGTTATCTATTACATGCTTTAAATAGAAATTAATTGTTTTCAAGTGCATTAATTTGTACTTATACTTTTAAAATATTAGATAACACATTTCCCACAAAGTAATCCCAAATCATCCTAAATCATAATTGACTTTTTTCCTCATAATTTCCACTTTTTAAGTCATAATCTTCACTTGAATCAAAATTTTGATTTAGTAAGTTATAATTTCAACTGTTTATCTTGTAATTATGACTTTTAAAGTCATAGTTTTGATTTATTAAGTCATAATTTCTACTTTTTATTATGACTTAAGTATGTCATATTTTTGACTTTTTAAGTTTTTTTTTTTTTTTTGTGTGTCGGAAATGGGTTTAAATATAAAATACTCCTTAATGTGTTCATAATTCATATTTTCGGCTCATTAAAAATTGGCTGGAAGACCTGCCAATATAGCATTGCAGTAGTCCAGTCTGGACAGAACAAGAGCTTGAACAAGGAGTTGTGCAGCACGTTCAGAAAGAAAGGGCCTGATCTTCTTGATGTTGAATAAAGCAAATCTATAGGATCGGACTGTTTTAGCAATGTGGTCTGAGAAAGTCAGCTGATCATCAAATGCAGTAATTGAGTAAATCTAACACATTTAATATAAAAAGCATATCAAATACATCTCATGCTATGCTTCATTTACATGCAGATACAATACATATTGGTGTATTATGCTAAAATAATGTTTTTTTCTGCTTATTTTGAAAAATAATATAATACATTTTTGTTTAATAAATAAACTATTAAAATATTATTAAAATATGTTAATATATTTAAAAAATATTTTAAAATAAAGAAACAAAATAAAGTTTCTGAAAGCATTTATGGAGATCCAACAATAACTGAATATATATTTACAGTAGTAACAACAAATTATATTTTATTATATGATATGATTAATATCATGTTTTTAAATACAATGGTTTCATTCTAAACATGGTGATTACCTCTAATATGGACACCCAACATAATATATATGTAGCAGGTGATATCAAGGCCATAAAGTTGTGAATCAAGGGGGTGTGGTTAGCCAAGTATAAATATCAGGGGTAGGAACGAAAATAGTAGGTGTGTTTGTTTCTGGCCGGCGGAAATAAATCAACACTCGTGGTGTTCGTATTCGAGAGGTTCGCATGTGGATTTGTTTGGATCTTGGAGACAGGTATGAGTTGATTTGAAGTATTAAATTGTTTTAACATGGGATGATTGTTTTAATATGAATAATAAAGGTGTTTTAATGTTTGTATTTTCAGCTCTACGGAGCCCATTTGTTGCTCTTGTTGTATTTGATATTTTGTTTTGTTTGTTTTTGTTTTTTTGGGTATATTGTCTAGTCCGCCCGAGTGAGCTGGTAATCTGGCCCAAAAGAAATGGGAAAGGCCTTTGGGGCGGACTAGTTTTCTTTTTCCTTTTTTTTTTGTTTGTATATTGTTTGTTCCCCCACTATTTATTACTGCAGCACGAGGATGCTACAGGTCTAGTGTTTGAACAGAGGAGCTATTTTTTTGCATGTATTTTACTTTGAACTGAGTGATTCACAAGGTTTTGTTTCATGAATTTAACTTATGGGTTTATTTTGATTTGTTTTCTTTGATTTCTTTTTGCTTTGTGGTGTAAAGGCTCCTTCTGTTCGGGTAGCTTTTGATGAAAGCATCCTTGTGTGTGTAATATATCTTTGCGTAAGCTAGAAATAAATCTTGGGTATTTTTCTATATAATGAACCTGAGTTGTGCTTTGTTTATTTAAGGGTGGGTCATGTAACATTCTGGCGTAGTCGGGAGTTTTTTTTCTCCCAAGATAATTGGTGGCAAAGCATTATAATTGTAAGTGGGGGAATATAAGTTTTGTTCTTTTATTTTTTGGGGGGGTGTTAACAAGAGCAACATTGGGCTGTTGTACTTTATACAGCAGATGAGTTCCAGGGTCATGTCGTTGGAAGGAGCTGTAGGAGGCACCATGGATCCTGAACAACATGCACAAGGATTTGATTCACCAACTGCTCCATCTGGGCCTTCAAGCAGTAGTGTGGATAGTGTGGGTTCAGCTGCGATTGAAGTGGAGAGAGGGAGACAAGTGGTGTTTATTCAACAAACTGAAAAGGTACCCAAGTTTTCAGGAAATTTGGATAGGTCTGATTCTCTTACCATAGAAGAATGGATTGAATTGGTAGAGATCCATATTCAAACAAAACCTACTGAGAAAGAAAAAGCTCTGTAGGTGTACAATCATTTAGAGGGTACTGCTCGAATAGAGATAAAATATCTCCCAAGGGTGGAAAAAGATTGTGTGGATGATATATTCAGAGTATTACAAGAAATTGATGGGTGTTTACATTCTCATATTTCCTTGCAGCGTCGTTTTTTTTTAATCGTAAACAACAAGAGGGAGAGTCCGTTTTAGATTACTCCCATGCAATGATGACTTTAATGGATCAAATTGTGAAGTCAAATGAATTGGCTCGTGTTAAATCTCAAAGAGATATCCGTGATCAGTTTTGTGATGGGGTTAGAGATCAAAACTTGGGTGTGAGATTAAGAGACCAAGTGCGTGCACATCCTAACTGGACAATTCGTGATGTACGTAGGGAAGCTGTCCAGTGGATGGCTCAATGTGAAGGACAGTCTTTTAAACAAAATCCAAATGACCCCTTGTACTTTTCTAATGAGGCCCAAGTTAAGGTGTTTAGCGAGCCCTAAAGTGCAAATCAGTCTGACTATTCAGAGCTTAGAGCACTTATTGAGGCACAACAGAGTCAGTTGGACTCATTAATGAAGGCGCTGAGCCCCTTAAAAATTGATGCAAATGTTTCTACTACAACCCGAATTCCGGAAAAGTTGGGACATTTTTTAAATTTTAATAAAATGAAAACTAAAAGACTTTCAAATCACATGAGCCAATATTTTATTCACAATAGAACATAGATAACATAGCAAATGTTTAAACTGAGAAAGTTTACAATTTTATGCACAAAATGAGCTCATTTCAATTTTGATTTCTGCTACAGGTCTCAAAATAGTTGGGACGGGGCATGTTTACCATGGTGTAGCATCTCCTTTTCGTTTCAAAACCGTTTGAAGACGTCTGGGCATTGAAGCTATGAGTTGCTGGAGTTTTGCTGTTGGAATTTGGTCCCATTCTTGCCTTATATAGACTTCCAGCTGCTGAAGAGTTCGTGGTCGTCTTTGACGTATTTTTCGTTTAATGATGCGCCAAATGTTCTCTATAGGTGAAAGATCTGGACTGCAGGCAGGCCAGGTTAGCACCCGGACTCTTCTACGACGAAGCCATGCTGTTGTTATAGCTGCAGTATGTGGTTTTGCATTGTTTTGCTGAAATAAACAAGGCCTTCCCTGAAATAGACGTTGTTTGGAGGGAAGCATATGTTGCTCTAAAACCTTTATATACCTTTCAGCATTCACAGAGCCTTCCAAAACATGCAAGCTGCCCATACCGTATGCACTTATGCACCCCCATACCATCAGAGATGCTGGCTTTTGAACTGAACGCTGATAACATGCTGGAAGGTCTCCCTCCTCTTTAGCCCGGAGGACACGGCGTCCGTGATTTCCAACAAGAATGTCAAATTTGGACTCGTCTGACCATAAAACACTATTCCACTTTGAAATAGTCCATTTTAAATGAGCCTTGGCCCACAGGACACGACGGCGCTTCTGGACCATGTTCACATATGGCTTCCTTTTTGCATGATAGAGCTTTAGTTGGCATCTGCTGATGGCACGGCGGATTGTGTTTACCGACAGTGGTTTCTGAAAGTATTCCTGGGCCCATTTAGTAATGTCATTGACACAATCATGCCGATGAGTGATGCAGTGTCGTCTGAGAGCCCGAAGACCACGGGCATCCAATAAAGGTCTCCGGCCTTGTCCCTTACGCACAGAGATTTCTCCAGTTTCTCTGAATCTTTTGATGATGTTATGCACTGTAGATGATGAGATTTGCAAAGCCTTTGCAATTTGACATTGAGGAACATTGTTTTTAAAGTTTTCCACAATTTTTTTACGCAGTCTTTCACAGATTGGAGAGCCTCTGCCCATCTTTACTTCTGAGAGACTCTGCTTCTCTAGGACAAAGCTTTTATAGCTAATCATGTTACAGACCTGATATCAATTAACTTAATTAATCACTAGATGTTCTCCCAGCTGAATCTTTTCAAAACTGCTTGCTTTTTTAGCCATTTGTTGCCCCCGTGCCAACTTTTTTGAGACCTGTAGCAGGCATTAAATTTTAAATGATCTAATTAAGTGGATAAAAGTTTAAAATGTCTCAGTTTAAACATTTGCTACTTTATCTATGTTCTATTGTGAATAAAATATTGGCTCATGTGATTTGAAATTCCTTTAGTTTTCATTTTATTAAAATTTAAAAAACGTCCCAACTTTTCCGGAATTCGGGTTGTATTTTCACTACTCCTAGAAGTAGAAAAAAGGCTGAAAGTGATTTAAGATGTTTTCGCTGCGATCAGTTGGGGCATATTGCACGCTATTGTTTAGCTCCCCCACAGCCTAGACCTGCACAGACAGAAAAAGAGAATGTAACTCATTCAGAAAACTAGAACCCGCCAGTATACAGAGCCACACACTGGTAGGGGTAACGTTAGGCTCTGATGCACATACTACATCCACACTTGTGAGTAATTGTCCAGTGATGGAAGTTATGTTTGGGGAAGTAGTGATTTCTTCATTGTTGGATACAGGTTCAATGGTTACCACCATAACTGAGAGTTGTTATAATAAACACTTTGCTCACCTTGAGAATGTCCCACTTCATGATTGTTCATGGTTAGATCTTAGAGCGGGAAATGGTTTAAAATTGCCTTATTTGGGCTATTTAGAGTTGGACATCACGGTTCTTGGAAATTGCATGCCATCTATGGGTATCCTTGTAGTGAACGATCCCAGGGACCCTCAAATGCAGTATAAAAAAATTGAAAACCCCTGCTGTGTTAGGCATGAATATCATTAAAGGGTTTTATCAAGAGTTATTTCAACAACATGGCGCCAGTCTTTTTGATATCCCTTCTGTGCAGGATTCTGCCCCAGGATGGAGGCAAGCCCTGAGGCATTGCCAAGTTGAGGAAGCTATAATGAATTCATTGGAGCCTCATAAGTTAAAAGTGCGGGTGGGTCTTCAGTGTGTGTTGCTGCAGGAGCTTTAACATTTGTTCCAGTCACATGTCCTAAGGTCCCCTCACAAGAACAAATTCAATTTTTAGTTGAACCACTAGACTTTGATGAGGGTGTTTTGCCAGAGGGGCTGTTGGTATCTACGGCTTTTATTTCATCCGAGAGGGGAATTGCTTATGTATCTGTAACCAATGTCAGTTATTCTGATGTTTGGTTGACCCCACGTAGGGTTATAGCAACTGTTTCTGTGGCTAATGTGGTGGCTGAGCAGGAGTTTTCTGAGAAGTTTGGTGGTAATGAATGTATGGTTTATGTTACCTCTCAGCAAGTTGAGCACTTGGAGGAAGAGTGGATGGATTTTCCATCTTTTGATGGTTTAGATGAGACTGAGCAATTGAAAGCTAAAGCTTTATTAATTATCATTCCTTGTTTGCTAAGACTGATATGGATGTTGGGTGTACTAATCTTATAACTCATGAAATTCCTCTTTTGGATGAAGCTCCAGTTCGCCAGCCCTATCACCCTTCGCAATAGGAGGCGGTGAGAGCTCATATTAAACAACTGTTAGACAGCCAAATAATACGGGAAAGTTGTAGCCCCTATTCATCTCCAATTGTTCTAGTACAGAAGAAGGATGGAGGTCTTCGACTGTGCATAGATTATCGGCAGTTAAATACAAAAACCAGGAAAGATGCTTTTCCGTTGCCGCGGATTGTAGAGTCATTGGACAGTCTTACTGGTGTAAAATGGTTTTCAACACTGGACTTAGCCAGTGGTTATAGTCAGGTCGAGGTTGCTGTAAAGGATAGGGCTGAGACAGCTTTTTGCACCCCATTTGGATTATTGGAATTCAATAGGATGCCATTTGGGTTGTGCAATGCTCCTAGTACTTTTCAGCGCCTCATGGAGCGTATGTTTGGTGACTGCCGGTATCAATCAGTTTTGTTATACTTGGATGATTTAATTGTGTTTTCTTCCTCTGTTCAACAGCATTTGGAACGGTTGGAGGAGGTGTTTTTGCGTCTTCAGAAACGGAGTTTAAAGGTTAAATTGTTCAAGTGTCATTTTTTTCAGACTCGGGTTAGGTACCTTGGTCATGTGGTCTCGGCGGAAGGAGTTACTACAGACCCAGATAAGGGGGCAGCAGTACGGGATTGGAAAACGCCAAGTAATTTGTTAGAACTGCGATCTTTCCTTGGTTTCGCCAGTTACTATCGTAGGTTTGTTGCAGGCTTTGCAAAGATGGCAGCAGCATTGCATTGAGTGGTGGCCCAGTTAAGTGTAGCAGGAAAAAGAGGTAAGACTCCAAGGAAACCACTTGGCTTATATTGCAATGTAGAGTGTGATGATTCTTTCCATCAGTTGAAACAAGTTCTGATATCTGCTCCAGTTTTGGCTTATGCCGATTTTCAGAAGCCGTTTGTTTTAGAAATAGATGCTAGCCATTCGGGTCTTGGAGCCATGTTGTCGCAGGAGCATGATGGCAAGTTACGACCAGTTGCCTTTGCTAGTAGGGGGCTAAGACCATCTGAAAAAAACATGCAGAACTATAGCTCCATGAAGTTAGAGTTCCTTGCCCTTAAGTGGGCAGTCTCCGAAAAGTTTAGGGAGTACTTGCTGGGTACATCTTGTACAGTATATACTGACAACAATCCATTGCGATATCTGGATACTGCCAAACTTGGTGTGGTAGAGCAGAGATGGGCTGCTCAGTTAGCTGCATTTAATTTGACTTTGAAGTATCGTCCAGGGTCTCGAAATGGGAACGCAGACGCATTATCCCGTCAGTATATGGAGCCGAAGTTGTCTGAAGTTCATAGTGGAGGGAATACTGTGGAGAGAATACCTTGGTGTGTTCAGTCTGAGATTGCTACTCTTCCAGGTTGTTCGGGGGTAGATCTTGCTTTGCTGCAGAAGCAGGATCCAGTTATCTAACCTTTTTTGGTTCATTGGATGGAAGATAGATTTCCGGGTCCAAAGGAGCAAGCTACATTTGGGCCAGGTACTAAGGAGCTGGTTCGACAGTGGGATCGGCTTAAGGAGAAAGATTCAGTGCTATATCGGTGCATTTATGCTCCAGACAGAGGTAAGGAGGTCTTTCAGCTGGTTCTGCCTCAGTGTTTGCAGTAGAATGTGCTTTCCAGTCTTCATGATAACCATGGACATCAAGGCGTGGAACGCACTTTACAGTAGGTGCGATAGCGCTGTAATTGGCCTTGTATGGCAAAAGACATCGAGAAATGGTGTCATGAGTGTGGAAGGTGCATTCTTGTTAAGGCTGTGCAACCTAAAGTTAAGCCCTTCATGGGGAGTATTCAGGCCAGTCGTCCACACGAGGTAGTGGCAATAGATTTTACCGTTTTGGAGCCAGCATCTGATGGCAGGGAAAATATATTGGTATTAACAGATGTTTTCTCCAAATATACTCTGGCTATTCCCACAAAGGACCAGCGAGCTAGTACTGTAGCTGATGTGTTGGTGAAGCATTGGTTTAATTTGTTTGGCCCCCCTAGTAGGATACATTCAGATCAGGGCAGAAGTTTTGAAAGTACTCTGATACAGCAGCTCTGTAAGGTTTATAATATTCGAAAAAGCCGCACAACACCATATCATCCACAGGGCAACGGTCAGTGTGAATGGTTTAACCGTACACTGCATGATCTGTTGCGTACTTTACCCCCTGGCCAGAAGAGGCGTTAGCCACGGTATCTCTCCCAGTTAGTTTATGCCTATAATACTACAGTTCATCAGCCAACTGGTAGGTCTCCATATTACCTGATGTTTGGTCGAGAGCCTCGGCTACCTATTGATTTTTATTGGGTGCTGAATAGCAGAAGAGGTAGGAGAAAGTTCTGTGGAAGAATGGGTGAAAGAGCACCAGGAGTTATTGGAAGGGGCCTATTATCATGTGAGGCGACGACTGGAGTCTAGGAGGCAGCTAAGAGATCAAAGTTATGAGTCCAAAGTAACAGATTCGGGTATTGGAGAAGGTGCTCTTGTTTATACACGTAATCATGCAGTGAGGGGTCGTAACGAGATTCAGGACATGTGGGACTCTACTTTGTATAGGGTAGTGCGACAGCCTAAAGAACGGGGGGCTCCTTACTCGATTATTCCAGTAGATCAAGATGGCCCAATGCGACAGGTATATAGAACGTAGCTTAGAAGTGTGCCAATGGCCACAGTTGGAGTAGATGAGATTCCTAGGGCTGCTATGCAGAAACGATGGGAGGTTGCAACAGATGACGATGGGGTAGAATTTTATCCTTTGGGAATGGTGCAATTTGAGTCTCCTGAAGATGTTGGCCCTCCCTCTGAACATTTAGGGTGGTCAGTAGTGGAGGATCAAGGTCATGTGTTTGAAATGGAAAGGGGGCCTCAGTTAATAGAGGGAGGTCCTCTGAGATCCTCTAGAAGGACAGCAGGTCAACATTCTAATCCCTATCATTTGCCAAGATCAGTAGTGGAAGAAGAAGCTTGAATTGTAGTCTGTCTTTTACATCGTCGGGTCGTCGATGCATTTTGAGGGGGTGGAATGTAGCAGGTGATATCAAGGCTATAAAGTTGTGAATCAAGGGGGTGTGGTTAGCCAAGTATAAATATCAGGGGTAGGAACGAAAATAGTAGGTGCGTTTGTTTCTGGCCGGCGGAAATAAATCAACACTCGTGGTGTTCGTATTCGAGAGGTTCGCATGTGGATTTGTTTGGATCTTGGAGACAGGTATGAGTTGATTTGAAGTATTAAATTGTTTTAACATGGGATGATTGTTTTAATATGAATAATAAAGGTGTTTTAATGTTTGTATTTTCAGCTCTACGGAGCCCATTTGTTGCTCTTGTTGTATTTGATATTTTGTTTTGTTTGTTTTTGTTTTTTTGGGTATATTGTCTAGTCCGCCCGAGTGCTTGAGCTGGTAATCGTGCCCAAAAGAAATGGGAAAGGCCTTTGGGGCAGAATAGTTTTCTTTTTCCTTTTTTTTTGTTTGTATATTGTTTGTTCTAAAAATAACATTAAAGAGGTGTGTGAACTTGCAAGCACGATGTCAGACACTGTAATATGCTCTGGTCCCCTCCCTGCTTACCGTGGTGATGAGATGCATAGCAGATTGTCATCACTCAATGGCTGGATGTCTAAGTGGTGCCCACAGAATAACATAGGTTTCATAGACAATTGGACGAGCTTTTGGGGCAGACCTGACCTGTTTAAAAGAGATGGTCTTCATCCCTCCTGGGGTGGCGCCACTCTTCTCTCTAGAAATATGGCAAATAGTCTTAGTGTTTATACTTGACTAACTGGGGCCCAGGTCAGGAAGCAGACAGACTGGCTAAACCGACCGTCTGCTAGCTGCCTCCCGTCACAGAGGTCAGTTAATTCTCAGCACATAGAGACTTTTTCACCTAGATATCACACTATAGAGACTGTGTCTGTTCCCCGAACTAGAAAATACAAAAAACGTCCAAACCAAGTTAAGATTAACAATTTAATTGAGGTTCAACAAATAAAAAACAGAAGCAATATGGATAAACAAATGATAAAGCTTGGCTTATTGAATATCAGATCCCTTTCTACGAAAACACTTTTTGTAAATAATATGATCACTGATCATAATATAGATGTACTCTGTTTGACAGAAACCTGGCTAAAACCTGATGATTACATTATTTTAAATGAGTCCACCCCCCAAGATTACTGTTATAAACATGAGCCACGTCTAAAAGGCAAAGGTGGAGGTGTTGCTTCAATTTATAACAACGTTTTCAGGATTTCTCAGAGGGCAGGCTTCAAGTATAACTCATTTGAAGTAATGGTACTTCATATAACATTATCCAAAGAAACAAATGTTAATGATAAATCCCCTGTTATGTTTGTACTGGCTACTGTATACAGGCCACCAGGGCACCATACAGACTTTATTAAAGAGTTTGGTGATTTTACATCCGAGTTAGTTCTGGCTGCAGATAAAGTTTTAATAGTTGGTGATTTTAATATCCATGTTGATAATGAAAACGATGCATTGGGATCAGCATTTATAGACATTCTGAACTCTATTGGTGTTAGACAACACGTTTCAGGACCTACTCATTGTCGAAATCATACTCTAGATTTAATACTGTCACATGGAATTGATGTTGATGGTGTTGAAATTATTCAGCCAAGTGATGATATCTCAGATCATTATTTAGTTCTTTGCAAAATTCATATAGCCAAAATTGTAAATTCTACTTCTTGTTACAAGTATGGAAGAACCATCACTTCTAACACAAAAGACTGCTTTTTAAGTTATCTTCCTGATGTATCCAAATTCCTTAGCATATCCAAAACCTCAGAACAACTTGATGATGTAACAGAAACTATGGACTCTCTCTTTTCTAGCACTTTAAATAAAGTTGCTCCTTTACGCTTAAGGAAGGTTAAGGAAAACAGTTTGACACCATGGTATAATGAGCATACTCGCACCCTAAAGAGAGCAGCCCGAAAAATGGAGCGCAGCTGGAGGAAAACAAAACTAGAGGTATTTCGTATTGCTTGGCGGGAAAGTAACATATCCTACAGAAAAGCATTAAAAACTGCTAGATCCGATTACTTTTCTTCTCTTTTAGAAGAAAACAAACATAACCCCAGGTATTTATTCAATACAGTGGCCAAATTAACGAAAAATAAAGCCTCAACAAGTGTTGACATTTCCCAACACCACAGCAGTAATGACTTTATGAACTACTTTACTTCTAAAATCAATACTATTAGAGATAAAATTGCAACCATTCAGCCGTCAGCTACAGTATCACATCAGACAGTGCACTATAGATCCCCTGAGGAACAGTTCCACTCATTCTCTACTATAGGAGAGGAAGAATTGTATAAACTTGTTAAATCATCTAAACCAACAACATGTATGTTAGACCCTATACCATCTAAGCTCCTGAAAGAGGTGCTTCCAGAAGTCATAGATCCTCTTCTGACTATTATTAATTCCTCATTGTCATTAGGACATGTCCCCAAAACCTTCAAACTGGCTGTTATTAAGCCTCTCCTCAAAAAAACACAACTTGACCCCAAAGAACTAGTTAATTATAGACCAATCTCGAATCTCCCTTTTCTGTCCAAGATACTAGAAAAGGTGGTATCCACACAATTATATTCCTTCTTAGAGAAAAATGGTATATGTGAGGATTTCCAGTCAGGATTTAGACCGTATCATAGTACTGAGACTGCTCTTCTTAGAGTTACAAATGATCTGCTCTTATCATCTGATCGTGGGTGTATCTCTCTATTAGTTTTATTGGATCTTAGTGCTGCGTTTGACACAATTGACCACAACATTCTTTTGCATAGACTTGAATACTTTGTTGGCATCAGTGGAAGTGCATTAGCATGGTTTAAATCGTACTTATATGACCGCCATCAGTTCGTAGCAGTGAATGAAGATGTATCCTATCGATCACAAGTGCAGTATGGAGTACCTCAAGGCTCAGTACTAGGGCCGCTACTCTTCACGCTTTATATGTTACCCTTGGGAGATATCATCAGGAAACATGGTGTTAGCTTTCACTGTTATGCTGATGATACTCAGCTCTATATTTCTTCGCAGCCCAGTGAAACACACCAATTTGAAAAACTAATGGATTGCATAGTCGATATAAAAAACTGGATGACGAGTAATTTCTTACTGCTAAATTCTGAAAAAACAGAGGTGTTAATTATAGGACCTAAAAACTCTGCTTGTAATAACCTGGAATACTGTCTAAGACTTGATGGTTGCTCTGTCAATTCTTCATCATCAGTTAGGAACCTAGGTGTGCTACTTGATCGCAATCTTTCCTTAGAAAGCCACGTTTCTAGCATTTGTAAAACTGCATTTTTCCATCTCAAAAATATATCTAAATTACGGCCTATGCTCTCAATGTCAAATGCAGAAATGTTAATCCATGCATTTATGACCTCAAGGTTAGATTATTGTAATGCTTTATTGGGTGGTTGTTCTGCACGCTTAGTAAACAAACTACAGCTAGTCCAAAATGCAGCAGCAAGAGTTCTTACTAGAACCAGGAAGTATGACCATATTAGCCCGGTCCTGTCAACACTGCTCTGGCTCCCTATCAAGCATCGCATAGATTTTAAAATATTACTTATTACTTCTAAAGCCCTGAATGGTTTAGCACCTCAGTATTTGAATGAGCTCCTTTTACATTATAATCCTCTACGTCCGCTACGTTCTCAAAACTCAGGCAATTTGATAATACCTAGAATATCAAAATCAACTGCAGGCGGCAGATCCTTTTCCTATTTGGCGCCCAAACTCTGGAATAACCTACCTAACATTGTTCGGGAGGCAGACACACTCTTGCAGTTTAAATCTAGATTAAAGACCCATCTCTTTAACCTGGCATACACATAACATACTAATATGCTTTTATTATCCAAATCCGTTAAAGGATTTTTAGGCTGCATTAATTAGGTAAACCGGAACCGGAAACACTTCCCATAACAACCTATGTACTTGCTACATCATTAGAAGAATGGCATCTACGCTAATATTTGTCTGTTTCTCTCTTGTTCCGAGGTCACCGTGGCCACCAGATCCAGTCTGTGTCCAGATCAGAGGGTCACTGCAGTCACCCGGATCCAGTACGTATCCAGACCAGATGGTGGATCAGCACCTAGAAAGGACCTCTACATCCCTGAAAGACAGCGGAGACCAGGACAACTAGAGCCCCAGATACAGATCCCCTGTAAAGACCTTGTCTCAGAGGAGCACCAGGACAAGACCACAGGAAACAGATGATTCTTCTGCACAATCTGACTTTGCTGCAGCCTGGAATTGAACTACTGGTTTCGTCTGGTCAGAGGAGAACTGGCCCCCCAACTGAGCCTGGTTTCTCCCAAGGTTTTTTTCTCCATTCTGTCACCGATGGAGTTTCGGTTCCTTGCCGCTGTCGCCTCTGGCTTGCTTAGTTGGGGACCCTTCATCTACAGCGATATCGTTGACTTGATTGCAAATAAATGCACAGACACTATTTAACTGAACAGAGATGACCTAACTGAATCCAATGATGAACTGCCTTTAACTCTCATTTTTGCATTATTGACACTGTTTTCCTAATGAATGTTGTTCAGTTGCTTTGACGCAATGTATTTTGTTTAAAGCGCTATATAAATAAAGGTGACATTGACATTGTTCCCCCACTATTTATTACTGCAGCACGAGGATGCTACAGGTCTAGTGTTTGAACAGAGGAGCTATTTTTTGCATTTATTTTACTTTGAACTAACTGAGTGATTCACAAGGTTTTGTTTCATGAATTTAACTTATGGGTTTATTTTGATTGATTTTCTTTTTGCTTTGTGGTGTAAAGGCTCCTTCTGTTCGGGTAGCTTTTGATGAAAGCATTTTGATGTGTGTAATATATCTTTGCGTAAGCCAGAAACAAATCTTGGGTATTTTTCTATATAATGAACCTGAGTTGTGCTTTGTTTATTTAAGGGTGGGTCATGTAACATATATTTGACATCTGAATCTAACCATGTCATGTTAACAAATGGAAAAGTTAGCCATCTATCATGCTAATAACTGTGCTTTTTAGCCCCAACAGCAGGGGCGCATTTTACCCCAAATGCCATACTTTTACATATTCTTTTGTATGTTGTTATTTAAACAAAACTGACAATTGTTAAAAAGACATTTGTCTCAAAGTACATGCATTCGTTTTAGCTCTTCTAATTTGCTACTTAAGTCTACAACATTTTCAATACTTAAAATAATACATAAATTGAGCACATAATCAACTTTGCGCTGCTGCGCCATCGCGTCGACGATTGGACAAACATCTTGAAAAGCAAATGTTTTGGAAAGTGCTACGCCACGTTTTTGTGGTTTAGATGAAAATAATATCAAAGGCGCCTTTTACAGTCTATGCTTTTACCCCGAGGCATGTAGCCCCGTTAAACTGAACATTCGTTATTTAGTTTTGATATAACCATAACTTTTTTTAATGTTTGACAAAAAAATAAATAAAAAAATAAATATTAATAATAATTAACTAACTAACTAAATATATTCTTGATAGCCTATCCATCATTTAATCTAATAGTTTGGAAATTTCCATAAGCAAAGGCTGATCTGTGATTTTGATTCAGTAATTTACGTTAACTAAACATTTTCCACTTTGTGTATTCTTTAAATGTCGTGAAAATAATATACGTTGGTATATAGAGCCCGGTGTCTGCTTTGATACAGTTAGAACTAAATGAGTCGATGTGAAAATCTATGCTGCATTACTGTCTAATAACAGTATATTCACTTTTCTCTAAATAAAATCAACATATAATTACCACGGATTAGAGTAGCCTAATAATTAAACGTTTGAATTATTATTTAAAATAGACAACTCTTGTTATTACCTCGGTTATTACGCCAATTCTTTAAACAAAGAGAATGAATGTGTTGTGTCCAGTCCAGCTTAATGACGGGAATGGATTTTTAATGTGTAAATGCACATCAGATGATTAGGAAAGCAGCGCGTGCCCCAAAAAACAGTCGGTCTGTCTGTTTTCTGTTTGAAGTGGACGGAATCAGCAGCACACGGTGAGAGACGGGAAAAGACCCTGTCACCACAGGCAAGTCTGCGACCGAGTTAAAAGAAAAGGATGGAGTGACATTGTGTGATGGATGTGCCCAGGACAACGAGAAAAAGCTGAAAGAAACTGTGTAAAGGACCAAGAAGGTATGACAGATTTATATGTGACTTCAGAAGAACAGCATTTGGGCAGACAGAGATTAGGTATTGTTGTTAATATGGGCATATATGATTTGGCACATTTATGCTGTTGCTATGGATTCAAACCGACTGAATATTAATAACAATAATATTAATTGTATTCAGGCCCGTAGCCAGCTATGAGGTCACAAAGGTCCGAAACATTATTGCAATAATGCTTAGCGTCTGTGGTATGAAAATGAGTGAACGAGTCTTGAGAGAGTTGTGAGGACTTGCGTTTTTGGACTTGTCTTTTACACTTAATTTGACACTTTAGAATGTTAATAAAGTAAGACGTTCAGCAATATCTTTATATTATTTTAACTGCTAAAGTAATTTCGTTTATTAAAATAAAGATATTCACTCATTTTCATACCACAGACGCTAAACATTATTGCAAACGGTCCAAACTGAATTATACATTCCATGCATGCATTCATATGACGCGTTTAACAACAAATTAGCCATAAGTAATTTTATTTTTATTTATTTTCCAGTTTTTGTTAGCAATATTTGGCAACACTTCATTGCCGGTACTTAAACAGACAGTAATAGTCTATATAACATTTAACGTTGTCAAAACAGTGGCATTTAAAACTAGTACACATTTAAGTAGAACAAGTAGGATACAGAATGAAATGACATACGAAAACTAGCCAAGAATCAGTCTATGCTATGTCATTCAGTATATTAATTAAAATTTCACAAATCGTGCTAAAACATTCATAAGAGTACTATACAAAGTTATCAGCTAGCTATATTGCAATGGTTATTAATAAATACTATAACAGTAATATATATTGTTGCATGAATAATAAACAGCTGATTAAATGATCCGCCCATAAGTTTATTAAAGTATTAAAACTTTTGATGCTATAAATAGGGTATAAGTTAATAATGATCATCCCTTCAAAACAGATAAAGCATCTTTCATAAACATCTACATGTCTGTGTTTATATTTTATATAATGTATTTGTAGGAGTTATTATAGCACAATTATTGAACACCCCCTTGAACACAATTCTTGAGCACTTACTGTTTCCTGGAAGCAACACTGAACTAGTCAAATATTGTTAACGCTGCTAAACATATTATTAATTTTACTTAAAGCAATAGTGTCTTCCAAAATATTAAAATCGTTCAGCATTGCTTCCATGCGGTGGCGCCAAAGATCAATAAAAAGTTAGTAAAAATAGAAAATAATTAAGACATAAATGCAAACGATAAGCCCTGTTCATTTAAGGTCCTGGTTTTTTTTTTAATTCCACATATTAATATTTGGTAGGCTATGATAGAGTAGGCCTAGACCTGTATTGGGATATTTGTAGTAACCCATTTCATTTAGCTTACAGTTTTGTAGTAGGACTTAAATCATGAAAAAGCCCGTTTAACATCAAGTTTTGGTCAGAAACCCTGAACTACACAACACACAATGACATTTCCAAATATTTATATTCCTACTATTTTCACTAGCTTGTAACATACAGATGTCAAGAGTAGAAGCTAAACTAATGACGTCAGTAATAAATTATATTAAATACTTCACCTGCTAATTTTAATAATAGGCAAAATAATAGGTTCACGGGCAATTTGTTTTTGTTTGTGTGTGTGTACCTTTGGTAGTAGTAACATCCACAACCTGAGGCTGACAGAAATGAAGTCAGTATGTAATCACACATCTATGACGTTTGCCATTTAACACACCTCTTCAAAAGGCCCATCACCACGAGCCATGTACTCAACGCTGCTCAGAAATAAATCAGAAAATACAGGCAGCGGCAAACAGGAGCTCCACTTCCTGCAGACCACTGTTGTAACTCATCCAATACAGGTAACAGAATCTGTTACCTGAGCTAAACTCTGTTCTCTGATTGAGTTTGTTGACTGAGGTTGTTGCAAAAGATTGCTACAGGGCTCATTTACAATGTTACCACGTGCAGCAGAAATCTCACATTGTTCACTTTAATCTCAAATGTAGTTTAAAATGTGTACAGTGAGATTCGGTCAAAAAAAAAAAAAATATTGGACATAAAAATATACTTTTTACATTTATTTATTTATTTTCTCTTTAACTTACATTTCCTTTATTATTCTTCATGAAAATTGTGAAATTGAAATTGATCTGGAAATTATTTAATTATGTAACTTTGATCATTAGTGTGAAAAATGAATGTATATTTTTACTAGTGCTGTTAAATGATTCATTTTGATTAATCACATCAAAAGTTTTTGTTTACATTATATGTGTATGTGCACAGTGTATATTTATTACATATATTATATAAATACACACACATAGAGTATATATATATATATATGTATTATTTTGGATGCAATTAATCATGATTAATCATTTGATAGCACAATTCATACATTTTCTTAAAAACATCTGTGCAAATGGTAAGGACTTTATTACAAGCCATTGCTATTTGGTTGCTTATATATGCTCTATAATAGCATCTGATATTTTGGTCCTTGTAGCTTGGGATTTTTTTCATCAGTTGTATTTTTTTTTTTAGGCAGAAGTCAAATGTATAAGCCATATCAAGCCTATTTTCTTTGTACAACAGAACACTTGCTGTAATCTGTAGATATAAACACAAGAGCTTTGGATATTCTGTGACAGATTTATGACAGCACACTCACACAGGCCCTTCTACACCGAAGATGTTTTCATCTATATTCATGCAAATGTTCTGATATACCGCACTCTTTTTTTGTACATTCATCCTTTTTGAACCCATGTGTTGTAATGGTTTATATACGTTAGAAGACAATTTAGTAAACTAGATGACAATGAATAAACAATCTTATATCTGAGATTTGTAATACTGAAAATGAATGAGGGAAAACAAAATAATTACAAAAATAATCAGTAATTTTGGTAATAAATTTAGCTAGGCCATAACTGCCCATCATTTGACAATCATTTGTTAGTGAGCAAACAGTTCATGATATGCTTGATTTGCTCAACAGTAGCCATACTAGTACTTTTTTCAAGGAAGGAGTCCAAACAAAGAGAAAGAGGATGCACTAAACTGATGGCATGTTTTACATTAAATTATTCAGTCGATTCACTATAAATAAATCTGCTTAAATGATTATCTGTAACCACCTCGGGTAACAGTATCTATCCTGAAATCCATAATATCAACCAGAAAACTAAAATAGGTAAAACAGGACAACCTCATTTTATTTGTAAATTAATTTTGTAGACAGTTTTCCCCAGCTGCAGATAGAAATGACCCAGCAGGTAAACCTACACTCAACATGTGAAGATTATTTCCCAGTGTTACAGTATGGCTAAGCCACAAAAAGAGTTATTCAAACTTCCATATCTACTGCTGCACATGTATCATATGTAGTACAATATTTGATTATGCTGTGTACGATAGGAATAAATATGACCTTTGTTGGGTTTCTAATTTATCCTAATTGTTTGAAGTTACTGTAATCTGCTGTGTGTGTGATTACTTTTTTAATATTATTAAATGGGTATTTTTTTTTAAATACCAATGTAAATCTTGTTGTAAATGCAATGCATCATCATTATATATTTCTAATTGAATATTAATTGCATTATAATTATTCATATCCACTGGCCTTATGTCAGTGTAATGCAACTGAATTAGTTATTATAAATGAGATGACTCTTCTTGTTTTTGTCTTTGTTCTTAATGAGTGAAGTCAGTTTGGCTTCACGTTTAACCTAATGATTAAAACAAAAGTTCTCTTTCAACCATAAGGTGACGCTAATGAGCCACTTGTTCTTCTTCTCTATATACCTCATGTTGTTGTTGTTGTTTTTTTAATCATCATTTCTGTTCATAAAGTTCATGTTGCACCTGTAGTTTTTTTTTTTTTTTTTTTTTTTTTACCTAGCTTTCATAATCAAACTAACTTATTGTCTTATGCATCTCTCTTATCTAAAATAAAGACCAAAAACAAAACGGTAACAGATTGATGTCTGTTATTCAGCCTTTCAGCATCAGGACAAACAACATTATTATATTAAAATAGTCTAGTCCTTCTGAATTCTCCTTTTCTCTCTTTAAGGTTTTGAAAGAGGATCTCTTACCACAAACATAAATTATGTATAATCTTAAAATTGCTGATATTATTTGACAATTGATCATCCCAGTAAAAATCCATGAGCATTCTATTTTCATGAAAAAAAGAACATTTTTGAACATACAGCAATAGCATTGCTTTTAATGAAATAAATAAATGATAGTCCTTTTGAAAGATCAAATGAACCAATAAAGCAGGGAATTTGGAGAATGTTGTATAATTCCTATTTTTAAAGGATATTAAATAATTCTGTAAAATAAATATTATGTAAAAAGTCTTTACATGTTTATATGTCTATTTTCATACAGAAAAGCAACAGCAATAGCCATGAATAATGTCTTGCACTGTTGCACAAACAAATCACGGCTGAACATTAGATTATTCTTCACATTTGAACATTTTGTCTATTCCTCAGGCTGACACACTGATTGCAGCTGCTGTCTCTTTTAAACAATTTTTGGACAGATTTATTGGCATGTGTGAATCGTTTAGTGGCAGCTGCAAATTCCATTAAGGGCTTGATTGCTTGTTTTTTTGCCTTATGTAGATGTAAATTTAGTCAAGACAAAGGTGAAAACAATATAAAACTGAAAAAAAGAATAATAAATAAATAAAATAAAAATGTTTTACAGAAGACTTAAGTGTGAATCCTTGTGCCTTTACGTCCCCATCGTAACGCTTGAGTGGACCTAGATAAGGCAACGGACTATTGATTCCTGACAATTCCCTTGCTTCTCTTCTGACACAGCATAATAATCAGAATTTGTGTGTGCTTATTTACATTGAAAATGTGGCATTTAAAATAATTAGGCAAGTTTATTTATTTGCCAAATCAGATTGAGAGGCAATTCAACTCAATAACGGACGTTATGAAGTGGCAACATGGGACTTTAGAGTGTCACATTGATTTTAGAGGAGCACGTGACAGATGCTTTAAAACAGCTGGAAACAAGTATTGTAAACTTAAGCACTAATAAGAATTTATATCCTCTAAACACATTAAATGAGTAGTTCATGTTCAGAATGAAAACTCTGTCATCATTTACTCACCCCACTTGTTCCAAACCTGTATGAGTTTCTTTCTTCTGTTGAACACAAAAGAAGATATTTAAAAAACAATTGAGATCTGAACAGTTGATGAGCACCTTTGACTTCCATAGCAGAAAATAAATAAATGGGGGGTGAGTAAATGACAGAATTTTCATTCTGAAAGTGAACTACTCCTCTAAAATATTCAGTTACACAATAGGTTTCAGTCCTGATGCTCTAGTAAGCATCTTGTGCATCTTCTGTGTACTGGAGTTGTAGCCTATATGTATGCCTATCTGTCTTCCAACAGCTAAACTTTATCAGAGAAGCATGAATTACATTATAATTTTGTTTTATAATCACTAAAATATCATTATTTCATATCTTAGCTGATCCTTTGCTGAAACTTCATGAATATCAGTCTACATCAAAGCAACACTCGTACAAAACTCCAGTAACACTACACTATACAATAAGTTCCATTAGGTAACTTGCAAAGGCAGCTGTGAAAGTAAATCTACATTGTTTAACCTTTTGATTTTCGTTCAAAAAAAAAAAAAATCACAGAGTTCTAACTTTTCATTGAAGCAAAACTATTTAAAGTGTGTGTGTGGGGGGGGGTCTCATTGTGAAATAAATGCTTTCTCTAGTTTATGTTGGCCACAATTATTGGCTCTTTATTATTGCAATGTCCTTTTCCCAAGATATCAACTCTGAGTTTTCTCCTATAATGCCTGATGAGTTTGGAGGACACCTGATAAAAGATCAGAGACCATTCCTTCATACAGAACCTTTCCAGATTCTTCAGATTCACAGCTCCATGTTGGTGCTTCTCTTAATTTCACCACACTCATTTTCTCTAGGGTTTGGTAAGAGGACTGGGACAGCCATGGCAGAAGTTTCATTCTGTGCTCAGTGACTGATTTTTTTGTTAATTTTGATGTTTGTTTTGGAATACTGTCCTGATGGAAGATCCAAAAATGGTCCATATGATTTTTAACAAAGGCAGTCAGGATTAGATTTTTTATCTTTTGGTATTTGATAGAATCCATGATGCCATGCATCTAAACAAGATGTCCAGGACCTCCTGCCAAAAAAATAGACCCACAAAATCAAAGATCCAACAGTATATTTATGTCACACACAGAAGACGGAGACAGATGTTAATTCAAAGCTAGGACAGTTTATTGAGAGTATGGGAATATCTGGCAAATGAGAGATGAATGGCAGTCCAGGGAAAAGCCACAGGCTCACAGATACACTCCAGATCCACCAGATGTAGAAAGAGAGTTGTTTTTCCAAAGTATCCACTTGATGACGACGACGACAAGAGAATCCTCCAAGAGGCAAAAAAGAGTCAGGTTTAGTCCACAGATGTACTCAAGGTAACATAGACGAGACCGGACAGTGTCTTTGTGTTTGTGGCTGGCTTTTGTAGTGAGTGCGTGATGAGTGACTGCAAAATTAAAAGTCAGGTGATTGTGATCTGGGATAATTGGATGTGAGTGCAGGAGGACCTGGCAAATCCTTGACAGTACACCCCCCCCCCCCAACTGCCTGGATATGGTGTGCTGAGTCCCAGACCCTCTCGCTCTCTCGAAACCATTGCTGAACAGATGGTACTTCGCTTGGTTCCTAGGTCCATGGGAACATGGGCGGCTGGTAGCTAGCATGCACTGAAAGGGGGAGATGCCGGTGGTCTGTTGGCAAAGAGAGTTCTGTGCATACTATGCCCATGGCAGGAACTGGCTCCAAGAGTCCTGGTGGCTATGGCAGAAGGTTCGGAGGAAGCGACTCACTTCCTGGACCTCCTCTCTGTCTGGCCGTTGGTCTGGGGATGATAATCTGAGGAGAAACTTATGGACACATCAAGTAGTTTGAAGAATGATTTCCACACTCGAGAGATGAACTGTGGGACTCTGATACAATGTCCTCAGGGATGCCGAAGTAACTGAACAAGTGTTGGAATAAAAGTTCAGCACTTTTCATGGCAGTCGGCAATCCCTTAAGGGGTATCAGTCTTAGCATCTTCAAAAATCGGTCCACCACCACAAATATGCAGGTGTTACCTTGAGATGGGGCCAAATCCGTGGCGAAGTCTACTCCGAGATGTGACCAAGGACGACGGGATAGGAAGAGGACGGAGGTTTCCCAGAGGGCAGATGTTTTCGTCATCACACACTCCTTACAGCCCCTCATAAACCTTCTGATGTCCTCTGCCATGTTGGGCCACCAGAAGTGATGTTTTAGCAGCGAGAGGGTTTGATGGATGCCGGGATGACCAGTGCCTGGAGAGACATGAGCTTTGGTTATTAGCGGTGTCCAATGTTGCAAGGGTACATACTTGAGGCCAACTAGACAACCCGGTGGAGCATTTGGCATGTCTGGGATGGTGACTTCCTCACTCCACTCTATGGGACAGATGAACACCTTTTCGGGCAGTATGGTTTTGGGAGGTAAGGTGTCACCCTCTGAGGAAAACTGTCTAGACAGGGCATCTGCCTTACAGTTCTTATTACCCGGGTGATACGAAATGGTAAAATTAAAACGGGTGAAAAAGAGGGCCCATCTGGCTTGTTGAGGGTTTAGTGTCTTTGCCTCGCGTAGATACTGCAGGTTCTTATGATCGGTCAGTACCGTAAACGGATGACGTGCACCCTCAAGCTAGTGTCGCCACTCCTCGATAGCCATTTTGATCGCTAACAGCTCCTGATTTCCGATGTCATAATTCCTCTCTGCTGGGTTTAACTTGTAGGAGTAGTAAGCACAAGGATGAAGATGGGATGGGTTTCCCTGCTGCTGGGAAAGGACAGCTCCGACACCTGTAGAGGAGGCATCGACTTTGACAGTAAAAGACTTCAGGTCAGGATGAATTAGAACGGGTGCCTTGCAGAAAGCTTTCTTCAGCGTATTAAACACTGTATCCACTTCGTCACTCCAGTTCAAATGTTTGGGCTTACCCTTTAATGCAGACGTCAGTGGGGCGACAATGACACTGAAGTTCTTGATGAATCTGCGATGAAAGTTGGCAAACCCTAGGAATTTTTGAAGGTCTTTCACTCTGGTGTGTTTCAGCCAGTTCTTAATGGCGTCGACCTTCCCCTCGTCCATACTCACTCCACGGTTGGACACATCATAGCCAAGGAATTTAATCATGGACTTATGGAACTCACATTTCTCAGCTTTGATAAAGAGGGTTTGTCGACCATAGCTGTTCCAAGACTTCTTTCACATGTTGGATATGCGCAACAGGATCACTAGAATGAATAAGAATATCATCAATGTAGACAATTACAATTGATTTAGCAGATCACGAAATATGGTGTACATAAAATCTTGGAACATGGACGGTGCATTGACGAGGTCATACGGCATCACCAAATGTTCCCAGTGGCCAGAAGGGGGTCACAAAAGCAGTCTTCCACTCGTCACATATTCTGATTAGATTATAGACACTGCGTAAATCTAGCTTTGTAAAGAAGTTAGGACCACGGAGCTGTTCTAGCGCCGCTGGGACGAGGGGAAGAGGATAGCGAAACTTCTAGGTGATGGCGTTTAACCCTCTGTAGTCAATGCAGGGTCGAAGTCCTCCATCCGTTTTTGCCACAAATAAGAATGGTGACACAGCAGGGGAAGACGATGGCCGTATGTACCCTTGTACAGACTTGTTGAGACATTGAGCTGCCAGCAGAGCTGGGCTGAGATGAAGTTCCCGGCTGACCCAGAGTTGAGAAGGGCAAACATTGTAACAAAAAAATTATGGGACGATAATGTAAGGGAAACAGGTCAATTTAGCTCAAAGGGAATCATTTAAGATTTTAAAGGGAATTTGAACAGAATCACTGTTTCACGTCTGATCACTGAGACGCCCTGTAATTCACTGAACGAGCCGTTTAACATCAAATCTGCGCTGGATATTAATATCCAAAGTATAGTGAAAACACTATAAATTAGCACAGTAACAAGATCGGCAGTTTAAGACATTAATTTGTAAGCACAAAACACAAGATACTTCTCTTTTCAATATGAAAACGGCTTTATTATATAAATCTAAGACATATAAACTAATCTAACACATAAACGCACGCACTCACACAAGTTGCAGGAAGATCGAAAGTTAGGGAAAGATGAGTTTAAGAGAATGTAAATGTGGAATCCCAAGTTCACAGCAATACATTAAATTGCATAGACATGAACAACCATCAATCACTTAATTAACCATCGCATTGAGTTCCTCAATGAGGTTAAAATTATATTAGATACACCAGTACAAATGTCTGAAGGTACATTGCCTGTGTAAAGTTGTCGTTGAAATGGGGTTCCCCCGATGTTGCTGATTGGCTGGAAGTTCAGTAGTCGTTGAAGTGACATCTTGGGAAGCCCGTGGTTGGGCGTTGGCTGAAGATGCAGAGTTGTGTGGCTGGTTGAAGTTGAACGGGCAGTTGAGGTCAGACGGTCTCAAACGGAAAAGAAAAGAAATAAAGTTTGACGAGACTAGGTGGTGTTTCTTCTCATCGTGGCTAAGTAGCAGCAGGCGTGCAGGCCGAAGCACGCTGGAACCGCACTCAAAGAACAGTGATGACAAACAGCATGGCTAAAAGCTAAAGCTAAGAAGCAAAGCTAAAAGCAGGCATGACTGATAGCAAAAGCAGAGCTAAAACTAAAAGCATACATGACTAATAGCAGAGCAAAGCTAGAAGCTAAAAGCAGGCATGACTAGTAGCAGAAGCAAAGCTAACAACTAAAAGGAAGATTTTATGGTGTCCTAAGTATTTAAACTGGCCTGTTGGCCACACCTCAAATGTTGTCTTGACCAATCAGATATTGTCTTGGCTCGGTGGTATCATAAATCATGTTATCTTATCAAGCATGTGGTCCGAATTTTCCCGCTCTTGCAGGGTATAATTTTGGACATGATTCCTATAACAAGAATATGATATATTTGACAAATAACTGATGGTCAGGACTATTTCAAGCAAGAAGATTCAATCACACACATACCAAACATAATTATGAATCCTTAAGCTATCCCATAGTTATTAAAAGACATACACAATAAGTGATTATAACATGATAGTCAAATGTGTGGGTTACACATAAATGAATATGGAGTGAAGCGATGGACTGATATTCATTTATAAGTCATTTTGAGTTCATTTTGGTCCATATATATGTAGAAAAGACAGTTTCTTTGCCATTCTCTTGACAAAGATTTCTGTGGAGACCAGAGGTTCAAAGCCCCCCCCCCCCCCTTAGGAATTTCAGTCTGGTTCTGCTAGGTGCTGGAAGTCAAAAGATCTTGTGTAGTACTCTTATGGGTTTACACGTGATGTCCGGCGTTGCCTATCAATTACGAACAACAAATTTGACAAATCTCTTCTGCGAATTAAAATTGTCAATAATTGTTCTAGTAGTGTTAATGTTGAAAGCTGTTCTGTGAAAGCGTTGGTTGGTTGGTTATCTTGCTTGGGACTTGTGGCACTGAATGTTTTATGACTTCCTGTTGCCTTACTGAGGAATTCGGCTCGTGTTTCAACCACAGCCCTGATCGACTCTTTAATTTGTCTGGTTCGAGTCATTTCTGCTACAATAACTTAACTTTTGTAGTTAGAGGAGTGTATACATGTTTCTCTGGCTGAACCAAACTCACCAAGGCTCTAGGTGGACGGATGGGACACTCTCAGATAACATGCCCCTTGCTGGCACAATACAAACGGAGACCCTGGGTCAGCCACTGATGACGCTCTGACAGTGGGATCCGCGTAGAGTCTAGCTGAATGGGTTCTGGTCCTGGAGAGTACGTTGCTGGCGAGTGGAAGTGTGGCGGCAGTGTTTTTGCATGCTGACATCCGATTTTCAATGCGAATAGCTCTCTGGGTGAAATTCGCGAGCCCGATCGAATCATCAAAGGCAGAGAGTTGAAGACGAAGCTCGGGTTGAAGACCATTGCGATATGTCGTCATCAGGGCCCGTTCGTCCCAGCTGCTAGCGGCCGCCTAGGAATGCCAAAAACTTCTTAGAAGTACTTACTGAACCCTCGATATGAGTGAAGAGAAGGACCATTCTGATGCCAGATGGAAATGGCCCAGCGGAGCGCCTTCCCGGTATGTAGTGAGATGTGTTACGTCCTTAGGCGCAATTTGTTTTATAAGGTGTTATTTGTGCAATATTTAGTTATTGCCACTATGTTGATTACAGTTTGTCTTGGCAGTGTTTTGTCTCTCTATTCTCTCTACGCCATCCAAAAGCTTAATGAAGATCAGCTGGTTCTGGTTGTCATCAATCACCTGGTTGCTCTGATTGGCTGCTGGAGGGGAAAGCTTGTGGATAAAAGCAGAAGACTCCATCTGAAGTGTGCCCTTCTTGGCCTTTGCTGCCTCTAGAGACTTTTCACCTGCCCCAGACCTTAGCATGTGTGCTAGTTTTCTGTTTACATTGTTGTTGGTGTATACAGTTTGAAACTTTGGAGAGTTGTGGTTTATTTGTTATTGTACAAGTAAGCTCCCAAGGTTACACCTTAAGTTGAAAGTTTTATTAATTTTGGAGCTGTAGGGAGGAGGACGCCATTTCTTTGGGGACGTCATTTCGTGGGGAAGTCGTGGCCTAATGGTTAGAGAGTCGGACTCGCAATCGAAGGGTTGGTAGGGCTGGCAGGAATTGTAGGTGGGGGGAGTGCATGTACAGTTCTCTCTCCACCTTCAATACCACGACTGAGGTGCCCTTGAGCAAGGCACTGAACCCCCAACTGCTCCCCGGGTGCCGCAGCATAAATGGCTGCCCACTGCTCCGGGTGTGTGTTCACAGTGTGTGTGTGTGTGTGTGTTCACTGCTGTGTGTGTGCACTTTGGATGGGTTAAAAGCAGAGCACGAATTCTGAGTATGGGTCACCATACTTGGCTGTATGTCACTATATCACTATTTATTGTCCATGTTTTCACCTGTTTTTGGCTAGGAGGGGAATAAGGTAAGACTATTGTTTATTTTGGATTTTGTTTTGAGAGATTAGAAAGTACCCCTTTTTGTAAGTTAGATCTGTTATGTTTGTTATTTTGGCCTGGTCCCCTCCTGAACTTTATTTTGCTCCATGCTAAGTATCTTTCTTTGAATTTGTTAAATAAACCAAATTTCTAGACTGTGACAAGTCTGTGTGGTTTTCTGTGGTATGCTGGGACAGGAGAGAAGGTCTCCAGGTGGTCGGTAGAAAAGTTGTCTTCTACCTTGTTCAAAAATTTCCTTGTTTCTGCCATCCCTGACCCTAGACAAGGGAGGCACGTAACAATTGGGGGATCATCCATTTTTTTTTAAATACGCAAATTTGAATTGCAGTTTTCTTGTGGTAAGATGTACGTTTGTTTGGCTGCTTTAAACTTTGGTGGGAGAGGAGTTCTTATGTTTTATTGGAAACATGGATTTTGATTTGATTTTGAAAGTTCACGCTGTCTCCTTCTTTGGAGGAATACAACTGTTGTCGAAAAAAAAGATCTGCTTTTGATAGCTGACTTTTATAATATTACAGTATCTAAAGCTGCACGTAAACAAGCAATAAAAGAGGAGCTGTATAGCAAGTTAGCAGAGGCAGTTGTTTTCCCAGAAGAAACACTTGAGCAGGGGGATGAGGCTGGCATTGAAACAGAAGATGACTCAAGTTGTGTAGCTAGTGGTAAAAACACAGCTTCTGAAGATCCTCAGTTAGCCCTGAAATTAAAAGAGCTTGATCTTGCATTAAGAAAGCAGGAGCATGATACACAGCTGCTTTGGCTGAGAGCTCTTGAAATACAAGCAGATCGTGACATTAAGTTGCGTAAGCTAGAGTTAGAAGTGGAAACTCTGCGTAATCGACCGATTCCTATACCTCGTTCTAGGCCGCCTTCCTCTAGTGATGGCATTGTGTCTAAACCTAAATTTGATGTTGGCAAATACATCAAATTAGTGCCAACTTTTCGTGAATCAGAGGTAGACTGTTATTTTGTTGCTTTTGAGCGGGTAGCTGCAAAGTTGAATTGGCCGAAAGACATGTGGGCTTTACTGTTGCAGAGCAACCTCGTTGGCAAAGCACAAGAGGTATGTGCTGCTTTGCCAGTTGAGGAGTCATTAGACTATGATACTGTGAAAACCGCTGTGTTGTGGGCATACGAGTTTGTGCCAGAGGCGTATCGACAAAGGTTCCGGGCATGTTCAAAGCAAGCCAAACACACTTATGTTGAATTTGCAAGAGAGAAAAGGTGTTTTTTGAAAAGTGGTGTCTTGTTAGTAAGGTTACCACATTTCAGGAATTGCAAGAATTGATCTTACTTGAGGATTTTAAAACTTATGTAGCGGAAGGCATTGTCGTTCATTTAAATGAACAAAAAGTGGCAAAACTTTCTGAGGCAGCCGTGCTTGCTGACGAATTCGCACTTACTCACCGAACTGTCTTTTCCTCAACGCGTCAGTCTAAAACATCCCTGGCCACAGAGTCTAGAGTTCTAGATGCACTCAGAGTGAATGCCAGCAAGACTAGTGGTGGAGGGAACTCGTTCTCAAAGAACACAGATAGGAGGGTTTGCTTTTACTGTCTTGATCCTGGTCATATGATTGGGGACTGTAAGGCATGGAAGCAGAAAGCCACAAATATAAAGCCTAAAGGTGTTGAATTTGTATAATCTGTTCCTGATTTGTTTGCTGCTGACACATCGTCCTATGGTCCTTTTCTTCTGAATGCTTATGTGTCGCTAGCTGGTGACTTTGCAGAGAAGTGTGTGCAGGTTCTGAGAGATACATTATTATACAAAAAACATTTATTCCACAATGGGATTTCCACCCACTTTCAATTGTTTTACTTCAATGAAAGGTTAAAATTTTGTAAAAAATTTTTGAATGAAAGATCAAAAGAATATTTTCACAACCGCCTTTGCTCATATTTACCAAGGGTACCAATACTAGTGGAGAGCACTGTGTGTATATACATATATATATATATATATATATATATATATATATATTTACATTTATTCATTTAGCAGGCGCTTTTATCCAAAGCGACTTACAAATGAGGACAGTGAAAGCAACAAAAAGAGCAATGATATATAAGTGCTATAACAAGTCTCAGTTAGGTTAACACAGTACACGTAACATGGGCTTTAAAATAATATAATAAATAAAAAGAAAACAGATAGAATAAAAAAGAACAGAGGCGGACAGAGTACACAGTTTCATTACTTGAGTAAAAGTACAGATACCCCTTGCAAAATTTTACTTAAGTACAAGTAAAAATACTACAGTCAGATGTCTACTTAAGTAAAAGTACCGAAGTACTTGTTTTTAAAAGTACTTGAGTATCAAGAGTACATTTTCTAAATATTGCATTACTACTGCCACAGTGCTAACATTAAATGCTCAGCTTACATTAATGTGTAATATCAGAAAAGAAAATTCAGCTCACAATTGTGTACATGTGCGTTTCTCTGTTTTTTCATTAATCAAATCAATAAACCTTAACCAGAAAAGAAATCAATATTGCAATGTTCTGACACACCTCTGAACCGGACCGTGGTATACACGCAGCATAGAAGAGAAAATAAAAATGATTAAAGAAAATCAGCTAATAAGGTGTGTTTAGGTCAGTGTACAAAGAAAGGAAAAATTTAATTCAGCTCATTTAAGTGACAGTATTAAGCACCTTCCTCTCACAGTGACATACAGACAAAGGCAGGAGAAAATACTTTCAGCTGAATAACACCATTCTCACACACAATCTATGTGTGACAACTCTGTGTGTGTGTGTATGTGTGTACTGTACTTCAATTCAATCAAATGTCAAAAAGCTGAAGGTTAGTGCGGATATACTTTCCCAATCAGAAGCGCCTGCACTATCCAATCACGTTTGAAAGGGTTTCCGAGATTTTTTTTTTTTTCTTTTTTTTTTTGTCGCACAAATTTTTTAAGCGAATAGGCGTTTTCGTCCACACGGATCTGCCGTTTTGGAAGAGTGAAACTGATGTTTTGAAACCGGGTCCCAGAGTGGATAAATTTGAAAACGCTGCCTTTGCGTTTTTGTCTGGATGGCGAATACGTACATTTTCTGAAAATATATCGTCATCACCCCACGTTTTGCCCCTGGTCAAACACCACTACGTCACATAACAGCAACAAAAACATGAACAAACACTGAATGATTGCATTTTTTATTAACTAACATTAACACGGATTAATAAATGTATTGTTCCATGTTCGTTTGTGTACCACGCACAAGGTTTATGAGCAAGTCCATGTCTTCTTCTCTGTTTTAAGTGTTTCTCTTTGGCAGAATAACAGCGAAACCTGCTGGTCTGGCATGTATACTACATCGTTTTGCGGTTTCGTGTGGATGCGGATATTTCTTGAGACGAGGGAAAAAAAGATCGGATTGAGGTAAGCTCCGTCTCCGTGTGGACGGGGCTGAAGAAGTAACGGGTACTTATGGTTATGGATAGAAATGTAGCGGAGTAAAGAGTACAATATTTGCCTCTCAAATGTACTTGAGTAAAGTCATGAGTTCTCCCCAAAAATGATACTCGAGTAAAGTACAGATCCCTCAAAATTGTACTTAAGTACTGTACTCAAGTAAATGTACTCCGTTACTGTCCGGCTCTGAAAAAGGGAATAGAGCAAGCTAGTGTTAAGGTCTTTACGAACACACACACACACACACGCACTCGCACACACACACACACACACACACACACACACACACACACACACACACACACACACACACACACACATACACACACATACATATATATATATATGTATATACCATGTGTGTGTGTGTGTGTGAGAGAGAGAGAGAGCACAAAACCAGTATTAAGTCACTGGGCAATATTTTTAGCCATAGCCAAAAAAACAATGTATGGGTAAAAAGTTTAGATTTTTCTTTTATGCCAAAAATCATTAGGATATTAAGTAAAGAACATGTTCAGTGATGATATTTTGTAAATTTCCTACTGTAAATATATCAAAACTTAATTTTTGATTAGTAATATGCATTGCTAACAATTCATTTGGACAACTTTAAAGGCAATTTTCTCAGTATTTAGATTTTTTTGCACCCTCAGCATCACGATCGTCAGCTGGAGTGTCCATGAACTCCAGTAGAGGGCACTCCACTCAGGACTCTGGCATTTTGTGTCCATTTCCATTCTCAACTCCATTTCCCATAATCCCGTGCTTAGGGCTAATCACCACCAGGTGTTCCCCATTACCACTCCCCTATATATACTGTGTTTGAACTCTCAATGATTGCGAAGTCTTGTTCAGTTCTGTCT
The DNA here is from genome assembly GCF_963082965.1 of Carassius carassius. Lineage (NCBI taxonomy): Eukaryota > Metazoa > Chordata > Actinopteri > Cypriniformes > Cyprinidae > Carassius > Carassius carassius. The sequence goes on from NC_081798.1 coordinate 24,237,086, forward strand.
GGCATTGCCGAGCAGTTTCCCTGTGTTTGTCCCTTCCGTGTCTTATCTTGGATTGTTTATACAGACTGTGATTCTCTGCTGCCTGCCCCAACATCTGGTTGTTACTGTTACTGATTTTGGATATCCCCTGACATACCTGACGCTGTTTTTTTGATCTCTGTCTATTTGACCATTCTATTTAATAAACCACTTCATATGGATCTGAACGTCTCTGACTACCTGTTACAGAAGACTTCGCCAAACAAGGATTCAGCGGGTTTTTCTGAAGAACTCTGGCAAGGTATGGACCCAGCAGAGCAGCTGCTTGATCTGCTGCAAGGAAATTCTTCCATTGAGGATTATGTTGCCCAGTTTTATGAGCTGTCCTACGGGGTATCCTTTGGGGACATAATACTCAAGGACTTATTTTGTTTTGGATTAAATGAACCGATTAAGTCCTGGCTACCTAAGGGGAAGTTCGAGTGCAGTCTAAGGGATTTTTTGGAATTTTTCTAAATTTACTTTGGGTTTTGTGGATACGGAACATCGCAGTCCTGCAGTATCTCCCATTCCAAAAACGTTCCACAACAGGGCCGCCATTCCAGAGCCTGCTTTCGTCAGGCCTGTCAATCCGACGCCACTGCACAAGATGGCCGCCAGCCCGGCGCCACTGCACAAGATGGCCGCCAGCCCGGCACCACTGAACAAGATGGCCACCAACCCGGCTCCTCTGCACAAGATGGCCACCAGCCCGACGCCTCTGCACAAGATGGCCACCAGCCCGGCGCCTCTGCACAAGATGGCCTCCAGCCCAGCGCCTCTGCACAAGATGGCCACCATCCCGGTGCCTCTGCACAAGATGGCCACAAACCGGCGGCCCAGCATGAAATGGCAGCTATGGTTGATCTTCCAGAGTCAGGTCAGGTCCCCCCATGAGTCAAGTCAAGCCACAGTTGATCTTTGTGAACAAGGTCAAGTCACCACCAATCCTCGTGAACTAAATCAAGTCACAGTTGATCTTCATGAGCCCAGTCAAATCACCACGGATCTTCCAGAGCCTCGTCAGGCCTCAGCTGAACTTCCAGAGCCTCGTCAGGCCTCAGCTGAACTTCCAGAGCCTCGTCAGGCCTCAGCTGAACTTCCAGAGCCTCCTCAGGCCTCAGCTGAACTTCCAGAGCCTCATCTCACCCTGTCTGTTGCACCCAGCAATGTTCTCTCAGCCTGTTGTATTGCTTTCGAGGAGACCGTTACTGCTGTGGAACCTCCAGAGGTGGCGGCAACTGTTGCAGAACCTTCGGAGGTGTCAGTAGTATCCATCCATGAACTCTCGTTGTTGTCCTGTCACGGCTATGAAGGCCGTCTATGAGCTCATTGCCTGTCCTGTTACGGCCACGGAGGCCACTCAGGAACTCACGGTTTGTCCTGTCAGGGCCACGGAGGCCGTCTATGAACTCTCGTCCTACCCTGTCACGGCTATGGAGACCATCTGTGAGCTCTCTGCCTGCCCTGTCATGGCTATTGATTGGGTCATGGTTTGGGAACTCTCTAACCATGGCCGCGAAGGCCTCCATTAACCTGTTTGTTCTGTTTCAGTCCTGCCTGACCAGACTTGCTCTCCTGTGCCATCGACTCCACTGTGATGGAGCTCGGCTGTGGTGGTCCTCTGCTCCACCCTGCTGGGCTTCTGTCCTGTCTGCTTGACTGTGGTGGGCTTCTGTCCTGCCCTGGTGGGCTTCTGTCTCGTCTGCTCGGATGTGGGGGTCCTCTGCTCTGCCCCGGTGGGCTCCAGTTCCGCCTGCTCCAACTCGGCTTCCTGCTCTGCCAGCAATACCTCGGTCCATGGTCAATCCACTTCCAAGTGGAACTGGCCCTCCATCCCTCCCCCTGTTCCTCCTCCGCTCCACCTACCACCTGAAATCTGGTCTACTCTCAGTTAGGAGTATCTGGAAGTGCTACATTACAATCGTCAGCTGGAGTGCCCATTAACTCCAGTAGAGGGCACTCCACTCAGGACTCCAGGATTTCCATTCTTAACTCCATTTCCCATAATCCCGTGCTTGGGGCTAATCACCACAAGGTGTTCCCCACTACCACCCACCTATATATAGTGCGTTTAGACTCTCAATGATTGCGGAGTCTTCTTTAGTTCTGTCTGGAATTTTTGAGCGTTTTCCCTGTGTTTGTCCCTTCCGTGTCTGATCTTTGATTGTTTATACCGACTGTGATTCTCTGCTGCCTGCCCAGACCTCTGCTTGTTACTGTTTTGGATATCTCCTGACATACCTGATGCTGTTTTCTGATCTCTGCCTTTCTGACCATTCTTCAATAAACCACTGCATATGGACCCGAACGTCTCTGACTCCCTGTTACACTCAGATTCCAGATTTTCCAATAGTTGTATCTCGGCCAAATATTTTCAGATCCTAATAAACCATACATCAATGCAAAGCTTATTTATTCAGAATTTTTTTATTAGTATTTATAATATTTATAAAAAAAAATTAAAACTGGTTTTGTGGTCCAGGGTTACATGTATACATGGGTCAAAGACGTTAAGATGTCCGCATCAAAAGAAATGTACAAAAGTGAATTTGTGTCCATAGAAAGCACATTAAATGTAAGTAAAATGTCTACTTTTAAGGTTTCAAATAAGTTTTTGGAGAATAAAATGTCAAAATTTGGTTGAAATAATGTTACATTGTCATTCAGTGTAACACAATATTTATGCAAAAATTCAAACAACATGCTTATTCTGATGTGTACATATTAAAATATCAAAAAGAATAATGGAGCATACTAAATTTTATTGGGTTTTAAATTAGTAAAAAAAATTACTGACAAATGGCTACAACAGTTTAAAGCAGTATTACACTTTTTTTTAATGCTTAAACACTTTTTCGTCTTTGACTCACATACACACACATGTTTACAACCCTTTGGCTCGATTACTATTTGTGTTTTGGGTGCTGTGCATGAGTGGAGCTGCTCCCTGTTCTGAAAAAAAAAAGAAAGCGGAAAAAAATTGCATATTTTTTGTGTACTTTGATTTTCAAGCATCTTCTTGATAATTTTGCTCATCCAAAAAGGGAAGGCAACACAAAGTCAAGAACTAAGAGGATGTAAACTTTTTAAACAGGATGATCAGTGTAAACTGTTTCAATTTTATGGAAATGCATAAACAGCTTCTGAATGGAAATAGTCTGCTTTAAGAAGTGTTAATTAATAATGCAAGTAGTTTATAAACTTCAGAGCCAAAAGGGGTGCTTCTTAATATGACCAAAGATTAATAATTATAGCATTTTTTTTTTTTTACAAAGCAGCTTTTTCTTGCACTGAAAGCATGCAGCAATAGCTTTACACTTCATAAAATATAGCCAAACGACACATATAATTATAAAAAAAAATACAGTTATAAATATACATACAGTTAAAGTCAAAAGTTTACATTCACCGCGGAATCTGCAAAATGTTAATTATTTTAGAAAAATAAGAGGGATCATGCAGATTGCATGTTATTGTTTATTTATTACTGTCCTGAATAAGATATTTCACATAAAAGATGTTTAAATGCAAGATAAGATAAAATGCTGCATATGGATCCTAAAGCTTAAAGGGACTGTTATGTCTGAAAATGTTCAGCATTGGGTCCCGTTGGACTATGTTTGGTTATGCACTGCGAGTGACAGGTTACTGTGCCTTTAAAGGTTATGGCATGGATTTACGGCAAAGGTCGTAGAATGTAAGTTTCACGTCAGTTGATAAACGGCAACATAAACAAAGCTACACGGTGTGATTATTGAGTCCTTCGCAAACACAACAATTGGCGAACGAGGATGTCTGAACTTGTCCTACCACCTCCGCCACCTTTCCTATCTGTTCCCGGTGATCCAGCTGTTCCCTGGGATCGCTGGCTGGCGTCGTTTGAGGATTATTTGCTGGCTTTAGGACACTCGGATCTAGCGGAGGCGAGGAAGTGCGCGCTTCTGCGCCATTGCCTCGGGCAGGAAGGACAGCGAATCTTCGCCACGCTTACCTTATCGGATGATAAGTACGTCACAGCCACGGCCGCCTTGAAGGCTCACTTCAGCTCTGGAAGAAGCCGGCGGATGCACCGTTTTGAGTTTCGTCAGAGGACACAAACGCCGGGTGAGACCGTTGCCCACTATGTATCAGCATTACGTGAGCTGGCTAGACTTTGTGAGTTTGGGGCTTTGGAGGATGGACTTATAGTTGACCAGTTAATAGAGAAAACGTCATGTAACCAACTGAGGGAGAGACTTTTACTAGAGCCAGACTCCACGACACTAGCGGACGCTTTAGTAATTGGGAAGCAGTTGGAAACGGCTCTAATGGAGGCGCGCAAGTTCGGCCGCGCTGCGCACGAGCCTGTGACGTCATCACCACCATCAGTTCAGCATACAGGGACGGCAGCTGCGGCTGACAGGGTGAGTGACAGTTTGGACGTACAGAGAGTGGACAGGGGGCCCAGGGAGAGTGGGCACAAAAGCTGTAGCAACTGTGGTTCCCCTAAACATGCAACCAGAGATCAGTCATGCCCTGCCCAGGGAAAACGTTGTCGTAACTGCAACAAGTTGAACCATTTTGCACGCTGCTGTCGCTCCTCTCCAGCTTGCCATGATACTGCTGCTGTTCCCATAAACACTGTACAGACCTCACAGCCTTCGTTCAAGCTCTGCACTTGCCATGTGGGCACAGCTCTCATTCCACTCCTCGTGGACACAGGCGCTAAAGTGTCAATCCTGAACAAATGTACATATGACCGCTTCTTCAGTCACGTGCCTCTGGAAGCAGCGGCTAAACCCCTGTTAGGCTACGGCCATTTTCCCATCTCTACTCTGGGTGTGGCCTGCCTTCCCGTCAGATATGATCAACAATGTGCGCCTGCCACCAAGTTCTGTATTACCCGGAAGGGAGCTAACATTATGGGCCTAGACTTGTTCCTTGCCCTGGGTTTTACTGTGAGTGATGCTAGGGGCCTGCATGTCCTGCAGGTTGCCACCTCCTGGTCTGACCGCTACCCACAACTATTCAACGGCCTGGGCCACATGACTGGATTTGTACACCAGCCCACTGTTGACCTGGCAGTCCGCCCTGTTATCCAGCCCCTACGGCGCATCCCCCTGGCTCTCCGTGACGCGGTGGAGGCCGAGCTGCATCGCCTGGTGGAGGCGGACGTTATAGAGCCCGTCGATGCCTCGCCGTGGGTGTCTAACCTGGTGATAGCCAAGAGAAAAGGGGGCGGACTGCGACTCTGTGTCGACCTCACAGACGTTAACAAAGCCATCATTCCTGATAAGTACCCCCTACCAACGGCGGAGGAGCTCACTAGCCATTTCCACGGCTCCATTGTTTTCAGTAAGATGGACTTACGTAACGGCTACCTGCAGGTTCCTCTAGCACCGGCCAGCATGGACCTTACAGCGTTTGTCACGCACGTGGGGGTTTTCAGATTTAAACGCATGGCATTTGGACTGTCATCAGCCCCGAGCTGTTTTCAGAAGATAATGTCACTCATATTGGCTGGTATCCAGGGTGTCTCCATCTACCTAGATGACGTGGTGGTGCATGCGCCCTCGACCACACTGCATGATGATCGCCTGGAGCAGGTCTTTCAGCGTTTCGAACAGCATGGGGTCACACTGAACTCTGAGAAATGCATGTTCGGTGTTGAGGAGGTCGAGTTCCTGGGTTTCAGGCTCTCAAAAGAGGGCATCGCCCCGATAATGTCACACACTGAGGCCATTCTGTCCCTACCAGACCCGCAGTCGCCATCCCAGCTGTCTTCCTTCCTGGGGATGGCCGCCTACTACCTCAGATTCATGCCACACTACTCTGACTCAACGGCCCCCCTGCGCCGGCTGCTCAGGAAGGATGTTACCTGGGACTGGACCCCGGCCTGCCACGAAGCTGTGCGCATCATCAAACGGCAGCTCACGTCCCCACCCACACTGACCCATTTCAGCTTGACCGCGCCCACCATGGTCACCTGCGACGCCTCCGGGGTGGCGCTAGGCGCTGTGTTCTCCCAGACTCAAGAGGGGGTGGAACGCCCGGTGGCTTTCGCCTCACGGGCACTTACTACAGCTGAGCAGAAGTATTCGGTGGGGGAGAGGGAGGCCCTGGCCTGCCTGTGGGCATGCGAACGCTGGCATGTTTACCTATATGGGAGGCCTTTTACCATCCGCACAGACCACCAAGCGCTGACGGCACTGCTGGCGACTCAAGGCTCGGGGCACAGGCCCATGAGACTGCTAAGGTGGGCTGACAGGCTGAACCAGTATAACTTCAGTCTGGAGTTTATGCCTGGGCGGGCCAACACGGTGGCCGACCTCCTGTCTAGAGCTGTGTCGGTGACGAAAGATGCAGGCGGGGTGACATCAGACACAGAGAGCGATGAAGACTGGGTCCACATCCTGCATGGGCCTCTCAGTTCAGTAGTCACTCTGGCGGAGCTGCAGCAGGCCTCAGCTGCTGACGAGGCCCTCACAACTCTCCGTACCTACGTCCAGGACGGCTGGCCTGCCAAAGTAGATGACAGACTGCTCCCCTATTACCGCTTCCGCAACGAGCTCTCCTGCTGGGGAGCGGTGTGCCTGGCCCGTGGCCACCGTGCGGTCGTTCCTGAAATTCTCAGGCCCAGAGTGCTACACATGGCGCATGAGGGGCACCTGGGGGTGGTTAAGGTGAAGCAGCGCTGCCGTGACACAGTGTGGTGGCCCCACATAGACTCGGATGTTGAGGAGCTGGTACGTAACTGCGCTTGCTGCCTCCTGAGTGGGAAAACTGGTCAGCCTGCCACAGCTCCTCTCACCCCGACCTCTTGGCCGTCCTCACCCTGGGAACATATTCAGATCGACCTCTGTGGAGAACTCCACGGGGCACCGGCTCACGCTCGCTACCTGCTGGTTGTGCACGACCTTCATTCGAAGTGGCCAGAGGTTTTTCAGCTGAGCTCCATCACTGCTCACTCCATCATCGACCGCCTGGACAAACTGTTTGGGCGCTGGGGCCTCCCCAGGGTCATCACAACGGATAACGGGCCCCAATTTGTGTCTGGAGAGTTTATGGAGTTCCTCACGGTACGGTCCATCAAGCACATCAGGACGGCAGTGTATCACCCGGAGAGTAATGGGGGGGTGGAAAGACTGAACAAAACTCTCAAAAATGGAATCAGAGCCTGTCTGGAGGAAGGGAAAACCTTCAGCGATGCACTCAACCAAACTCTCCTGACCATCCGGGCATCCAAGCATTCCACCACGGGAGTGTCACCTGCATTGCTCATGATTGGGCGTGAACTAAAGCAACAACTGGACTGCTTGAGAGCTGAGCCAGCTCCTGCTCGTGGGAGCCCAGGGCTCCAGGAAGCCAGAGCTCAGGTAAAAGGTTCACAGGCTCGGATGAAAGAGAGGTTTGATGCCACGCACAGAGTGCAGATCCCCTCACTTTCTCCAGGGGTTTGGGTCAGGATCAAACACCTCCACCGCCAAAATAAGCTACAGTCATACTGGTCAGAACCCCTGAGGGTGACTAAGAAGTTGGGGCCGGCCACTTATAGACTGGAGAATGGGACTCGTTGGCACTCGAACCGCCTGCACAGAGTCGCAGCTCCCTCAGCACCTGCATCACCTCTGTCCACAGCAGCGGCTCTGGGTTGGCAGCCTAGGCCAAGAGCTAACCGGTTGGGGGGTAATCCACCAGCATTGCCTGACGCCTTTTCACGGCCAGCACGCCCTCAGAGAATGAGGGTCCCGCCTGTCTGGCATGGGGACTATGTGACAGGGTGATAGTGAGTGACACTGGGGAATGTGGGTTAAAAGTTATGTTACAGTTTCCAGGGGGGTGGGGGGAAAATGTTATGTCTGAAAATGTTCAGCATTGGGTCCCGTTGGACTATGTTTGGTTATGCACTGCGAGTGACAGGTTACTGTGCCTTTAAAGGTTATGGCATGGATTTACGGCAAAGGTCGTAGAATGTAAGTTTCACGTCAGTTGATAAACGGCAACATAAACAAAGCTACACGGTGTGATTATTGAGTCCTTCGCAAACACAACAGGGACTCCACTCCAAAATGAAAAATTGTGTCATTAATCACTTCCCCCATGTCGTTGCAAACCCATAAAAGCTTTGTTTGTCTTCGGAACACAGTTTAATCTGAGTTTTTGTACGTGAAGAAAACAAAAAAGTAACAACTTTATTCAACAATTTGTCTCCTCTGTGTCTCTCCACATCACCGTAGTGCCATTTTGGAGAATATGAACTGAACTCAGACAGCGTACGCTCTTCTGTCTCAGCCGCGCCACAAGTATATGTTTTCTACTTGTATTTATGCTTTAATTTGAACGAAAACAGCGCATCCGTGTGGCGCAGCTGACACAGAAGAGCCTAAGAGGCATTTTCATCTGTGTCCACCCTAGAGCTCTCTTTCACGTTTTTAGGCTCACTTATTGCATTGGACCACAGTCAAATACACAAGTCAAAAATACCTATTCATGTATTTATGATACATAACATCACCAAATGTGCAGAGCATTTCATAAATATTTAACAAATACTGTATAAAAAGCTGCTTTGACACAATCTGTATTGTTAAAAGTGCTATATATATATATATATATATATATATATATATATATATATATATATATATATATATATATATATATATTTATATTTATATTTATATATATACACACACACACACACACACACACAAAGAGAAAGCTAAAGCAGACAGAAACACAACCCTCTTCCTAACACTTTATCCTCCTAAATTACAGGTAATTTCATGTTCAGCTCCACCCCTCTACATCTGTTAATCTTCTGCCCCATCTGCTAATTCTAATTTCACCTATCACACTTACTCAAGGGAGCACTCAAAGCTGTCGCCCTCCGACCTCAGGCAGGTTCAGATGGAGGTCAGGCACAGAGAAGTGTGACTGTGTGTGTTGATTATCCCTCAGTTGGTGCTGCCATGGCAACAGAGTCAGTCAAAACGGAGAACGGGAAATTGTGTTGAATGTTACACTCCCAAAAGCCATTGAGTTTTGCTCTTCACCCTCCCCTGTTCCTCTCCCATTGTCCTTCTCTATTACTCAGACAGCCAGGGAAATTAAAAACACACATTAGCGAGCACTGATTAGTTAGCATGAAATTCTTAAAATAATTGTCATGAGGAAATGTTGATAATAAGAGAGAGTGAGAGTCAAAACTGTACCCACTCTCAAACTTTCTCCACTTTCAAACAATAAGGAGACGAGATTTCTGAAATGAAAATAGTGCAATCCGTTGTTGGCAGGCAGCATAAACAAATCATTGGTTTATATAATTTATAACATGTCATTTTACAGTAGAGTAAAAATAACTGAAAACTATTAGTAATTGACAAAAAAATACTAAATTCAGAAGATCGGTATTTTTTGAATAATGAAATACAAAAATATAAATTTGTAATAAATATTCAAGACAGAATATCGAACGTATTTTAACTAATATTCTGTCAACATTATATAATGTAATGTGTCATATAATATAATATAATATAATGTGTAAAGATATTACAGTGTTATTAAATTTGTAAACATTTGTGCAGAGCACATTAAAGGTACATTATCCATGAAGGGCACACACTTAAAATTGAAGTCTGCATGTTGTCATTTAAGTAATAAAGAAAGGGATAGTTTAGCCAGAAATGAGTGACATTTACTCATTCTTGTATATTACCATACCAAACCTGAATGAATTTCCTTCTACTGTGAAACACAACAGAATATAATTTGATAACATGTCTTTGAACGAAAGTGAAAGTTAGTTGAGTATAGTGAATTAGAGGCAATAATATTAATTTGTGTAAAATAATTGAATATAAAATTAATTGTGACATTTGCTCAGTATAACTTATTCTGACGGGCAATATAGTGCTAATTATGAAATGCAACAGAAATTGAAGGTTTTTTTCTCTCAAAATAGCTCATGGTGCAAGATGTTAAAAATAGTATGGATTCCATCACTTCCCATGTGTAAACATGGCTGTTGCATCACATCTTGAATATGAACTTGTTTTGCTTTTTCTGACAATATAGGCCTGATCTGTTTGGCATTTGTCTGTGTCTTATTCTTAGAGATGTGCATGTTGCAGGAAAACCTTCATTGGAGACTGGAGGACTGCAGCTCAGTTCCACTGCCACGCTGCAAGCCTCGGTCTCTCTGTCTCTGTCTTTCTGTTTCGCCTCTTACAGCAGTTGAGTTAATGAGTGAGTAACCTTCCTCTCAATCTGCTTGCAGTGATTTGTGGCTGCTGTTGAGAATTGTTTTGGCTTTTAACATTGATTTATTGACCTCCTAAGGCAAGAAGCGTATTAATAAATCTGCAATTATTAAATGGGGGAAGAAAGTGGAGGCATTTATATATGATGCAGGGAAATGTGAATAATTACAGGATTACAGAAAATAAGGTGAATGCAAATGTATGGCAAATAATAGAGCATCCTGGATTACACACTTATTAGACTGCACAGAATAACAGCAAAACGCAAATATTACAGTCAAAACTGAAAGCAAATAATACTAAAATAAATAATATAATTTAAAAGTAACTTGTATATATATATATATATATATATATATATATATATATATATATATATATATATATATATACATATACATATATATATACATATATATATATATATATATATATATATACATATACATATATATATACATATGTATATATATATATATATATATACATATATATATATATATACATATGTATATATATATATATATATATATATATATATATATATATATATATATACATATACATATATATATACATATACATATATATATACATATACATATATATATATATATATATATATATATATACATATACATATATATATACATATACATATATATATATATATATATATATATATATATATATATATATATATATATATATATACATATACATATATATATACATATGTATATATATATATATATATATATACATATATATATATATATACATATGTATATATATATATATATATATATATATATATATATATATACATATACATATATATATACATATATATATATATATATATATATATATATATATATATATACATATACATATATATATACATATATATATATATATACATATACATATATATATACATATATATATATATATATATATATATATATATATATATATATATATATATATATATATACATATACATATATATATACATATATATATATATACATATACATATATATATACATATATATATATATATATATATATATATACATATATATATATATACATATACATATATATATACATATATATATATATATATATATATATATATATATATATATATAAATCTGCTGGCTAAAACAAGAGGTTACACATTAGATAATTCTTTAATACTGCAACTGCTGGCGGTAATGCACCATGAAGCTGTTTGCCAACCCATAATCAAAGCTCAGAAGAAGAAGCTCCCAGTATGCAACGCGGTCCGGTCGCTCTTCTGTTGCCGGAAACGCCTCTGGAACAATGCAATCACACCCCGATGTTCAGAGGTAAACCACAAATACGTTTTAAAATACAATCTTACGAACGCAGGTGATAAAATTGCTTTACTATGTTGGATTTTCTCTTAACGTAGTGAGTCGTGTATTGCTAAGAGTTATTGAGAAGCTGTTAAAATGGCATGGAAAGACGTTTCATACAAGAGTAAATTCCTTGATGTGTTTTTGTTTGTTCTTTATCATTTACTCACAGTAAACTCATATCGCGCCGTTAAAATGAGCTTAAATACTGAACTTGAACAGCAGTATTACTGCAGCGCGTGACGTCTGTGTGTGTTATGCGCGCGGAGCAGAAGCAGCACAGACTCAGTGCTTCACACAGGACACGTTTGCAGTCCACTACTGATCCACGCCTGTTTAGAAAACAAACACAACATTTGTCAATTATTTTGATTTCAAATCATGTAAAGAAAAAAAAGAAAAGAAAAAAAAACCTTTTCAGCATTGTGATACTGTTTTATCACAGTACAGTAACAATCTTTCATAGACATAAGTTTAAACTCAAGAAATATAAACAACGTATTTTTCATTCATTGACTTCTAGGTTTGTATAACTTGCTCAAGCAAGCGGCAACATATTTAAACATAAGCAATCCCACGTGTCTTTCTGGCTGGGATTAAAACAAGAAAAAGTGTACTTTCATATAAACAAGGCAACATAATATCTGCACTTTCACGGAGGCAGAAAAACAAAGTTCTTTAAGACCCGTGAGATTGCTTGTAATAAAGATTTAAATCCAAAACTTTCTGTCGGGGGTGAGTTTTAATTTTAAATGTTTGTGATAGCCTAACAAGAAAATCAAATCAATGCAGGCTTGGTTAGCAGAAGAAACTTCTTTAAAAACATAAAAAAATTACGACTGGTAATGTATATTGCGAAGTAGTGTAATAACTGTAGTACAGACACATTCCAGTGCAGCCTCATTCCCTTTCTCATAATAAAACTGCATTTAAGGTTTATTTTTTAAGGTGTATATAAAAAATTTCCCACCTAATAAAGAATAATTGTAACAAGCATACATGACTATATTAAAACAAATAAGTTTGTTTTTGCAATTGCTAAGTTGTTTACATTTTTTAAGTGATTTATGGAAACTGTTTCATTTGTAGGTTGGAAAATGGAGATGTGTCTCAGAGAGACCATTTACTGAGAGAAGATCTCACCGGTCTTCCTGACCTGGGTGCTGACCAACTGTTTAATGGCTCTACAGTTGCTTCAAGGTTCCTGCGGGCTGAACTGGAACTGAACGCACGGTTGCGGACGCTTTCCTTTGGAAAACCAGTGCAATACACGTACAACCCGCTTGAGTACGCCTGGGACACACATCGATGTTATGTGGAGAAATACTGTCAGGAAGGGCAGAGCGTACTCTTCCTAGGCATGAACCCAGGGCCTTTTGGCATGGCACAAACAGGGGTCAGAAGATTTTCTTTCTTTTTATGTTTTCACAGTATTATTTTTTGTTGTAATGATATTATGTGAGAATAAATTCAGTAAAGAACAGGGTTTCAGTTGATCTTTCCACAAATCAAGGCATTAACAGTGTCTTGAAATTGACTAGAATGTCTTAAATCCACAAATTCATAGCATTAAATGTTGCTTGCACAACAACAACAATAATAATAATCATAATAATAATATCTTCCTGTTTGTTTTTGTCTTGTTTTCCCGAAATAAATTATGGAAACTTCCTTAAATCAGAATACATTTACACTGAACAAAATTATCAATGCAAGACTTCTGTTTTTGCCCCCATTTTTCTGTGGCACTGTGCCTTGTGATAAAACTGCACTTTTTAGAGTGGCATTTTATTGTGTCCAGCCTAAGGCACACCTGTGCAATAATCATGCTGTCTAATCAGCATCTTGATATGTCACACCTGTGAGGTGGATGGATTATCTCGGCAAAGGAGAAGTGAAAAAAAAAAAAGTCTTAGATCTTTGAGTTCAGCTCATGAAAAATGGGGGCAAAAACAAAAGGGTTGCGTTTATCATTTTTGTTCAGTGTGGTTCAGATGCAAAATGAAGATATATGTTTGATTTAATAAATTTAAATTTAAGTGTTTATGCTTAAAACAAGTACAAATATCTGTCAGTGGTGTATGAAAACTTTATTTCCTTTTAAATTAAGTTGATTTTTTGAGCCCATTGGCAGATATTTATTTTAGTTTTAATCATAAATTCACTTCAGTTACTCAAAAAACAGTGCAAGTAAAAGTACCTCAAATTAACCTTTGAGCTGGATAACATCAGAATCAGAATCAGAAAGAGCTTTATTGCCAAGTATGCTTGCGCATACAAGGAATTTGTTTTAGTGACATAAGCTTCCAGTAAACAGAGACAACAACACACAGACAAAAAAAAAAAAAAATTTACAGGAGAATTACAAATTTGCAAATAAATAGGTGTATAAACAATTGTGCTATAAATGATAATGGAATAGGATTGAGTGAGATGCAGGAATGTTCTAGGATGGAGGGGTAACAAATAAATATAAGGATATTGCACATTTTTGCATAAGCATAAGTTTAAGTGGGAAACATTTAACTGTTCATGAGGTAGATTGCCTGGGGGAAGAAACTATTCTTGTGCCTTGCTGTTCTTGTATTTGCGGCTCTGAGGCGCCAGCCAGATGGCAAAAGTTCAAAGATGGGGTGACTTGGATGTGAGGGATCCAGAGTGATTTTCTGAGTCCTTTTCCTCACTCTGGATGTGTACAGTTCTTGGAGGGTGGGCAGGGGAGCACCAATAATCCTTTCAGCAGTCCGAACAGTTCTCTGTAGTCTTCTGATGTCTGATTTTGTTGCTGAACCAAACCAGACAGTTATTGAAGTGCACAGGACAGACTCAATGACGGCTGAGTAGAACTGTTTCAGCAGCTCCTGTGGCAGGTTTAACTTCCTCAGCTGGCGAAGGAAGTACAACCTTTGTTGGGCTTTTTTCACAATGGAGCCAATGTGATTGTCCCACTTCAGGTCCTGAGAGATGGTGGTTCCCAGGAATCTGAATGACTCCACTGCAGCCACAGTGCTGTTCATGATGGTGAGTGGGGAAAGTGCAGGGGGGTTTCTCCTAAAGTCCACGATCATCTCCACTGTTTTGAGCGTGTTCAGCTCCAGGTTGTTAAGACTGCACCAGACAGCCAGCTGCTCAACCTCCTGTCTGTAAGCAGACTCGTCACCGTCCTGGATGAGGCCAATGACTGTAGTGTCGTCTGCAAACTTCAGGAGCTTGACAGAGGGGTCTTTAGAGGTGCAGTCGTTGGTGTACAGGGAGAAGAGCAGAGGGGAGAGAACACATCCCTGAGGGGCACCAGTGTTGGTGGAGCAGCTGTTTGACATGAATTTCCCCAGTCTCACTAACTGTTGCCTATCTGTCAGAAAGCTGGTGATCCACTGACAGATAGAGCTAGGAACAGAGAGCTGGGTCAGTTTGGTCTGGAGGGTTGTTGGGATGATGGTGTTGAAAGCCGAACTAAAGTCCACAAACAGGATCCTCGCATAAGTCCCTGTTTTGTCCAGATGTTGCAGGATGAAGTGCAATGCCATGTTGATTGCATCATCCACGGACCTGTTTGCTCGGTACGCAAACTGCAGGGGGTCCAGTAAGGGTCCAGTGATGTCCTTCAGATAAGCCAGAACCAGTTTTTCAAACGACTTCATGACGACAGACGTTAGAGCCACAGGTCTGTAGTCGTTAAGTCCTGTTATCTTGGGTTTCTTTGGAATGGGGATTATGGTGGAGCGTTTGAAGCAGGAAGGCACTTCACACAACTCCAGAGATCTGTTGAAGATCTGTGAAAAGATGGGGGCCAGCTGGTCAGCACAGATTTTCAGACAGGCTGGTGTAACGCCATCTGGGCCTGGTGCTTTTCTTCTTTTGTTTTTCTTGAAGACCTGGCGCACATCATCTTCACAGATTTGAAGAGCAGGAGGTACGGAGAGGGGGATTGCAGGAGGTGTTAATGGTTGTGTAGGGCAGAGGTGGAAAGTAACGAATTACATTTACTCACGTTACTATAATTGAGTAGCTTTTTTGTGTACTAATACTTTTTAAAGTAATTTTTAAAATCTGTAATTTTACTTTTACTTAAGTATATTTTGTTTAAAGTGTTGTACTTCGCTATATTTTAAAACACATTAATTACTGAGTAAAAAAAAAAAAAAAAAAATCGCTCCCTGGAAACTACGGCAGTAAATAATGGGCAGGAGGGCAAACTGGCGCTAAAATCACAAGAAAGATACAGACGGTCAAAACAGGCGTTAGTGGTGCAGACACCGCTGAAAACGAAACTCTGTCATATTCTGAAGTTGAACTCGAAGGGAATGAAGTGAACCCCTGGCCATATGTATGCTCTATTATGCAGTGTAAGCTGTACTTGCCTAGGAAGACCAAACTAGCAGCTTATAAAATCTCGACAAGACATCAACCCTTCGCAAGAATGTAGAGGTAAGCTAAGTAATTGCATCGTTGCATTGGTGGTTAAAATGAAGCTTTGACATTTTAGCAAGAGGTTTTGCACAAATTAGCCAAAAAGACAGTGGTGAGGAGTG
Source organism: Carassius carassius (assembly GCF_963082965.1). Taxonomy (NCBI): domain Eukaryota; kingdom Metazoa; phylum Chordata; class Actinopteri; order Cypriniformes; family Cyprinidae; genus Carassius; species Carassius carassius. The sequence goes on from NC_081798.1 coordinate 24,253,274, forward strand.
TGCTATATATATCATCTGCGATAATATCATGTTTTTTGTTTTAATGATGTGCGCGCGCATTTATAGTGCGTTCTTTCACTGTGTGATTCAGTCTCCTAAAATGCATTTAGAATGATCACAAAATGTAAGATATAGGGGAAGAAAATTTACATATTTATATAATTTCATATATTAAATCAAAATCACACAAAGAATGCCGTCTTTTCCACCAAAAATCATCATGAATATATACATACGTATATATATAACAGTTCAGTAAACAAGTTAATTAAGAGACTTGCGTTCAGACACCATATTGCCTTTTTTTAGCTCTATTTCTACAACAGAAAATAATTCCAAACACAGCCACCAAAGCACAGTTTTGCGTCTCTGAGCAACGTGACAGTGTTTCGTTTCTGGATGAATCAACCGTTTAAATGATTCGGTTCAATCGCAATGACTCACTTATTAACAGTGACTTGCTGACACATACTGGCCATTTTAATTTCACATTTAAAGTATCTTTTGATTTTTTTTTTAAATAATTAATTTCTTATCATTTCAAATGATTATTCAACATTTTATGTCTTGTATATCAAAACATTATTCATGCATTTGTAACTGCAGGTTAAATGCATTCTTGTCCTGCACTAAACAGTGTAATACATCTAAATGCCACTTCCAATGAATCTTCTGCATTTCCTCTGCATTAAAAGATGAGTTTGTTGATACTGATTTGCCTGGTAACAGCCCAAATGTTTTATTATTCTAAATAACTGATTCATTTAATTAAAAACAACTAGTTTGAGATTAATAGACCTATCCCAGGGGTGTCAAACTCAGTTCCTGGAGGGCCATAGCCCTGCAGAGTTTAGTTCTAACCCTGCTCCAGCAAACATATCATGTAGTTTTCAAATAAACCTAAATGATTAGATTAGCTGGATCAGGTGTGTTTAATTAGGGTTAAATCTAAACTGTGCAGGACTGTGGCCCTCCAGGAACTGAGTTTGACACCCTTGGCCTGTCCCATTTTTGACTCCTTCCCACTGTTAAAATGTAACTAAGTAATTTTTACTCTGAGTAAATTTTAAATGAGCTACTTTTTACTTTTACCTGAGTTGATTTTTAGACTGGTACTTTTACTTGTACTTAAGTAAAATGCCATTAATGTAATTGTACTTTTACTTGAGTAGAATATTTTTGTACTCTTTCCACCTCTGGTGTAGGGAGATGGTCAGAATGGGTGTTGGGGGTTTCAAATCTACAATAAAACTCATTCAGGTCGTTAGCAAGTCGTTGATTAGCCTCAGTGCAAGGGGATGGTGTCTTGTAGTTTGTGATGGCTCTCAGTCCTCTCCAAACTGAAGTAGAGTCGTTGGAAGTAAACTGGTCTTCCAACTTTTTAGCGTAGGTCTTTTTAGCCGCTCTAATCTCTTTGTTCAGTGTGTTCCTGGCCTGATTGTACAAGACCCTGTCCCCATTTCTGTAGGCATCCTCTTTGGCCTGACGAAGGTGTCTGAGTTTTACTGTAAACCATGGCTTATCATTGTTGAATGTTAAATAAGTCCTGGTAGGAATGCATATATCCTCACAGAAACTAATATAGGATGTTACAGTCTCTGTGAGTTTGTCCAGATCAGTGGTAGCAGCTTCAAAAACGCTCCAGTCTGTGATGTCAAAACAAGATTGTAAATCCTGCTCTGTTTCGCTGGTCCATCTCTTCACAGTCTTTACTACAGGTTTAGCAGATTTAAGTTTCTGCTTGTAGGTCGGTATAAGATGAAGCAGACAGTGATCAGAATGTCCCAAAGCTGCTCGTGGAACAGAGTGATATGCATCCTTTATTGTGGTGTAACAGTGATCCAGTATATTACTGTCTCTGGTGGGACAGGTAACATGCTGTCTGTATTTTGGCAGTTCACAGGAGAGATTGGCTTTATTAAAGTCCCCAAGAATGATTAAAACAGAGTCCGGGTGTTGTTGTTCTGTGTCTGTGATCTGATCAGCGAGTTTCTGTAAAGCTGAGCTCACGTGCGCTTGAGGTGGAATGTAAACACTAACCAGAATGAACGAGTGAAACTCCCGCGGCGAAAAGAACGGCTTGCAGTTGACAAACTGCATTTCTAGATCAGGACAGCACATCTTCTTTAACACAGTTACATCTGTACACCACCGTTCATTGATGTAAAAGCATGTCCTGCCGCCGCGCGATTTCCCCGTTGATTCTGCGTCGCGATCCGCTCTAAACAGCTGAAAGCCCAAAACACTTCAGTGTGATCAGAAGTTACAGTACACATTATTTCAATATTCTAGTGTTTGGGAGCAAAAGGTTTTTTTTTTTTTTTTTTTTTGTGAACTGATAAAAAAATGCAATGGAGATCTGTCTTGTTTATATAACTCATTGTGTGCTCCTTAGACATTTACATTTTGAGAACATATTGACATGGTGTTCTTTCATTTTTCTTTACTCGAACTTAAAAGTTTTGTCCTAATTGTTTAGAGATTCAGACTCATAATCCAAAAGTTGTGGGTTCGAGTCTTGGACCGGCAGGAATTGTAGCTGGGGGGAGTGAATGTACGGCGCTCTATTCACCCTCAATACCACGATTGAGGTGCCCTTGAGCAAGGCACTGAACCCCCAACTGCTCCCCGGGCGCTGCAGCATAAATGCTCCGGCACTTTTACCTTCACGTTTTAACTTAAAACAAAGTTATTTTTAATTCTTACATTTACCTTCATAAAGCCTGAAAAAACCCTGAAAAAGATGATGATAATGAAAATAAACAAATTTATAGTTACATACACTTAAAGGGGAAAATTTACCCCAATTTACCCTCATTATAAAGTCACTATTTGCTCACTTTTATGTTTTTCCAAGCTTATGTCTTTTTTTTTTTTTTTGGTACTGGGTTTGAATGTTTTTTTTTTCAACACCAGTGTTATTCTCTATATATTTTTTGTGCTCCACAGAAATGTTTTAAAAATGATGAGCGTAAATGATGACAATTTTTTCATTTTAGATAAGCTATACCTTTAAGTATTTGCTGAAAAACAAAAATAACATAAAAAGAAACAGAACAAACTGAGACAGACTAAATCAAGAAGAACTGTGGCGATGTCTCCAAGATGCTTTAAGAAACCTGCAAAACTACAGTACTGTTCAAATTTTAGGCCCTTGTTTAAAAATTCTGTAAAATGAGATTGTTGTCAAAAATAATGTCATAAATTGATTTTCTTTATCAATTAACTTCTATTACCTAAATCAAATCAATATTTGGTGTGACCAGGCTTTGTGTTTAAAGCAACTTTTGCCCTTGGTGCACTTGCGCAGAGTTTCTCAAGGAGCTTTGCATCTGGGAGACTTCTCCACAGTTCTTCTGGATTGATTCTGTCTCAGTTTGTTCTGTTCCTTCACGTCATTCCAGACAGACTGATGGTGATCAGATCACATCTCTGTGTGGACCACTGGCTGTTGTCAGACAAAAGTTGCAGTGGATTATTACAATTAATGGCAAAATTATTTTTTGGAAATGTAATGATATTTGATGATAGTTAAATTATATTTCCTACTGACACACTGCAGCAAAACAGAGAAATAACTGACTTAAAACCATATTTAGCTGCTGAAAATATTAGTGTTGTAATAATTTTGGCCACCACTGTATATGCCCAATTATTGGCACGCTTAAAAGGGTTTGAGAGGAGCTTGTTCATCTAATTTTGTGAAATGTCACAATGTAAGCAAGTATTTCTTTTAAATCATGGCTTATTTAATTAAGTAGTCTGGGTTTGAATCTCAAGCTTGATTCTTCTATCTTTAACCAAATGTTGCCACGTTTTGCCCTGTTGAAAATGTTAAAGTCTCAGACAGACAGTCACTCCTCCTGATTTTTTTTTTAGTAAGTTGCAGTCTACAGCAACAACTGAGAAGAAAGTCCTAGCATGTGGATTGTTAATTGTATAAAAGAATATAAAAAAGGCACACAAGTCACTTATTACTAGCAACATCCGCATTTGTGAGTTCTAAAAATGATCAGTTTCTGTAGTTGGGTCATTCTTTAATTGCGGTGGCAAGTGGTGTCCCTCTACTTTACTACAGTTGAAATAAACTTTAAATACCAATCAATTATAAAAATGTTTACATGTTTATATTCTATAGGGTTAACACAATTTGTGCACTATTAACAGTTAACTTTTATTTTTAAAATACATATTTAATTGAGTTTGGGAGATCGCATTTGTAACAAAATATGCATGTTCCTGCCATACCTTAGAGCGGCATCATGGAATGTAATTGCAACAATATAACATTTTTAACACAGATAAAGTGGTTATAATGTGAATAAAGATTTTATTTAACATGTAAAATTTTATTAAATTGTTAAAAAAAATACATATTTTGTTATATTTAAGAAAAATGTTGTGTCCCCCAAATTCATGTCTGTGGTGTTACCACAATGGATTTTGCCCTTTTAAGAAAAGGGGGAAATCTATTTAGACCACTTCCTGTGTGTAAAGGTCACTGCAGGTGCTGATTGATCTGAGGGGTGCATCGGGAGTACATTCTTTCTTATTAATTTTCTTAAAGTTAGCTAAATGTCTTGACAATATCATGTGTCGCACTTTATAAGTGCCTGTGGTGTTATGTTAATAACTTGCAGATTTTTACATATTTTAATCAAATTTTGATAAATACATACTTATTCATAGTTCCAAAATGTCTCCTGATCTTGAAAACATCATGATGGCAGCCTCCATTTTAGAAAAGGCTGGATTTAGGGTGATTTGTCTGTGGTGTTACTGTCTTTTCTGGTAACACCACAGAGCCTATAGTAACTTGCGATATAAAGTCTGTGGTGTTATAATTACGTCGGTGGTGTTACTTCAAAATGACATAGACATAAGTGGCTGTGTCACCAGTGTTTGATTGAAATTATTTAAAAATCAAAACGTTCTTAAAATTTAATTTTAATTGATATATCATATTAAACTAATTTGAAATGCATAGCAATATATTTTATTAGAAAAAAAGCAAACAAGGGTTTTTTACAAATTCTGCCTCTCATTTGCCACCCCAACTGAAGAATGACCCAGTTGTCACTGTTGTCAAGATACTGGCACTGTTCATATGAGATTTCATAATTTCTCACAGTTTAAATAGTGATGGAAATGTAGAAGAACATTTTAAAAAAGCAAAAAAAAAAAATCAACTACATCTTTTACTTCCTCAATATCAAGGTACCGTTTGGCGAGGTGAAGGCTGTTCGCGGTTGGCTGAAAATCACTGGAGCGGTCGGCCGTCCAGCAGAGGAACATCCTAAGCGACGTATCACAGGCCTCGACTGCACTCAGAGTGAAGTGAGCGGAGCCCGTTTCTGGGGCTTTTTCCAAGAGCTCTGCGGTGAAACTCACAACTTCTTCCGCCACTGTTTTGTGCACAACTTGTGTCCTCTCATCTTCATGAGTGAGTCTGGCAAGAACCTAACTCCACCTGAGCTCCCGGCCGCGGATCGAGATGCCCTTTTGTCCTGCTGTGACAGTGCTCTTTGTCAGGTCGTCACTGCACTGGGAGTCTCCCTGGTGATCGGAGTGGGCAAGCTAGCTGAGCAGCGCGCTCGACGGGCTCTGGCAGAAGCAGGCATCACTGTGAGAGTGGAGGGTATCATGCATCCGTCCCCTAGAAACCCACTGGCTAATAAAGGATGGGCTAACATAGTCAGAGGCAAACTAGATAATCTGGGGGTGTTAAGTTTGCTTACCAGTTGATGATGAGGATGATGATGACAGCTACTACATCTGCATTTTAAAATTTACTCATTCATTCTTTTGAACCTTACTGATGACATTATCAGTGGCTTAATGAGACATTTGTGGAAGTAAAACGTCATGTTTAAGATAACAGATGTTATGAAAATTAATGGAGTACTTTATCGCACATTTATTATTATTATTATTTTTTTTATTCATCTCTCTGTGTGTGTGTATACACTGAACTTTAGATGGCCATTTTAAGCTCTTTTCTATGTTATGATGTAAAGGTGCATGCATATGTGGGATTGTTTTTCTTTTTCTTTAACCATATAAGTAGATAGATAGATAGATAGATAGATAGATAGATAGATAGATAGATAGATAGATAGATAGATAGATAGATAGATAGATAGATAGATAGATAGAGATGTTTGTCTGGATTTTTTAGATTACATTTGTGCAGCTAAGAAAAAACAAATACTGTAGATATTACTTTATGTTAGTCTTTAATTATAACACACTAACTTAGCAACTTAGCCATAATGAGTTCAAGAGGTTGTTATACATTGAATTCAATCTCATTTTTGCCCTTGGATTGTGGATTGCCTTTTTTTTTTATTATGTGTTTAACCCAAATGTTGAGTTGAATGTACAGTAAAGGTGATGGTAATAAATTGTATCTCATGTTCAGCACTATCCTTTCATTTTGTGTTCATCCGTAAACCAAAGTGTTTTGTATTCAAAAGAAAACAAACAAGTTCAACAAATCTAATGTGAATTGAGAAGAAGCTTTCTTTTTCTTTTTCTTCTTTTTTTCAATAGTACAAAATGACAGTTAAAGGCAGTTCATCATTGAATTCAGTGATGTCATCTCTGTTCAGTTTAAATAGTATCTGTGCAATCATTTGCAATCAAGTCAACGATATCGCTGTAAATGAAGTGTCCACAACTAAGCAAGCCAGAGGCGACAGTGGCAAGGAACCGAAGCTCCATCATTAACAGAATGGAGAAAAATAAAACCTTGGGAGGAACCAGGCTCAGTTGGGGGGCCAGTTCTCCTCTGACCAACAGAATAACAGTTTTATTAAAGGAGTATTTCATTATTTTACTTGGGTATCCTAATATATTTAAAATGCATTAGGTAAGCATACTTAAAATCCTTTAACATATGTACTGACATCACTTGAGTCTTACTTAAAAATGAAAATTAAACTTTATTTGGATTACTACTTGTTCACAACACAGATGTCATAATATTAAGTATAAAATGTGATTTAATGTAACTGTTGATGAGAATTGTATGATCTTTGAATATTAGCAGTCTTTAAATGCAATATATTTAGAGTGTACCTGAAGTATACTTGCAATAGTTCGTTGTTCCAGTTTAGCAGACCTTTTCCAGTTTTTAGTATAACTGCAGTGTCCATAAATACAGTATGTAAATGTATTTGTAGTATACAATAAAATAGTTGCATTTCAAATACATTTTAGTATATATATATATATATATATATTTATATATATATTCACTAGGGTAGAGTGTAATCTTTATTTATTTATTTTTTAATTAAGGCAACTTATAGATCATCTGAAAACTCATTTACAAAGCTAGCCATTTGCTGTTTTCATATTTAAATCTATATTAATTGAATGAAGTATTTGGGTATCTGAACTGAATCTGGATACACAGAGTAAAGCCTTTTTTCCCTCATGATACCAGTATGAACCTGAGTGGACAATACTCTTGTTCTTCACACATCTTCAGAGAACCCAACTCTTGTCATCAGCTCTTTGGAAATAAACAGTCTCCTATTTCCTGCTCTTTCTGTCAATGGGTCAAATGCACACAAATATACAATGTCTTCCTAATAATGATGGTATTTCTCTGTGTTGTATTATGAATTACCTCAGTAGGTCTTGCCAGTGGCATTTATTTTGTGGAGTAGAGACCCCAGCAGCAGCCATTTCACTCTTCTATTTTCTTCTACCTTCAGAGAGAATAAGGTCCTGCATAAATCCCATAGTTGAGTTCATGTTCTTTCTCTGCCTCTTGAGTGTTGTGACAATGGGATTTAGGTGTTACTAACATACATACTAACACTGATACTTGCCTTAGCAAACACTGGTAGCTAATGTTCAGTGCTGTTTTATGTATTGATTATGTCTGCTTCACAGATACCATATAAGAAGAACCTTTTAGATGGTCTTGACAAAGTGACCTCCTTGTGACCCCTCTGGCAACAAGTGGAGACATTGAGCATGAACATTAGTCCCTGTTTAATAGCTTATGCTTGCCAGAGCCATCAATACAATGACAAATGAGGGCTTGGGTTATTAAAGCAGAATTCGACCAGAGGGAAAGGGAAAACGAGTGACAAATGAAGAGGTATAGAGATCCACTGTTGAGGGTGAAGCAGAAAGGAATGCACAGATTAGGATTTTCATTTATTATATTTACATTTATTCATTTAGCAGACGCTTTTATCCAAAGCGAAATATATATATTTATATATTATATATATATATATATATATATATATATATATATATATATATATATATATATATATATATATATATTGTCACGGGGTGAAGAATCACTCGACAAGAGGTGCGTGAAATCAAATGCCCCGGATGGTGGATTTAATGAACAGTGTAGGGTGCCTGGTGAAGTGTGCTGCTCTGCTTTCTGGTGGCCGGTGCTTCCCGTGTGCTCTCTGTGCTCTTCAGTGCCAGTTAAGGTGAAAGTGGGTGTCCTGACGTGCTCCAAAGTGCGTGGGCTGTCGGTCACTCGCTGCGTTCTGCGAAGAAATGAGACAGGGATTAGACCAGCTTTGCATTCGGTTCGAGACCGTCGTTTGAGTGCAGCATGTGCCGCTTAAGAGCGTGTAGGCTGACGGGGAGCAGCTGTGACCGATCAGTACCGGCGAGGACGTGAGTGCCGCTTTAACCTGGGTGAAGGCCTCTTCCGCCGACAGGGTCCAACATATTTTCTCCGGCTGCCCCTTCCTGGTCAGGTCTGTCAGGGGGGCGGCTAAAGAGGAGAAGTTGGGGATAAAACATCGGTAATAACCCGCCAACCCCAAGAAGGCTCGTACCTGGGTCTTTGTCCGGGGTCTTGGGGCGGCGTGGATGGCTTCGACTTTCTTGTCTTGCGGCCGGATGAGTCCTCGGCCGACTTGGAAGCCCAGGTGCTTGGCCTCAGAGAGGGCTAGGTGGCATTTTCGGGGGTTGGCGGTAAGTCCAGCCCGCCGGAGCTCCGAGAGCACCCTCCGCAGACGATCCAGATGTTCTTCCCATGCCTCGGAGTGGACCACGACGTCATCCAGGTAGGCGGCCACTTAGGCCTGGTTGGGGCCGCAGGAGGATGTCCATCATCCGCTGGAACGTCGCGGGGGCCCCGTGCAGGCCGAAGGGAAGGGTCTGGTACTGCCAATGGCCACTGGGAGTGGAGAAGGCGGTCTTCGGCTTGGCGGCCTCGGAGAGCGGTACCTGCCAATAGCCCTTGGTGAGGTCCAGGGTACTGATGTACCGGACCCTTCCTAGGCGGTCCAGGAGTTCGTCAACCCGAGGCATGGGGTACCCATCGAATTCGGAGACTTCGTTCAGGCGGCGGAAGTCGTTACAAAAGCAGAGGGTGCCATCCGGCTTTGGGACCATAACAATGGGGCTGGACCATGGACTCCGGGATGGTTCTATTACCCCCAACTTTAGCATTTGTTGGACCTCTTCCTCAATAGCCTGCCGACGAGCCTCCGGGACTCGGTAGGGCCGTAGCCTAAAGATGACTCCTGGGGGCGTCCGAATGTGGTGCTGAAGCACGTTGGTCTGCCCGGGCTGAGAGGAGAACACATCCTGGAACTGACTGACCAGGTGCTGCAGCTCCGTCTTCTGGGCAGCCGAGAGGTGGGGGTTGACATCCAGAACCACAGGCTCGGTGAGGCTTAGGGCAGCTACTTGGTCCCGGGTCCCCACCCATTTCTTCAGGAGGTTGATGTGCTAGAGTTGCTCCACCTGTCATCATCCCGGCTGTCTCAGGCGGTATGTGACCGGCCCAATCCTCTCTACCACCGAGTAGGGTCCTTTCCAGGAGGCCAGAAACTTGCATGCGGAGCTGGGGACCAGGACCATGAGGCGGTCTCTCGGTTGGAACTCCCGTGGTTGGGCTGCCCGGTCGTAATGACGTTGCTGCGCTTGGTGGGCCCTGGTGAGGTGTTCCCGGACTAACGGCACCACTCGGTCGATCCGTTCCCTCATCTGTCGGACGTATTCGATGATGGTACGATGAGGTGCCGGCCGCTGCTCCCACGCTTCCCGGGCCACGTCCAAGAGGCCCCGAGGTTGACGGCTGTACAGGAGCTCGAAGGGGGTGAAGCCAGTTGAGGCCTGAGGAACTTCGCGGATCCCAAAGAGCATGTAGGTGATCATGAGGTCCCAATCCCGCTTGTCTTCCGCCGCCACGCGTCTGAGCATTTGCTTGAGGGTTTGGTTAAATATCTCTACGAGCCCATCGGTCTGGGGATGATAGACGGTGGTCCTCAACTGCTTCACCCGCAGCAGCCGGCAGAGGTCCGCCATTAGCCGGGACATGAAGGGGGTTCCCTGGTCAGTCAGGATCTCTGAGGGGAGACCGCACTGCCTGAGTCCAACAGGGCCCGGAACCGTCTTCCATCCACCTTCACCTCTGCTTCAGGGGCTCCCGCCGGTACTCGCTGGTGGACGATGCAGCCTGCCAGCCAGGCTCGCGGAGGCGACGGTGGATCTGCGCTGGGCATGGGCTCATCTCGCGGTGGGGGAACCGTCGGCCTGCTGACTGGTCGCGTGGTGCCTTCGAGCGGGCGTGGCTCCTGGACCACCCTCCGGGGGAATGGCGGCAGCCGGTCCCCTGCCCCGCTGTGATGGACAGCATCCGCCAGCTCGATCGCCTCCACTAGTTCCCTGATGTTACTTGGGTTCCTCATGCCGACGGCCTGTCGGTGGGCGCGGGGTAGTGCGCGCAGGAGGCGATCGACTACCACTCGTTCCGCTACCTGTGTTGGGGTGGGGTCTCCCTCCAGCAACCAGTGCTGGGCGATGCGGCTGAGTTCGGCCGCCTGGGCACGGGCTGGCAGCCGGGGCTTGTACTCCCATTCGTGGAACTGCTGGGCGGCGCACACAGGGGAGAGGCCAAGCCTCGCCAGGATCTCTTGCTTAACTTCGGCATAATCGTCGGCGGTCGTCAAGGGGAGCGAGAAGTAAGCCCACTGTGCTTCACCGGTGAGGAGGGGTGCCAGCGCACGTGCCCATTCGTCCTCGGGGCCATCCCTCACGGTGGGCGGTGTTTTCGAAGACCTGAAGGAAGGCCTCCACATCGTCATCGGCTGTCATCTTGGGTAACAGGCGGGAGGCTTGTACCCGAGGCTCAGGTAGCGGAAAGCGCTGGGCTGCGGCGGCCCGGACGGCGGCGAGTTCATCCTCCGTCCTGCCCAGACGAGTGGCGAGGTGTTCCGCTATTTGCTGCTGGTGGATGCTCACTTCAGCGAGGCATTGTAAGACGTCCTCCATCGCGGGGACGCGCGTGCCGCCTTCCATGGTGCTGGTGACACAAACAGGGAAAGAGGGAAAAAAATTAGGAGTTGGGGCGGTGATCTTGTCGTTAATTCTTCACTGTACTGCCTGCATTCTCCACCACTGTCACGGGGTGAAGAATCACTAGACAAGAGGTGCGTGAAATCAAATGCCCTGGAGGGTGGATTTATTGAACAGTGTAGGGTGCCTGGTGAAGTGTGCTGTTCCGCTTTCTGGTGGCCAGTGCTTCCCGTGTGCTCTCTGTGCTCTTCTGTGCCAGTTAAGGTGAAAGTGGGTGTCCTGACGTGCTCCAAAGTGCGTGGGCTGTCGGTCACTCGCTGCTTTCTGCGAAGAAATGAGACAGGGATTAGACCAGCGTTGCATTCGGTTCGAGACCGTCGTTTGAGTGCAGCGTGTGCCGCTTAAGAGCGTGTAGGCTGACGGGGAGCAGCTGTGACCGATCAGCCGGTGACGAGGACGTACAGGTGCTTTCTGTTGGTTGCCAGGGCGACGCTGATTCCTCTGGGAGCGCTCGTCACAATATATATAATATTTATTGGTTTATTTGAATAATGATAGAACACAAAAATATGATTCTACCAAAAAGCTGAAAAATATGCATCGTTATAGCATATAGTATAGGCACAGATGCCAAGCCGCTCACTTTCCCTGCCATTCCCATGTTTGTTGTGTTCTTTTCTTCAGTTTTAGTAAAAAATTCTGTATATCTTCTTAGTTCTGTTTATTTTGTCTTCTTAAATTTACAATACACAGCTAGCTGTGACTACTGATGACACACTGGACAGATAAAAGTACAAACTTATTTTCTGATGGACCAACTGTAGTGTTTTACTGTTACATTTTTAATTCAGCAACATACCATCATACCAACATCTTACGTCTAGAAACAATGGTCACTTGGATTGAAAGTATACAACTGTAATGAAAGCATTAAATCTGGTTTAAAAAGATTAACTCGGAGTAGGTTAGTAACAAATGTGATCATTTTGTATTTTTAAAAGTAGTCTACACCTTTCAGGTGAAAACTGCACCAAAATGTAAATGAATAAATAATAAACCTGTAGTCAGTGAATTATTTGGTGCATTTGTAGATTGCTATAATTCTACTGATGCTACAGAACTGTGATTTCTAAAACACAACCACATATAATGAATTATTACAGCACATTCTCAGAAGAAAAGGTACAAAAACTATCACTGATTACAACATGTTTCACAAGCAATGGCTAATCAGAGGCTTATACAGTAAGTTAGAATACACTCACTGCTCAAAATGCGTTTATTTATTTGTTTGATTGTTCGCCCAGTACCCTACATTTATTACGCATTATAGCTACATTTATTATGACAAAGCATAGACACAATCAGTGCTGTGTGTAACGCAACTACTTTTTTGGGTAGTGTAACGCGCTACTTCTGAAAATTTGGTATCGAAACGTAGTTCATCTTTCAATTTGGCGCAACGTTACTTTTCCCATGGTTAGATTTGACAGCAGCACTGCCAACTGCGCGCTTGTGCAATAGTCACAAGCTCCACACGGTATGTGACAGAGGCTGGTAGCAGTCTGAAAATCAATCATGGCAAGCGAGAAGCAGCCAACACTAACTTTTGAGGGATGGAGGTATTCCCACTACTTCAAAATCGTTGAAACTAAGCGAAACGAACGAAACAAAGCGTCGCGTGCTCTGCTCATTGCGGAGTGTCGCACTGAGTATAAAAGCAGAGAAGTTGCCGCACACAGCAGCGCCAATGAGAAATACTTTTTTTCTTTTGATGAGGAGGAAGACGCAATGGCCTTTAGTGCAGACTCAGAGGTACTTTAGTAGTTCTCAACCGTTTCCCCTGAGTGAAAGTTGTGTTCATGAAATACAACAATGCCACACCATCCAGTGCACCGGTGGAAAGGCTGTTCAGTCTGGGAGGTTGTGTGCTTACCTCCAGAAGAAACAGTCTTTCAGATAAACGTTTTGAAAGACTGCTCCTGATGAGGTATAATCACCCATTTTGTGCTGATGTGGAATAGGTTGCCTGCCACCCATGCTATAGACAACTCAAGCCTATGCCTAATATCCTCTTTTCTATCTGCCCATCATACTGTGAAGTAGGGCAAGCATATTCAGTTAACATACTGGACAGACAAGGACCCAAGAGCGGATGAGGCTGAAAATGGTAACTTTATTAACAGAAGGAAGGCGAAGGCCTAACGTCCAAAAAACAAAAACCCAACTCTGGAAAAAAGGCTCAGTCTTAACTTCCAACTGCACAGCGGGCAGGTAATGCGCTCAGCCTCTGTGAGCGCCAGGAGAGGAGGGGCAACGAATCCAAAACGGTAGGCAGGAGAGTGGTCGAACAGACAGGGGGGTCACGCGAGGTGCAGACAGGGCTGAGAATGGCGGGCAGCAACAAGGTCAAAAACAGTCCAGATCGAGAACCAGAAGAGCAGTCCGAAATCCTCTGAGGGCAAAGCACACATTACACCAACCGTGCAGACAAACCAACGAGCGTACTGACCAGAATGGAGGAACAGGACAGAAATGAAGCCAAAATGCCCAAACATCACAGAACAAACTGACAAGGAGGAGTGAAATCAAGCAGAATAAATAGGGTGAGTAACGAGATAGAGGGAACAGGTGCATCAGACAAGCCGTAGCCTAGATTGCTGAGCGAGATCAGCTGGCGCTAGAGCGAAGGGAAGAAAAAGCACAGAAAATAGATAAAAAATCAAAGAGAGAGAAAAATGGAAACAAAACGAATATAAGGGTAGAAAAATGAGCAAAAACTAAAAAAAATTAAATAAACAAAGTAGAAAAAAAGGAAGAAAAAAAGGACAGATCATACCCGAGTCCTGACAGTACCCCCTCCCCCAGGAGCGCCTCACGGTGCCCCCGAGGAAGAAGGACCGCATTGTTGAAACTGGTCGATGAGCGAGTGGTCCAGGACATCCTGAGCTGGCACCCAACATCTCTCCTCCGGACTGTACCCCTCCCAGTCCACTAGGTATTGATGTCCCCACCCACGACGTCTGGAATCTAAGATTCTCCTAACCCTATACGCAGGAGAACCGTCAACCATAACAGGAAGGGGGAGAGCGACAGGGGAAGACACAGTAGGGGAATGGGGAGAACGCAAGACAGGTTCAACTTTGGATACATGGAAGACTGGGAACGAAGTGGACTTTGGAAAAGTGGTCCACTACGGTGAGAATCACAGTATTGCCACTGGATAGAGAGAGTCCAACCACAAAATCCAGGGCGATATGGGACCAGGGGCGGGATGGGATGGGAAGCGGCATTAACAGACCAGCGGGAGGAGAATTAGAAGATTTATTTTGAGCACAGACCGGACACGCCCCCACGAACCGGCGTACGTCCTCCGCCATGGCAGGCCACCCCACTGGAGGAGGGACCCCACCAGAGAACGGCGGAGCGAACTGACTTGGGCACGAAGAGCAGACCCATGGGACACCCCGCGGGCACCCCGACTCCCTCCTGCGCTCGTCTGACGAGCTTCTTGATTCCCCAGGTAAGCGCCCCCAGCACGCACCCCGGAGGTATTATAGTGTCGGGGGGCGCATCGCCTGGAGAAGCGAAAAGACGCGAGAGCGCACCGGGATTATCGTTCTTGGGTGAAGTCGAAGCGCCCAAAGAAGTGCGCCCACCGAGCCTGTCTGGCGTTAAGCCGGCGTGCAGACCGAATGTACTCCAGGTTTTTGTGGTCAGTCCACACCAAAAATGGAACAGCCGCTCCCTCCAGCCATTGACGCCACTCCCCCAAAGCCAGTCGAACCGCCAACAACTCGTGATCACCCATGTCGTAGTTTCGTTCTGCGGGAGACAAACGGTGTGAAAAAAAAGCACAAGGATGCAGTTTGTTATCTAAGGAGGACACCTGGGAGAGCACGGCACCGACACCGACCTCTGACGCATCCACCTCCACCAAGAACTGCCAGGAAGTATCTGGAGTCACCAGGATGGGGGCTGAGGTGAATCTACGTTTCTGCCTGGGCATCCGCTGACCAACAGAAGTTGACTTTGGTGGAGGTTAACGTGGTCAGAGGGGCCGCCACCTGCCCGAAGTTCCTGATGAATCTCCTATAAAAATTGGCGAAACCCAGGAACCGCTGTAAAGCCTTACGGGAATCAGGTGCCGGCCATTCGGAGACGGCCCTCACCTTCGCAGGGTCCATGCGAATCCCCCCCACCGAGATGATGTGTCCCAAGAACGAAACTGACTGAAAGTGAAACTCGCACTTCTCCGCCTTAACAAACAGCTGATTCTCTAACAGCCACTGGAGCACCTGTCGGATGTGCTGGACATGATCCTGAAAATAAGAAGAGAAAATTAAGATGTCATCCAAATAAACGAAAACGAATCTGTCGATCATGTCCCTCAACATGTCGTTGACAAGTGCTTGAAAGACAGCTGGGGCGTTGGATAAGCCGAAGGGAAGAACCCGATATTCAAAGTGCCCACGAGGCGTGTTAAATGCGGTCTTCCATTCGTCCCCCTCCCTGATCCGCACTAGATGGTAAGCATTGCGAATATCCAATTTCGTAAAGAACTCGGCCCCCTGCAAGAGATCGAAGGCCGAAGACATCAACGGCAGAGGGTACCGGTTCTTAACTGTGATGTCATTCAACCCTCGATAATCTATGCAGGGGCGCAGAGAGCCATCCTTCTTCTTCACGAAAAAGAAGCCCGCTCCGGCCGGAGAAGAAGAGGGACGAATAATACCGGCTGCCAGAGAATCACTTAAATACTTCTCCATCGCTTCGTGCTCGGGCGCGGAGAGAGAGTACAGTCGTCCGCGAGGCGGAGAAGCACCAGGGAGGAGATCGATGGCAGAATCATACGGTCGGTGGGGAGGAAGAGATACAGCCCGGGACCTGCTGAAGACTGCCCGCAGATCATGGTAACAAGCAGGAACTCGAGAAAGATCCGCCTCCTCCTCCTGTAGGGAAACTGAAACAGAGACCGGGGAAGAGCAAACAGAAGGCAATGTGTATGGCAATGTTGACTCCATGACAAAACTAAATGGTCTGCCCAGTTAATGTTCGGCCCGTGACGAACGAGCCAAGGATGACCCAATACCAAAGGGGCAGACGGAGATTTACAGACTAGGAATCTGAGGTCCTCCCGGTGGTTCCCGGAGGTAAGAACATTCACCGAATCACTGATCCGAGAGATCTGCATAAGTGGCTGGCCATCGAGTCCATGAGCGACTATAGGTGACTGCAGGGATTGGATGGGTATATCCCGAGTGCGCGCCCATTCCTCATCAATGAAGTTGCCCTCTGCTCCTGAATCAACGAGTGCTGAAGCCTTAAACAAAGAGTGTTTAGTGTTTGCTCGAACTCGACGGCGTAGCTCTCTCCTGGCGTCTAAGCGGAGGGACAGACTGATTACGTCATCGAACCGTTCAGGAACCTCGCGGGCATATAGTTCATCATTGACTAAGTCATTAGATGCCCTGTTTGCTAACCGCGGCATTTCTTATATGTTGTTGTTAAATGTAGTGTTTTTTAAATTTAGTCGAATCATGTTTAAATTAAATGTTTAGCTGTGTTACTAGGTATTGTTGAGGACCTCACATGGGACTACAAATGTAAAATAGCCTGGGGGCTAACTTTGGCATATGTACATTACTGAAAAGCTATGTTCACTCATATGCACTGTCCCTTTTAAATAAATAAAATAATTATAATTGAGACCCTCTAAAAAACGAGCGATAAGGGCCTCGGTGTTCCATCCACAAGTACCGGCCAGGGTGCGGAACTGCTGAGTAATTTGCCACTGAACATCTGCCCTGTTGAAGACACGCTAACAGTCGGGACGCCTCCTTGCCAAAAACAGACTGATCAAAAGTCTTAATCATCTCCGCCTTAAAAGAACTGAAATCAGAACAGCACCTGGCCTGTGATCCCCATACAGCAGTACCCCAATCACGTGCTCTACGTGAGAGCAGGGAGATGACATAAGCCACCTTGGAGACTTCTGATGCGTAGATTTGAGCTAGTAGAGAAAACACCACCTCGCACTGAATAAGGAATGATTTACAACTAGTAGGCTCACCCACATACGTGGGGGAGTTATTCACTCTCGGCTCAGAGGAGAAAGTGGACGGGAGAGGCCTGGGGGGCAGTGAAGCGAAATCCTCCCGAGTGAGACTATCGAGTCGAGCCACCAAATCTGCGATTTGAGCCGACAAGGCGTCTACAGAGTAACGGGTGGAAGACAGTTCCACCTTGTGATGCCCCAACATCGCTCCCTGATGCTCCAAAGCTGATGCGCCAAGTTGAGCCTTCCGCTGGGTCCATTCTTGGTCAGTGTGTGGTGTCAGGACAGATAAGGACCCAAGAGCGGATAAAGCCGAAAATGGTAACTTTATTAACAGAAGGAAGGCGAAGCTACACATTTAGGAACAGATACTGAGTTCTGCCTAAAGTCAAGCAACATAAAATTAATGTAAAAGTAATGAGTAACGTAAAAAGTTACCTTCCAAAGGGGGTAACTAAGTAAAGTAACAGATTACTTATTAAAAAAAGTAACGAGTAACGAGCAAACAATACTTTTTAAAAGTAACTTCCCCAACACTGGACACAATGTAAATGAGAGATTCATTGTGTGACAGAAATATGACAAAATGTTCACCATGGTGAGTTTAGCCACATAAAAGCAATCACTGTAAGCAGTATGGATGTACGATTAACCGCGAGCTGGATGAAAATAGATTCAAATATGTGACGATGCAAGTCGTTTGAGATGCTAAACAAATCGCGCGATTCGTTTAGGGGTAGGAGTTTATATGAATGTGTGTCTGAGGGGAATTTTCTGTCTTTAGAAGAGTTTAGATGGTATTTTTTATACCTCTGTATAATGCATATTAATTTCATACGTTCAGCGCTGTTAAAAAAAATAAATAAAGAATAAAATAAAAATTACCCTAAGGCCAGCGCTGTTTTGTTTACAGCAGAAACCAAGGAAAGGCAGGCTCCACCTGCTGGCAGAGAGTGAATCTGCGTCTCATTCAACTCGTCCGCTGTTTCATGCAATATTATGAAGCTGCGTTTCATGCAGATATTTTATGTATAGTTTCAGTGGTGTGCACAGACCTTTAGAGGGGCAGGGGTGAAATGGCGTTATGAGGGTACAATCGCGGACCGGGGGGGATTGGGAAGCTTTGGTGGGGTGGGCGATAGGGCATAAAAAAAAAAAAAAAAAAAAAAAAAAAATTATATATATACAGTACAGACCAAAAGTTTGGACACACCTGTCACACTGAAGGCATCAAGGGCTATTTGACCAAGAAAGAGAGTGATGGGGTGCTTCGCCAGATGACCTGACCTCCAGTCACCAGACCTGAACCCAATCGAGATGGTTTAGGGGTGAGCAGACAGAAGGCAAAAGGGCCAACAAGTGCTAAGCATCTCTCGGGGAACTCCTTCAAGACTGTTGGAAGACCATTTCAATTGACTACCTCTTGAAGCTCATCAAGAGAATGCCAAAAGTACTGCCAAAGCAGTAATCAAAGCAAAAGGTGGCTACTCTAGGGAAGTCGTGGCCTAATGGTTAGAGAGTCGGACTCCCAATCGAAAGGTTGTGAGTTCGAGTCCCGGGCCGGCAGGAATTGTGGGTGGGGGGAGTGCATGTACAGTTCTCTCTCCACCTTCAATACCACGACTTAGGTGTCCTTGAGCAAGGCATCGAACCCCCAACTGCTCCCCGGGCGCTGCAGCATAAATGGCTGCCCACTGCTCCGGGTGTGTGCTCACAGTGTGTGTGTGTGTGTGTTCACTGCTCTGTGTGTGTGCATTTCGGATGGGTTAAATGCAGAGCACAAATTCTGAGTATGGGTCACCATACTTGGCTGAATGTCACTTCACTCACTCACTCACTTTGAAGAACCTAGAATATGACATATTTTCAGTTGTTTCACAATTTTTTGTTATGTATATAATTCCATATATAATTCCACATGTGTTAATTCATAGTTTTGATGCCTTCAGTGTGAATCTACAATTTTCATAGTCATGAAAATAAAGAAAACTCTTTGAATGAGAAAGTGTGTCCAAACATTTGGTCTGTACTGTATATATATATATATATATATATATATATATATATAATTTTTTTTTTTTTTTTTTTTTTTTTTTGATATATATTGTTTGTCATGTTGGTTGGTTGCAAGCTATTTGAGCATTACAGCCAAAGTAATATCCCTATAAAAAAGACAAAGCTTGTTACATTAAGGTAACAAAATATGAAAAAGCATGGTGGATATTTAGGCCAAAGTGGGAGAATATAAAAATCTTTGTCATTATTTTATCTTTGTTATAAAAAAAAAATATATATATATAGAATAATGATACACATTACAATTACACCTAATACACAAATAAAAATAAACAGTGTTTAGCAGGTACAATAGTACTTAACAGGAGCATTCAAAAAATTTAATGAACAAGTAAAAATAAAACACAGTATACAATTGATCCTATTAAAGATCCTATTAAAGTTTTAAAGTTTTTCAGTCAAGAGTATTGAGTGATTTTTTTCTCTTTGTGTTTGGGGTTTATTTAAAGTGTTAGTTCACCCAAATAGCAAAATTATGTCATTAATAACTTACCCTCATGTTGTTCCAAACCCGTAAAACCTCCGTTTATCTTTGGAACACAGTTTAAGATATTTTAAAAGTAAGTCAGAGAGCTCTCAGTCCCTCCATTGAAGCTGTGTGTACGGTCTACTGTCCATGTCCAGAAAGGTAAGAAAAACATCATCAAAGTAGTCCTTTGTGTGATTCAGTGTGAAGCAGACTGACACACAGAGCATCTGAACCGAACTGATTCTTTTGGTGATTGATTCTGAACTGATTTTGTGCTAGTGTTGTGAGCGCAGGTAAACCGAAGGTTTGAGTCAAGGGCAATCATCGGCAATGACGCCATTACGTCGAGTTCAAAAGAACCGGTGCACCGTTTTCTTCAACCGGTTTATTGAATCGAACTGTCCGAAAGAAGTACTGGTGATCCGAAAACCGATGCAACCGGTTCTTGACTCGTGAACGAGTCAGTCTATTGTTTGTTATCTGGCTCGGCTTGGTGTTCATCTTCAGTTCTCTCTTCACAGCAGTTCAGTCAGTGTACTGTTTGAGTACATGAATTACTCTGGGATATTGGTTTGTTTGAACTCAGAGGGTGTGTCAGCCACATTAAAAAAGTTAACAGCTTAAGTCATCTGTGGATTAATGTGTATTGGAGACGTGGACCGTTTAAAACGATTCAGTTCAATTTGGTGAACTGGTTCAAAAAGATCCAGTTACATCAAATAATTCGTTCGCGAACCGGATATCACAAACTGATTTGTGTTGAACTCTCTTTCACAATAGATACGGAAGAGAACCCTTATGAAAATTAACCATGGTTTTACTACAAATAAAACCAAAAAACCATAGTTACTATAGTTAAACCATGGTAACCACAAATTAACCATGATTTTGCTAAATTAACCATAGTTTAACCATGGTATTTGTAGTAAATCTGTGGTTATACAAATGGTAGTCAACACGCCAAAAAACCATGGGTTACTACAGTTTTACTATAATAAAACCATGGTTATTTTTCGTAAGGGAAGACAATGCTGAATAAAGTCGTAGTTTTTGCTATTTTTGTATCAAAATGTATTTTCGATGCTTCAAAAAATTCTAACTGACCCTCTGATGTCAAATGGACTAAATCTAAAATATCTTAAACTGTGTTCCAATGATAAACGGAGGTCTTACGGGTTTGGAACAACATGAGGGTAAGTTATTAATGACATAATTTTGCTATTTGGGCGAACTAACCCTTTAACATTAAAGGAATAATTCACCCCAAAATTAAAATAGGTTAGTGTTTTGTTTTTTATACCTTCATGTACTCACTCAAAAATAGTTTAAACCTGAATGAGTTTCCTTCTTCTGCTAAACATAAACTAAACACAAAATATCTTCTTTTGTGTGCAGCACAAGAAATAATTTAATATACTGTAGGTTTGGGACAACATGTGAGTGAATAAACAATGACATAAATAAAATTTCAGGGTGAACTATCCCTTTAATTACAGTGGCAGCATGTTCAGTACTGTCCCTTTAAAACCTGCATGCATCTGTTAATTTCAGTTGTTTACTTTCATTTTAGACCCAACCAACTGAGGCTATACATAAACCTTGTGTTTTTGGAACGTTTTAATACAAAACATAACTTAATTCAGTAATCAGGCACAGTTTGAAGGGTTCTTTGTTTTTGTGCCCGCACTTTTAGTGTTCTCAAAAAAAAACAAAAAAAAAACACGCATGTCAGAACAGCACACAAATAAAAGATTTAAATAACCAGAAGGGCTTTAAAGCAAATGCAAAAAAAAAAAAAAATACTTTTGTGAATAAGTGAATAAGAGGGACACTGGTGATGTTAATGTATACAGGGCCACTGCTGGCCAAATGGTGCCCTAAGCAGAACTGTATTGTTGTGTCCCCTTTCCAAATTGTAATGGAAGTAAAAAAAACAATGATGAACTGCCTTTATCTGTCATTTTGCATTAATGACACAGTTTTCCTAATGAATGTTATTCAGTTGCTTTGATGCAATGTATTTTGTTTAAAGTGCTATATAAATAAAGGTGACTTGTGCCCAGGTTGCGCCCTACGTCACACGTCCCCTCTCCTTAACCAGAGCCACCGTGTAGCAGTGGTGTAGTCCTAAAATAATAAGTGGTTTACTACACCCCCCCAGAGAAAAAAATAATTAAAGGCAAAAACATGTCAGAAGTCATTGTTTATTTGGTTTATTAGGTATATATCAATTCATATACATTTATATCAATTTACAAATCATTGTTTTTTTTGTTAATTAGGAATATATACATTTAAAACTACATTTACAATCTGTACAGTCTGTGCTGGTCTGACTTGGGCCTGTGCTGGAGGTCTGGGCTGTGCAGGTCTGATAATGGCCTGTGCTGGAGGTCTGGGCTGTGCTGGTCTGACTTGGGCCTGTGCTGGATGTCTGGGCTGTGCAGGTCTGATAATGGCCTGTGCTGGAGATCTGGGCTGTGCTGGTCTGACTTGGGCCTGTGCTGGAGGTCTGGTCTGTGCTGGTCTGACTTGGGCCTGTGCTGGAGGTCTGGTCTGTGCTGGTCTGACTTGGACCTGTGCTGGTTTTTGAGTAGAACTGGCCTACATGGCTTCTCTTACTCTGCACACTAAAAGTAAAAAAGTAATCATTACCTTTGCTGTTGGCTGAC
This sequence comes from Carassius carassius, assembly GCF_963082965.1. Taxonomy (NCBI): domain Eukaryota; kingdom Metazoa; phylum Chordata; class Actinopteri; order Cypriniformes; family Cyprinidae; genus Carassius; species Carassius carassius. The sequence goes on from NC_081798.1 coordinate 24,275,847, forward strand.
AGGTCAAAAGCCAACATTTACCCTTACAAGTGGGACACTATGAAATTTCCTTTAGTTGGCCTACCTTCCAAAATAGTCAGTTAGACTGACTTTCCTTTTCTCTCCTCTTCCAACCATTTTCTAGATGAGATAGAGACAGAGATAGACTTGAATTATGCATCATTAAACTAACATGGGTCGCATAATCTACCCAAGTCTTTACTTTGTCATAAGACATAAGATAACACATCACAAATGTTTGCTTTTTAAAAGGTATTTGCAGTGGGATAACCTCGTAATGTGTCATTACAATTTTTATTTAATTTAAATTTGTTGTTGGATAAACATTAAATGACAGTCAGTAGCAGATGCACAAATCCCAAAGCAGCCTTCTGATTTTATCCCAAATGCTGCATTTATTCAACACATAACGTTAACAGACTGTTTTATGCAAATATTCATCATGATGGCAATTTTAGTATTTTTTGTGTATTTGACTTTCTGTCTGTGGCTTGTTAGCTACTTTAAACATAATTTCTGATCAATTTCTGATTCATGTATATGCTTCTTTATCAAGTTGAAATGTTTATAACTTCAAAAATCCTGTGCTGCTTGAATAACGTTATATTTCTGCCATATACGAAATCATGATGAGGCAAAGGCATCATAAATCAGCAACGGCATAACAGACTGTAATTACCGGTAGCTGTAACTTAACTAATTTCAAATATGTTTATTACCTGACTGCCTCAACGTGAAACCATCTTCCGTCGTCAATCGATGAACACTGTGCTCGCTCGCTGGCATCCTGCGAATGATGCTCGATAACGGCGTCGTCGGGGGCGGGGAACGACAGAATTCAAACAAAAATGCACCAATTACAACAAACGTTCGCCAGTTAAAAAAAACACTTGGGATACAGTTAAAGGGGACGCTAAAACAGGAGTAGATTAGGGACGTCTTAATCAGCAAAACAAGTGAGTATACGGAGGGTATATACGCTAATATTGATCCTCAGAAGTTGTAATACGCAAACAGCCCTGGGGAAAAAGTAAGCATACGGAGTATACGTGCGTATGGCCCCGACTACACCACTGCCGTGTAGCCTTCTCAGCAGCTCCCAGGATGTTCTTGATGGCTTTTTGCCTATGCAGTCCGCAAATCTCTAAGAGTACCAGGACCCGATGTAGAGACTGGCCTGTGAAGCCCCTAAATTGAAAAAAGCACTAAACATCGTATATATTTTAAAATATCGTTTATTACCTATAAAGCCCTGAATGGTTTAGCACCTCAGTATTTGAATGAGCTCCTGTTACATTATAATCCTCCACGTCCGCTGTATTTTCAAAACTCAGGCAATTTGATAATACCTAGAATATCAAAATCAACTGCGGGCGGCAGATCCTTTTCCTATTTGGCGCCTAAACTCTGGAATAACCTACCTAACATGGTTCGGGAAGCAGACACTCTCTTGCAGTTTAAATCTAGATTAAAGACCCATCTCTTTAACCTGGCTTACACATAACATACTAATATGCTTCTAATATCCAAATCCGTTAAAGGAGTTTTAGGCTGCATTAATTAGGTAAAATTGTAGTAACACTAAATTGTAATAAAATTGTATTATTTACAAATTACAATTGTACCTAGAACAGTTGCCTATGGGTATGGTTTTACTAATACAGTTGTCAGATTAATTTATTAGTCTCAAGCATTCATAAATGACACACAATAAAATTTTACTTCAATAAAAACAAGGATTAGTCTTTGTAAGGGTTGTGATGTCCACATGTTTAAGTTGACGAAATTATAGAGGCTAGTATTTCTGTTGCAAAATGGTGGCCAAAAGTGAAAGATTAAGTGGATATTTGAATTAAATGAATTAAACAGAACATTGAAACTGTAAAATAATATTAAGTCAGATGCTGTGGTGATATTATCACCGACATTATAACACGTTGTTAACTTAATGTTATCAAAATCCAAAGAAGTTTAGCAGGATTATAAAAGTACCTAAAAGTGATGCACAGGCCTCATCTTGGGCTTTTTTTCTTTTTCTTATTCGGCGCCGGACTACTGTTGTCTTTCCTCGGGCAAAGTTGTCCATCAGTTATGATCATTTGCAGACAGCCGACAGCCGCATACATGAGGCGAGAGCAAGCACGCACGCGGATGCGGGAATGGTGTGTCACGTGTGCGTCGCCTGTCTTCTGTCTTCACCGTGAAATGCATTTATTTACGTATACGTAGATGTTAATATACATATAGAACAAAAGGTTTTTTTTGAGCAACTGTGAGGGTGCCCCCCGGGAGTTGGTGCCCTACGCAAACTGCATACTCTGTGTGTAGGGAGAGGCGGTACTGGATATGTTGCAGTATATTCATTAGGGATGGGCGATACCACATTGTTTTCCATGCGATACGATACCAATACTTTTTGTTACCGTTCATTCATACCATTCAGCCGTCAGCTACAGTATCACATCAGACAGTGCACTATAGACCCCTTGAGGAACAGTTCCACTCATTCTCTACTATAGGAGAGGAAGAATTGTATAAACTTGTTAAATCATCTAAACCAACAACATGTATGTTGGCCCCTATACCATCTAAGCTCCTAAAAGAGGTGCTTCCAGAAGTCATAGATCCTCTTCTGACTATTATTAATTCCTCATTGTCATTAGGATATGTCCCCAAAACCTTCAAACTGGCTGTTATTAAGCCTCTCATCAAAAAAACACAACTTGACCCCAAAGAACTAGTTAATTATAGACCAATCTCGAATCTCCCTTTTCTGTCCAAGATACTAGAAAAGGTTGTATCCTCACAATTATATTCCTTCTTAGAGAAAAATGGTATATGTGAGGATTTCCAGTCAGGATTTAGACCGTATCATAGTACTGAGACTGCTCTCCTTAGAGTTACAAATGATCTGCTCTTATCATCTGATCGTGGGTGTATCTCTCTATTAGTTTTATTGGATCTTAGTGCTGCGTTTGACACAATTGACCACAACATTTTTTTGCATAGACTTGAACACTTTGTTGGCATCAGTGGAAGTGCATTAGCATGGTTTAAATCGTACTTATATGACCGCCATCAGTTCGTAGCAGTGAATGAAGATGTATCCTATCGATCACAAGTGCAGTATGGAGTACCTCAAGGCTCAGTACTAGGGCCGCTACTCTTCACGCTTTATATGTTACCCTTGGGAGATATCATCAGGAAACATGGTGTTAGCTTTCACTGTTATGCTGATGACACTCAGCTCTATATTTCTTCGCAGCCCGGTGAAACACACCAATTTGAAAAACTAATGGATTGCATAGTCGATATAAAAAACTGGATGACGAGTAATTTCTTACTGCTAAATTCTGAAAAAAAAAACAGAGGTGTTAATTATAGGACCTAAAAACTCCGCTTGTAATAACCTAGAACACTGTCTAAGACTTGATGGTTGCTCTGTCAATTCTTCGTCATCAGATAGGAACCTAGGTGTGCTATTTGATTGCAATCTTTCCTTAGAAAGCCACGTTTCTAGCATTTGTAAAACTGCATTTTTCCATCTCAAAAATATATCTAAATTACGGCCTATGCTCTCAATGTCAAATGCAGAAATGTTAATCCATGCATTTATGACCTCAAGTTTAGTTTATTGTAATGCTTTATTGGGTGGTTGTTCTGCACGCTTAGTAAACAAACTACAGCTAGTCCAAAATGCAGCCGCAAGAGTTCTTACTAGAACCAGGAAGTATGACCATATTAGCCCGGTCCTGTCAACACTGCACTGGCTCCCTATCAAGCGTCGTATAGATTTTAAATTTTGCTTATTACTTATAAAGCCCTGAATGGTTTTGCACCTCAGTATTTGAATGTGCTCCTTTTACATTATTATCCTCTACGTCCGCTACGTTCTCAAAACTCAGGCAATTTGATAATACCTAGAATATCAAAATCAACTGCGGCCGGCAGATCCTTTTCCTATTTGGAGCCATCTCTTTAACCTGGCATACACATAACATACTAAGATGCTTTTAATATCCAATCCGTTAAAGGATTTTTAGGCTGCATTAATTAGGTAAACCGGAACCGGAAACACTTCCCATAACACCCTATGTACTTGCTACATCATTAGAAGAATGGCATCTACGCTAATATTTGTCTGTTTCTCTCTTGTTCCGAGGTCACCGTGGCCACCAGATCCAGTCTGTATCCAGATCAGAGAATCAGAATCAGAATCAGAATGAGCTTTATTGCCAGGTATGTTCACACATACGAGGAATTTGTTTTCGTGACAGAGCTCCGCAGTGCAACATAACAGCGACAGAACAAAAAACACAATAAGGAATAAAAAATACAAAAAAATACAAATAGGTGGGTAAGGATTGACAATATACAAATTGACAATGTATGGCAGGTATATTAAAAAGAGCATTTATGTATGTACATGTATATTATGTGGAAAAATTGTAACTGTACGCTAAGTATGTGTGTTTGGATAAATAAGTGTATGTGTATATAAATATAAATATAAGTAGTATAGTGTGTTCCATGTATGTACATGTATATTATGTGCAAAAGATTTACGTGTACGCTAAGCATGTGTGTTGGATAAAAAGTGTAGTGTATATAAATATAAATAGTGTAGTGTGTCCCACAGTTATTATCAGCTGTTCATAAGATGGATTGCCTGAGGGAAGAAACTGTTCCTGTGTCTGGTCGTTCTGGTGCTCAGTGCTCTGTAGCGTCGACCAGATGGCAACAGTTCAAAGAGGGAGTGTGCTGGATGTGAGGGGTCCAGAGTGATTTTAACAGCCCTTTTGCTCACTCTGGATAAGTACAGTTCTTGAATAGATGGGAGGGTTGTACCGATAATTCGCTCAGCAGTCCGGACTACCCTCTGTAGTCTTCTGAGGTCAGATTTAGAAGCTGAGCTGAACCAGACAGTTACTGAAGTGGAGAGGATGGATTCGATGATGGTGGAGTAGAACTGTTTCAGCAGATCCTGTGGCAGGTTAAACTTCCTCAGCTGGCGAAGGAAGTACAACCTCTGCTGGGCCTTTTTCACAATGGAGTCAATGTGAATGTCCCACTTCAGGTCCTGAGAGATAGTGGTGCCCAGGAACCTGAATGACTCCACTGCAGTCACAGTGCTGTTCATGATGGTGAGTGGGGGGAGTGCAGGGGGGTTTCTCCTGAAGTCCACGATCATCTCCACTGTTTTGAGCGTGTTAAGCTCCAGGTTGTTGAGACTGCACCAGACAGCCAGCTCTTTAACCTCCTGTCTGTAAGCAGACTCGTCACCGTCCTGAATGAGGCCGATGAGTGTGGTGTCATCTGCAAACTTCAGGAGCTTGACAGAGGGGTCCTTAGATGTGCAGTCATTAGTGTACAGGGAGAAGAGCAGTGGGGAGAGAACACAGCCCTGGGGAGCTCCGGTGCTGATTGTACGGGTGCTGGATGTGTATTTTCCCAGCCTCACTAGCTGCTGCCTGTCTGTCAGGAAGCTGTTGATCCACTGACAGACGGAGGTGGGCACGGAGAGCTGAGTTAGTTTGGGCAGGAGGAGGTTTGGGATGATCGTGTTGAAGGCAGAGCTGAAGTCCACAAACAGGATCCTCACATAGGTCCCCGGTCTGTCTAGGTGTTGCAGAACATAATGCAGTCCGATGTTTACTGCATCGTCCACAGACCTGTTTGCTCCGTAGGCAAACTGAAGAGGATCCAGCAAGGGTCCAGTGATGTCCTTCAGGTGGGCCAGCACCAGTTTTTCAAATGACTTCATGACTACAGACGTTAGAGCCACAGGCCTGTAGTCATTTAGTCCTGTAATTTTGGATTTCTTTGGGATGGGGATGATGGTGGAGCGTTTGAAGCATGAAGGGACTTCGCACAGCTCCAGCGATCTGTTGAAGATCTTTGTGAAGATGGGGGCCAGCTGGTCAGCACAGGATTTCAGACAGGCTGGTGTAACACAATCTGGGCCTGGTGCTTTTTTCCTTTTCTGCTTCCTGAAGACCTGGCGCACCGCATCCTCGCTGATCTGTATTGCAGGTGTGGGGGAGAGGGGGGATGCAGGAGGTGTGAATGGTGAGAGCGCTTGATTGGAGAGGTGTTCAGGGTGGGTTGCAGGAGTTGTGAGTGGTGTGAACAGTTGTTTGGAGAGGCATTCAGGGTTGGTTGCAGGAGTTGTGAATGGTGAGAGCGGTTGATTGGCGAGCTGTTCAGGGTGGGTTGCAGGAGCTGTTAATGGTGTGAACGGTTGTGTGGAGAGGCATTCAGGGTTGGTTGCAGGAGCTGTGAATGGTGTGAACGTTTGTTTGGAGAGGCATTCAGGGTTGGTTGCAGGAGTTGTTATTGGTGTGAACGGTTGTGTGGAGAGGTGTTCAGGGCAGGTGATGGGTGTTCTTTCAAACCTGCAGTAAAACTCGTTCAGATCGTCTGCCAGTCGTTGATTTTCCACAGTGCTGGGGGGTGGTGTCTTGTAATTGGTGATCTTCTTTAGGCTTTTCCACACTGATGCGGAGTCGTTCGAAGTGAACTGAGTCCTTATTTTTTCAGAATAATTCCTCTTTGCCACTTTGATCTCCTTTTCCAGTGTGTATTTAGCCTGTTTATACAAGACATTGTCCCCCTTCCTGTAAGCATCTTCTTTGGCCTGACGGAGCTGTCTGAGTTTTGCAGTGAACCACGGTTTGTCATTGTTGTAATTTAGTTGAGTCTTGGTAGGAATACACATATCCTCACAGAAACTGATATATGATGTTACGGTCTCTGTGAGTTCGTCCAGATCGGTGGCAGCAGCTTCAAAAACACTCCAATCAGTGAGGTCAAAACAAGATTGTAAATCCTGCTCTGCTTCATTAGTCCTTCTTTTTACAGTCCTTAATACAGGTTTAGTTGATTTTAGTTTCTGCCTGTAGGTCGGTATAAGATGAACCAGAAGGTGATCAGAACGTCCCAAAGCTGCTCGTGGAACAGAGTGAAATGCATCCTTTATTGTTGTGTAACAGTGATCCAATATATTACTGTCTCTTGTGGGACAAGTAACATGCTGTCTGTATTTTGGCAGTTAACGGGAGAGATTGGCTTTATTAAAGTCCCCAAGAATGATTAAAACAGAGTCTGGGTGTTGTTGTTCTGTCTCTGTGATCTGATCAGCGAGTTTCTGTAAAGCTGAGCTCACGTGCGCTTGAGGAGGGATGTAAACACTAACCAGAATGAACGAATGAAACTCCCGCGCCGAATAGAACGGCTTGCAGTTAATGAAGAGCGTTTCGAGATTTGAGCAGCACGTCTTCTTTAACACAGTTACATCTGTACACCACCGTTCATTGATGTAAAAGCATGTCCCGCCGCCGCGCGATTTCCCCGTTGATTCTGCGTCGCGATCCGCTCTAAACAGCTGAAAGTCCGGCAGATGGAGCGCGCTGTCCGGTATGGTGTCATTCAGCCAAGTTTCCGTGAAACACAGAGCAGCAGAGTGGGAGAAATCTTTATTTGTCCGAGAGAGCAGAAGCAGTTCGTCCGTTTTGTTGGGTAGAGAGCGGAGATTTGCCAGATGGATGCTAGGCAACGGCGTTCGAAATCCGCGTTTTCTGAGTCTCACGAGCGCTCCCGCTCGCTTTCCCCGCCTGCGCGTCCTCTTGAAGCGTGTGATCAGCGCAGCCGCTCCGCCGACAAGAATGTCCAGCAAAACATCAGAATAGTCGAAAACCGGTGAAATATCGGGAGATGTGTGTTGCCGAATATCCAGCAATTCGTCCCTGGTGAAACTGATTGCAGGAATATAACTAAAGACAGGACAAACTAACAAAAACACAAAAACAACTGCAGAGCACGTCACGGAGGCAGCCATCCTGTATCGGCGCCACTCAGAGACAATTTACAGAGGGTCACTGCAGTCACCCGGATCCAGTACGTATCCAGACCAGATGGTGGATCAGCACCTAGAAAGGACCTCTACATCCCTGAAAGACAGCGGAGACCCGGACAACTAGAGCCCCAGATACAGATCCTCTGTAAAGACCTTGTCTCAGAGGAGCACCAGGACAAGACCACAGGAAACAGATGATTCTTCTGCACAATCTGACTTTGCTGCAGCCTGGAATTGAACTACTGGTTTCGTCTGGTCAGAGGAGAACTGGCCCCCCAACTGAGCCTGGTTACTCCCAAGGTTTTTTTCTCCATTCTGTCACCGATGGAGTTTCGGTTCCTTGCCGCTGTCGCCTCTGGCTTGCTTAGTTGGGGACACTTCATCTACAGCGATATCGTTGACTTGATTGCAAATAAATGCACAGACACTATTTAACTGAACAGAGATGATATAACTGAATCCAATGATGAACTGCCTTTAACAATCATTTTTGCATTATTGACACTGTTTTCCTAATGAATGTTGTTCAGTTGCTTTGACGCAATGTATTTTGTTTAAAGCGCTATATAAATAAAGGTGACTTTGACTTTGACTTTGTTACAATTTTAACGATACCGATACCAATACCGATATTGCTTATAATTTTAAAAGTGTATGTGATTTTTCAAAATAATCTTAATTTAATATATATATATATATATATATATACAACCCGAATTCCGGAAAAGTTGGGACGTTTTTTAAATTTTAATAAAATGAAAACTAAAAGACTTTCAAATCACATGAGCCAATATTTTATTCACAATAGAACATAGATAACATAGCAAATGTTTAAACTGAGAAAGTTTACAATTTTATGCACAAAATGAGCTCATTTCAATTTTGATTTCTGCTACAGGTCTCAAAATAGTTGGGACGGGGCATGTTTACCATGGTGTAGCATCTCCTTTTCTTTTCAAAACAGTTTGAAGACATCTGGGCATTGAGGCTATGAGTTGCTGGAGTTTTGCTGTTGGAATTTGGTCCCATTCTTGCCTTATATAGATTTCCAGCTGCTGAAGAGTTCGTGGTCGTCTTTGACGTATTTTTCGTTTAATGATGCGCCAAATGTTCTCTATAGGTGAAAGATCTGGACTGCAGGCAGGCCAGGTTAGCACCCGGACTCTTCTACGACGAAGCCATGCTAATGTTATAGCTGCAGTATGTGGTTTTGCATTGTCCTGCTGAAATAAACAAGGCCTTCCCTGAAATAGACGTTGTTTGGAGGGAAGCATATGTTGCTCTAAAATCTTTATAAACCTTTCAGCATTCACAGAGCCTTCCAAAACATGCAAGCTGCCCATACCGTATGCACTTATGCACCCCCATACCATCAGAGATGCTGGCTTTTGAACTGAACGCTGATAACATGCTGGAAGGTCTCCCTCCTCTTTAGCCTGGAGGACACGGCGTCCGTGATTTCCAACAAGAATGTCAAATTTGGACTCGTCTGACCATAAAACACTATTCCACTTTGAAATAGTCCATTTTAAATGAGCCTTGGCCCACAGGACACGACGGCGCTTCTGGACCATGTTCACATATGGCTTCCTTTTTGCATGATAGAGCTTTAGTTGGCATCTGCTGATGGCACGGCGGATTGTGTTTACCGACAGTGGTTTCTGAAAGTATTCCTGGGCCCATTTAGTAATGTCATTGACACAATCATGCCGATGAGTGATGCAGTGTTGTCTGAGAGCTGAAGACCACGGGCATCCAATAAAGGTCTCCGGCCTTGTCCCTTACGCACAGAGATTTCTCCAGTTTCTCTGAATCTTTTGATGATGTTATGCACTGTAGATGATGAGATTTGCAAAGCCTTTGCAATTTGACGTTGAGGAACATTGTTTTTAAAGTTTTCCACAATTTTTTTACGCAGTCTTTCACAGATTGGAGAGCCTCTGCCCATCTTTACTTCTGAGAGACTTCTCTAAGACAAAGCTTTTATAGCTAATCATGTTACAGACCTGATATCAATGAACTTAATTAATCACTAGATGTTCTCCCAGCTGAATCTTTTCAAAACTGCTTGCTTTTTTAGCCATTTGTTGCCCCCGTGCCAACTTTTTTGAGACCTGTAGCAGGCATTAAATTTTAAATGAGCTAATTAAGTGGATAAAAGTGTAAAATTTCTCAGTTTAAACATTTGCTACGTTATCTATGTTCTATTGTGAATACAATATTGGCTAATGTGATTTGAAATTCCTTTAGTTTTCATTTTATTAAAATTTAAAAAACGTCCCAACTTTTCCGGAATTCGGGTTGTATATATATATGTATATACCCATGTATATATACATGGGTAATTTTCGTAAGGGTACCTGAAAAAATAAAAAAACCTTTCACAGGAATGTTCCTGAAAGTGATAAATGGGCCTCATTTTTACCTAAATGTTTAAATTTATTTTAATATATATTAAAAATGTATAAGGTGTTCATTGTAGCTGACACCTAAATGAACACATTACAATTGTTTTGACAGCAAGTCTTTCTCCTCAAATGCTATTGAGCTTCAAATTTGTGTTGGAGCCCATGTAAAAAAGTAGCACAATTTACATATGATTTACAGTTTATTTTAATAAATATCAAACATTCAATTCAATTGTGAATTATAGCTGACACCTACATGAACACTTACAGTTGTTTTTATGACTGCAAGTCATTCTCCTCTGCTAAATGCTACTGACGTTAGAAAAGTGTATACCAATATCGCATGTAACTTTAGAGACGGTCCCTAAATTTGAGACTCTCGAACGTCCAACGTCAAGCCAACTTAATTTTTTCATGGTTTTCTTTTCTCTGCGCTGGATTGGTGATGTCCTTTACCCAGGCATCAATTATGAACATTCAGCCGCAAACATGAGGTGCGAGCGGTCGCGATCGCGGATGGCAGAATGGTGCAGGTTTTTTAATTTAATTTAATTTTTTTATTTTTTTTGAGCAACTGGGATGTTGCCCCCTCTGTGTTTTGGTGGCCTACGCAGACTGCGTTTACTGCGTATAGGGAGCGGTGGTACTCCTGTCATCTTTCGCGCAAGTCGCGACCGTGCATGCCATGTTGTGATGGTGAATGGCACATTGCACTGCGTGCAGCCGCAGACCAATCGGTGTTAACGTCATACCACCGCGTCCGCGAGACCTTTTCTTTTTATATCATACACACACCTTCCCGATTGGCCTGCACACACTGCTTAAAACATTCAGTTATAAAGAAATTATAAATATATTTAAGTATCGATACTTTGCAGAAAATATCGTACCAAAATAGAAGCTTCTGAGTATCGATATATCGATACTGCAGCATCGATGTGCACATCCCTAATATTCATTCCGTAGAGCCAGAACTGAAGCTGATAGAATGTTCGCTGCAGCAAAGTACAATGATATTTCTTCAAAAGCAGATCATGGAGTCATTTTTATTGTCCACGATCAATAATATTCATATCGTACAACCCTTCCCTTGGAAAAAATCGCAGACCGAGGGCAGACCAGACCACAAGGGCACTTTAGTGTCGGACCTCAAAGGTCCACCCCCCCTCCCCCTTGTGCACGCCACTGTATAGTTTCAGAAAACTAAATTCAAACCATTGTGTTTTTGCTTCAATAATTCAAAATTCTACAAACTAATTTAGATTAAAAACGGCATTTTTGTTTGGATCATGATTAAAATGCAGTGGTTGCCTCATTTTGTTTATATGAAGTGCTACATGGTATTATTATAGCTATATTTAAATTTCACAAAGAAATGTGCAGCATTTTGTCACAACAATAATAAAAGGACACATTTAATTTATAATTTATCTTAAATCTCATTTAAAAAAAAAAAAATTGTGAATGGAATTGAATCACCAGATTCTCCTGTCCGCCCTCAGAAAGATGGGCATCTCTGTAACGGCACTCCTGTGGTCCTTCAGGGTGTCTTGCTACTGGGGTACCTCAAAGCTCAGTGCTTGGACCACTTCTCTTCTTCATCTACATGACATCATTAGGATCTGTCATTCAGAAGCATGGCTTTTCTTATCACTGCTATGCTGATGACCAGTTCATCAGTTGATCCATGATCATCAGTTAAGCTTCACAGACCATATTGCTACAACAACCCGGTCCTGCAGATTTGCCTTTTACAACATTAGGAAGATTAGACCCTTCCTGTCAAAGCTAGCCACACAACTTCTAGTCCAAGCTCTTGTTCTCCCCAGAATAGACTATTGTAATGCTCTCTTGGTGGCCTTCCTGCATGTTTTATCAAGCCTCTGCAACTGATCCAGAATGCAGCAGCGAGGGTTGTCTTCATTGAGCCAAAAGAAGTTCACGTTACTCCTCTCTTCATCAGGTTATGCTGGCTACCAGTAGCCACGCGCATAAAAATCAAGGTACTATTGCTTGCCTACAAGACGACCACTGGCGCGGTTCAAACCAGTTCAAAATTATGCGCCATCCAGAAGCTTGCATTCTGCAAGTGAACGACGCCTTGTGGTTCCATCCCAAAGAGGTTCAAAATAACTCTCACGGACCTTTTGGTGGAATGTGCCCAGTCGGTGGAATGACCGCCCAATCTCTTGTCTAGTCTTTAACCATTTTTAAAAAAAAAAACAACATCTAAAGACACATATTTTTCACCAGCATTTAACCAATTAATTCTAGCACTTACCTTTTCTTTTCTAAAAAAACAAAAACAAACAAAAAACATATATATTGTGCTACACTAACTGAGACTTGTCATGGCACTTGTATACTGTTGTTTCTTCTCTTGTTGGTCTGATTGCATCTATTGTTCTCATGTGTAAGTTGCTTTGGATAAAAGTGTCTGCTAAGTCAAGTCAAGTCACCTTTATTTATATAGCGCTTTAAACAAAATACATTGCGTCAAAGAAACTGAACAACATTCATTATGAAAACAGTGTGTCAATAATGCAAAATGATAGTTAAAGGCAGTTCATCATTGAATTCAGTGATGTCATCTCTGTTCAGTTTAAATAGTGTCTGGGCATTTATTTGCAATCAAGTCAACGATATCGCTGTAGATTAAGTGACCCCAACTAAGCAAGCCAGAGGCGACATCGGCAAGGAACCGAAACTCAATCGTTGACAGAATGGAGAAAAAACCTTGGGAGAAACCAGGCTCAGTTGGGGGGCCAGTTCTCCTCTGACCAGACAAAACCAGTAGTTCAATTCCAGGCTGCAGCAAATTCAGATTGTGCAGAAGAATCATCTGTTTCCTGTAGTCTTGTCCTGGTGGTCCTCTGATACAAGGTCTTTACAGGGGATCTGTATCTGGGGCTCTAGTTGTCCTGGTCTCCGCTGTCTTTGGGATGTAGAGGTCCTTTGTAGGTGCTGATCCACCATCTGGTCTGGATACGTACTGGATACGGGTGACTGCAGTGACCCTCTGATCTGGATACAGACTGGATCTGGTGGCTACGGTGACCTCAGAATAAGAGAGAAACAGACAAATATTAGCGTAGATGCCATTGTTCTAATGATGTAGCAAGTACATAGAGTGTTATGGGAAGTGTGCCCGGTTCCGGTTTACCTAATTAATGCAGCCTAAAAATCCTTTAACGGACTTGGATAATAAAAGCATATTAGTATGTTATGTGTAAGCCAGGTTAAAGAGATGGGTCTTTAATCTAGATTTAAACTGCAAGAGTGTGTCTGCCTCCCGAACAATGTTAGGTAGGTTATTCCAGAGTTTAGGCGCCAAATAGGAAAAGGATCTGCCGCCCGCAGTTGATTTTGATATTCTAGGTATTATCAAATTGCCTGGGTTTTGAGAACATAGCGGACGTAGAGGATTATAATGTAAAAGGAGCTCATTCAAATACTGAGGTGCTAAACCATTCAGGGCTTTATAAGTAATAAGCAATATTTTAAAAACTCTACGATGTTTGATAGGGAGCCAGTGCAGTGTTGACAGGACCGGGCTAATATGGTCATACTTCCTGGTTCTAGTAAGAACTCTTGCTGCTGCATTTTGGACTAGCTGTAGTTTGTTTACTAAGCGTGCAGAACAACCACCCAATAAAGCATTACAATAATCTAACCTTGAGGTCATAAATGCATGGATTAACATTTCTGCATTTTGAAAGCATGGGCCATAATTTAGATATATTTTTGAGATGGAAAAATGCAGTTTCACAAATGCTAGAAACGTGGCTTTCTAAGGAAAGATTGCGATCAAATAGCACACCTAGGTTCCTAACTGATTACGAAGAATTGACAGAGCAAACATCAAGTCTTAGACAGTGTTCTAGGTTATTACAAGCAGAGTTTTTAGGTCCTATACCTATACCAGAGGTCCTAACCTCTGTTTTTTCAGAATTTAGCAGTAAGAAATTACTCGTCATCCAGTTTTTTATATTGACTATGCATTCCATTAGTTTTTCAAATTGGTGTGTTTCACCGGGCCGCGAATAAATATAGAGCTGAGTATCATCAGCATAACAGTGAAAGCTAACACCATGTTTCCTGATGATATCTCCCAGGGGTAACATATAAAGCGTGAAGAGTAGCGGCCCTAGTACTGAGCCTTGAGGTACTCCATACTGCACTTGTGACCGATATGATACATCTTCATTCACTGCTACGAACTGATGGCGGTAATATAAGTATGATTTAAACCATGCTAATGCACTTCCATTAATGCCAACAAAGTGTTTAAGTCTATGCAAAAGAATGTTTGATCAATTGTGTCAAACGCAGCACTAAGATCCAATAAAACTAATAGAGAGATACACCCACGATCAGATGATAAGAGCAGATCATTTGTAACTCTAAGGAGAGCAGTCTCAGTACTATGATGCAGTCTAAATCCTGACTGGAAATCCTCACATATACCATTTTTCTCTAAGAAGGAATATAATTGCAAGGATACCACCTTTTCTAGTATCTTGGACAGAAAGGGGAGATTCGAGATTGGTCTATAATTAACTAGTTCTTTAGGGTCAAGTTGTGGTTTTTTGATGAGATGCTTAATAACAGCCAGTTTGAAAGGTTTTGGGGACATATCCTATAGTAATAGTCAGAAGTGGATCTATGACTTCTGGAAGCACCTCTTTTAGGAGCTTAGATGGTATAGAGTCTAACATACATGTTGGTTGTTTAGATGATTTAACAAGTTTATACAATTCTTCCTCTCCTATACTAAAGAATGAGTGGATCTGTTCCTCAGGGGGTCTATAATGCAGTGTCTGATGCGATACTGTAGCTGACGGCTGAATGGTTGCAATTTTATCTCTAATAGTATCGATTTTAGAAGTAAAGCAGTTCATAAAGTCATTACTGCTGTGGTATTGGGAAATGTCAACAGTTGTTGGGGCTTTATTTTTCGTTAATTTAGCCACTGTATTGAATAAATACCTGGGGTTATGTTTGTTTTCTTCACAAAGAGAAGAAAAGTAAGTGGATCTAGCAGTTTTTAATGCTTTTCTGTAGGATAGGTTACTTTCCCGCCAAGCAATACGAAATACCTCTAGTTTTGTTTTCCTCCAGCTGCGCTACATTTTCCAGGCTGCTCTCTTTAGGGTGCGAGTATGCTCATTATACCATGGTGTCAAACTGTTTTCCTTAACCTTCCTTAAGCATAAAGGAGCAAATGTAATTAAAGTGCTAGAAAAGAGAGTCCATAGTTTCCGTTACATCATCAAGTTGTTCTGAGGTTTTGGATATGCTAAGGAATTTGGATACATCAGGAAGATAACTTAAAAAGCAGTCTTTTGTGTTAGAAGTGATGGTTCTTCCATACTTGTAACAAGAAGTAGAATTTACAATTTTGGCTATATGACGTTTGCACAAAACTAAATAATGATCTGAGATATCATCACTTGGCTGCATAATTTCAACACAACATCAATTCCATGTGACATTATTAAATCTAGAGTATGATTTCGACAATCAGTTGGTCCTGAAACGTGTTGTCTAACCCCAATAGAGATCAAAATGTCTATAAATGCTGATCCCAATGCATCTTTTTCATTATCAACATGGATATTAAAATCACCAACTATTAAAACTTTATCTGCTGCCAGAACTAACTCGGATGTAAAATCACCAAACTCTTTAATAAAGTCTGTATGGTGCCCTGGTGGCTTCTATACAGTAGCCAGTACAAACATAACAGGGGATTTATCATTAACATTTGTTTCTCTGGATAATGTTATATGAAGCACCATTACTTCAAACGAGTTATACTTGAAGCCTGCCCTCAAATAAGTCCTGAAAACGTTGTTATAAATTGAAGCAACACCTCCCCCTTTGCCTTTTAGACGCGGATCATGTTTATAACAGTAATCTTGGGGGATGGACTCATTTAAAATAATGTAATCATCAGGTTTTAGCCAGCTAAATGATTAGATGTAAATGTACAGACATTTTTACCTTTATAAAGCCTTTTTTTTCAAAAATGATGTTTTAAGTTCTTACATTTAATCAGTCAATTATAATAATAATAGATTTAGGCTGTTACTAAACAAATTAAATCAGTATCAAGAAAATTAATGTTTGCAGAAGTTGCATATGCAGTGGCATTTAGATGTATTTACACGTTAATGCAGCTTAGTCAAGTCACGTCACCTTTATTTATATAGCGCTTTTTTGAGATTGCGTCAAAGCAACTGAACAACATTAATTAGGAAAACAGTGTGTCAATAATGCAAAAAATTCAGTTAAAGGCAGTTCATCATTGAATTCAGTGATGTCATCATCTCAGTTCAGTTTAAATAGTATCTGTGCAATCATTTGCAAACAAGTCAACGGTATCGCTGTAAATGAAGTGTCCCCAACTAGATGCCATTCTTCTAATGATGTAGCAAGTACATCTGGTGTTATGGGAAGTGTTCCCGGTTCCGGTTTACCTAATTAATGCAGCCTAAAAATCCTTTAACGGATTTGGATATTAGAAGCATATTAGTGTGTTATGTGTAAGACAGGTTAAAGAGATGGGTCTTTAATCTAGTTTTAAACTGCAAGAGTGTGTCTGCCTCCCGAACAATGCTAGGTAGGTTATATCAGTTTGCAGTTTAGGCGCTAAATAGGAAAAGGATCTGCCGCCCGCAGTTGATTTAGATATTCTAGGTATTATCTAATTGCCTGAGTTTTGAGAATCCAGCAGATGTGGAGGACTACAATGTAACAAGAACTTGTTCAAATACTGAGTTGCTAAACCATTCAGGGCTTTATAAGTAATAAGCAAGATTTTAAAATCTATATGATGTTTGATAGGGAGCTTAGAGGCACGTGGAATGTTTTAACATGCAGTTACAAATGCATAAATAATGTTTTGATATTTTAAACATGATATGTTGAATAATTATATATGAAATATTTAACCCCTTAAATATAAAAAAAATGTTTTAAATGTAAAATTAAAACTACCAACAGATGGCAGCAACTCACTGTTATTAAGTGAGTCATTGCGACTGAACCAAATCATTTAATGTTGATTCATTCAGGAATGAAACACCGTCATGTTGCTCAGAAACTTAAAACAGTGCTGTGGCTGTGTGTGGAATGTTTTTGTTGGCGAAATAAAGCAAAAACAGCCAATATATGTCTAAAACGTAAGTCTCTTTATATTAACTTTATATATTTTTTTTTTAAGAAAATGTAAAAATGGATTAACTATGAATTTATATAGCATAAATATAAATTTGCTGCCCCCTTATCTTATTTGATCACTCTCATTGCATTATAGACTGAATCATACAAGTGTAACCAGTCCAAATTAAAACTATTGGAGAGGGTTTATTTTTTATTTTATTTTTTTTCACCTGTCCCCTCCTCCTCAGACTTGACTCACACACAGGTTGCCAATTTGACGAGACCAACAGGAAAGGAGTGCACTTCACTTCAAAGTGTCATCAGCTGAGCTGAAGGGATCTGCCCTTATTTTGTCGAAGTTTGGTTATTTAGAAAATTCATATTAAATATTAATACTGCAAGATGACCTGTCTTAAGGAATTAACGGTTAAAGGTAGATTAAAATGATTACATGGCGTAGAATCAGACCTTACATTCAAACAAACTGTAAAGCTGTCATCCGTGAAATGGTTTGAGAAAGCTTGGAAAAAATGCATTTCTCAAACAAGCATCATATTAAAATATAAATTAGGATAACTTTGTAAAAGGACAGATGCATGTATTTATCTTTACAGGTGTTTTTACCAGTATTTTGAATTTTACAAATCAATGCACTGTTTTAGAGTTAACAGAAATGCCCGTAAAACTTAATGGATAATGTCATGTGTAATGAGCTGCCATACTTTTTCATCTTAAATTATCTTTTATTTTATTGCAGAGTCAAGACATTTATTTTCGTCATAACGTTCGTCTTATCAATATGCGAAATTTACTAAATTAAATAATCAGTGCAAGATCTAACAACAGAAAGCATGCATTAGTGATTTATAACTCAAGTGTCACTTCACTTGCGGTAGTTAAAAGAACCTGTAGCTTCTTTGCTTCTGCTGCAAGCTGAAGTGGTCGCCTGTAGCTATTTGAGTTGTTAGCCGGAGTATGGCTGTTTTATGATTAAACCATAAGGTTATTATCCTTGATGCTTTAATCGCTATTAACTACATTCGATTAGTATAAATTTATTGCATGCTGTACGCTACATCCCAAATTTAATTTGTTTTATGCATCAGTTAATGAAGACAGTGTTCGACGATCTTAACATTGCTCTCTTTTTGTTAATTCAATTATTCAAAATGGGATAAAACTACATACCAGGAAACATATGTGGACAAAATATTTTTGTATTATAATGTATATAGATTTTGGGGCGTGATCTTTGAGATACATTTTTACATGTTCCTTGACAAAAGTCACGAAGAAAGTGTAGGTCTACTGAATTAATATGAAGGATTTTATTTTTTAAACAGGTGTTCTCTCTCTCTCTCTTGTTTTTTGCAGGTCTTTTTAGTTTTGCACTGCACTGGGTTGTTTCAGATTTAACGGGGATTTATAACAAAATAATAAATATATAAAAATATAACAAAACAAAATACAGTGACTATACACTAATTCGGTATTAAATAAACAAGATTTTTTTTTCTCAGTTTGCTTGCTGTAAACGAACGCATGAAAGCAACAGTTTCACGATATCACAATGCATTTATGTAAAGAACATGAGAGAATTTGTTGTCATTGGAGTTTGTACTGCGATGTGCTTTTCTTCCAGCTGCACCAGAGAACTTCTCTGTATCTTGAAATCCTCATTTTAGGCAGATTTTAAATCAAGTTTGATCTGTATAGACGGAGTGAGTAGTTTGAAAAGAAGCTCTTTCTTCGTTCTTTATCTTTTTTTCCCATCAGATTCTGGTTTGGAATCACAATAATTCACAATTTTGCTGTTAAAAGGTCTATTTCTCCCGGTTGTTTAACAAACGTATATGCATGAGAACTAACACTCTTAAAGCTTATAGCTTATAGCTTATTCACACCGAAGCCATAGAAATAACCATTTTTGCTTCCACAAAGAACCTTTCAGTTAAGGGTTTACAATCTGCAGAAGCTTTTTTCTCCACAAAGGTTTTTGTGAAAGGTTCTTTAGATGTTAAAGGTTCCTTAACATTTAGACAAAAGGGTTCTTGTATGGCATCGTGAAGAGTGTAGTATTTGACAAGTTTAAAAAGTACAGTGGATAAAATGATGGTTGTAATAAATTATTTTTCAAATTAAGTCACTTTTACTAATATTGAAGAAAGTGTTTAAAGTCTAGCACTAATTAACATATAGTCACACTTATCATCATATCGGCTATTAAATATAAATATTATAAAATAACGAATTGTGTCATTGATATATAACAGGTTCGCCTATTATTGCCTGATGTTTTGAAATGTTTGATTATTTAATTACACTGTCATAAATTGTGTTAGCGGTATATGAGCTGATGAGCGGATATATTACTAGTTTTCTGTGTTGCTGTAATCGTCATAATTATTTTACATACTTCTATAAAAGTTCTATTGAAATTAGATGGCTATAGCGCGTTTTAACGGAGGCTTCATTCCTATCGAAGGATAATCAGTGCTGACTTTAGTTGCTGTTCACAGAAGAGCCCTGAGTGATCATCAAGCAAACAGAGGCAGTGATCTGATGTGAGCCCTTGTTATGAACAATGAAAGCAGGCGCCCAGGAGATTGCAGTTGGACAATGAATGACCACTCATGAATTCACAAGTAAATTGAAATAGACTACTGCGTTAGTTTTTCGTAGACCGCTTAAACACGTGCAGCATTACATATATGTTTTGTTGTTATTATTATTATTATTATTATTATTATTAAAATATAAGCCTCATAAAATGGGTTTCATCTGGATCTTAATAACGGAAATGCTTCGGTATTTAGTTAGATTGTTTTGGGTGTGAAGGGTGCGGTGAGGAAAAGCGGCCGACAGCGTCACTGTTAAATATAAATGGACAGGCGATAAATCGGCATAGCCATTTGAAACTTACCATGAGATGTTTTTCAAAGAAACAGCAGGTCAAAGCCAAAGACAGTATTGCGTCTTACATCAATTTCACAATTATTTCATGGTACTTTTAAACATGTGTTGATTTCGTTAAATACAGTGATATCGTTTGTATAAGATTTGTATAAGCAAAAAATTCATTTGTCCTTTCTAACCTTTATATTTGTTAATACCTACTGCAGTGAAAGGACACAGCAAAAACAAATGATCTATATCTTCTTTTCAAAGATTATAAATAGCCTATATATATTCCAGCTAACGAGGCTGTAGGCCTATTATTATTAACGAATTTGTCCTGTTTTATGAGTGTTTCTTTCTTTCTTTTATTTTTATACTTCTATACTGTAGGCTAAATAAAGTTTATTATTGTGTACATGTATTTTAATGATACACAGAATGAAAATCTCTCTGTTCCGATTTAACGTTCTATTTTTTTTTTTATGTTATTAACCAACATCAGTTTTGTGATGAGTTATGGACAGAGTGTTACATCATCATCCTCATCATCATTATTATTATTCCTATCATCATTACAATATTGAGAACCCTGAGAGATAAAATAAATAAATAAATAAATCCTCAGTACAATCAAAATGTACAATGAATGAATAGGCCTTTAATGTTCTGAATGTAGAACAATTGTCTATCTAGATCGATTCCAACCTCACCTTTTGAAGGGTTTCTAGTGTTGTCTTTTTTTCTTTCCTTTTTTTAAAGAACTTATGCGACTTTATTCAAAAATTAACAGGAAATGAAGTAATGTTGTTATATGCATCACAACTTTATTGACGAATTATTTGCGTTGTTTTCAAACACTGCGTCCATTACGTTTGTTAGCTAATATTCTAAAGTTTGAAAAATGATCTGAGAATACGTTTTTCACACCGTGTGGTTTCTACAGAATGTAGCACAAAGAAAATAAATGCATAAAACAGTATCCCCCCCCCCCCACAAAGCTACACAAATGTTAGTCAAAAGTATTTGGATGTAATATATTTACAAACATTTACAATGCACTCAATGTATCTGTTTAACAGTTAATGATAATATACAATAAATTATTGTAGCGCAATATTTGAAATTTCCCGTCACTTATTTGGTCAAATGCATCCACAGCCTCTTGTATGTTCTTCTCAGTATCCAAGATATTCGAATAAATAATATGATTTTTAGAATATCCCAAGAGCAAATCAAAAATACACTTAAGGAAAATATGTTGTAGCTGTCTGTTTTTAACAGTATGTATGTAAGTATGTCATTTCTGGAAAATAAAAGTTTCCACAGTTTTGGGAATAGGCACGCATCGCATCTACTTGAAAGATAACAGTTTTTGGTGTTAATAAACTGTGCAAATTATGAAAGTTCGATAGGTAGCCTAGCTGTCATGTAGTGCAACATTATTTCAGATTGAATGCTGCCCCAAGGTGTTAATGCTGTCAGTTATGTTCTTTTTTTCTTCCGGTTTCCCCTTCTTCTTCTTTGTCCGTGTCCTGGCCAGCTCCTACAGAGCCACAGTCATTCAGGGTGGATGTGAGATTGCTCTCCTTCTTCCACTTCATGCGGCGGTTCTGAAACCAAATTTTAATCTGACGTTCCGACAGACACAATGCATTGGCAATCTCTATTCGTCTGCGTCTTGTCAAATAACGATTGTAATGGAATTCCTTCTCTAGTTCTAAAGTTTGGTATCGCGAATAGATTTGGCGACCTCGCCGTCTGTCAGAGCCATAGCCAACTCCTGTTAGAAAAAAGATGGTTTGGTTAAAATCAGGAAAAAGGCTCCAAAAAACACTGTTCAGTTTAGTTTGGCTAATCAAATTTTAAAGACAGATGACATAATCCAACATCATATTAATCATGCTAAAACATTAGTTCTCTGGTCCCTTGCACTATGTAGATTCTCGGAGAATGATATTCTACGTTTATGTTTTCTCTATTGAATGGATTTGTTGGCAAAGCGTTTGTTCCAGCCAAATGGGTTTTCTGCATCCACAAAGCGCTTTTATAGCAGGTCAACAAGACATTTCGTCAGTGCTTTATGGGGTGATAAAACGTGGGTAAAAACAAATCCACCCCTTACTAAAGTCACCCCCTTTTTTTCTATACTCACCACTGTGCGAGTTCATCCGCTGCATCCACGGATATATTTGAATACTTCCTTTGGGTTCCTGAGACAGAGTCTTGCCTTGGTCTGAAGCGTAATCCTGGGTCATTGAACCCTGTGTTTGCCCAAGGCTTTGTCTGCAACTTGGAAGCACATCCTTGTCCTGGTAGAACACATTTGATCCATACTCGTACGGTCCTCGGCCGGACCCGAACATAACGTTTTCTTGTGTTGAATAGAATGGATTGGAGTATATCCGGTTTGGGGCCACGGCAGCGCCATATGGCGAGAAGTGTCGCACCGGGTCATAGTTTGTCGAGCTGAGTGTAACATTGGGCAGAACCTCTTGACCGCCGTTTAAATGGCACGAGAGCGACGGGTTCGTAAAATAGGAATTCATACCTTCTTTCTTTAAAACACACATAGGCTATGCACACCTTTTCTCCCACTCCTTCCCCTTGATCTCTTTACGCACGCTTTCTTTTTTTCTCACATATACTTATTCGTGTCTTTAATTACAAGTAATGTATAAATAGGCCTACTTTTTAACTTATTTCAGGTCAACCGGCAGAGAATATATACGCAGCCTAATGTTTCCAAATCCTCGTTAAAAGATAGGTAAGATGATAATGTCAGTCGACCTCTTATCTTCCGATTAAAAAAAAAAAACCAGGAAACATCAATAAAATTGTGAAAATAAGAAAGTCTTCTCTGTGCCCCGTTACAGCAACGTGCAGAACATAACGCATGCACACCTACTTATATTGAGATATTAGATTATTGACTCTCTCTCTCTCTCTCTCTCTCTCTCTCTCTCTCTCTCTCTCTCTCTCTCTCTCTCTCTCTCTCTCTCCCTCTCTCTCTCAAACACTTAGTTCGCTTAGAGTAAAACTCGAGCGATATAATATATAGCCTATATGTTATGACCTCAAATTGTTTTGAGTAAAAGTCGAGTGATATATCACTCGACGTTTACTCTCTATATAAAGTAAAACAATTTCAGGCTTCTTAAATCACTGGTAGGCAATTTATCTTTTTTTCGGTCTTTTTTTGGCTCGTCAGAGTGATGTCAGGTAATACAGAATTATGTCCACAAGCACCAACCCCTATAGCATAAACGAGATTAAGGTTTAGTAATAAAATGAGGTAATTAGTGAATAGCCTTAGCTAGGTTAAAGAATCGATTCGCCTAACAACGACGTCGTCTAATTAAGGAGTGCACGCTGCAAATGCCAGAATTATATATATATATATATATATATATATATATATATATATATATATATATATATATATATATATATATATATATATATATTTATAATTTCAAATATTATGATTAACATTAGCCTAAAGCTGCATTATTTACAATAATGTATTTTAATAAATATTTTCAGTCGTCGGAAAGGTTTGTGTTTTTGGTGTTTTTGTCACACCAGAGTTGGCTCTGGTATTGTTGTTGAAGCAAAAGAAAAAAAAAACATACAGATTTATGCTCAGTTTATGAGCTGCTGGAAAATATTTGTGGGTAACGTGGACATTTTTGGAGGGCATACAACAGGAAAACTCTGAAAACTATGTCTGTGAATTCTTGTTCAAAGGGGAAGTGCATTTACGAGTAAGTCATGTAACAATAAAATACCATCAAACCATAAAGTAATTTATATGTGGGTTAATAATAATGAAAATAATAAAAAAATATATATGTGTATAATATATTAAATATAATATAATAAAAATATACAAAGTCCATAGGGGTGCCGTCATGACGGAAAATTGGCCACAGAAGTTTATTTTATTTTAAAGCACTATATAAAATAAATAAAGAAGTAGAAGTGACCCAACAGCAGTGTTTCTTTGGAAGTTTAACACAGGTTTATTAGGCAATATTATAATAACATCACTGAGCAGACTCATTATAGAACATAAGCTAGCTTCTTACAGCTTGCTGGTTATAGCAGCAAGCAACACAGATACAATAAAATAAGCTCCAATAATAAACAAGCTAAATGTGTGCAATTAAATTAAATAGAACCCCATGCCC